>NC_085857.1:42977225-43027225 GCF_034702125.1 Engraulis encrasicolus | reverse complement strand
GAACCGACAAAACAAAACAAAACAAAAAAGGATGAGGTGAATGGAAGGGAGGAGAGAAAGAGTGAAGGGTGAATGAGGAAGCGCGGAGTGTAAGGTTATCATACGAACCAACGAACCACCCCCCATTTGCATTGTATCCATCCACTGTCCTCCCTATCTCATCCCTCTCTTTTCCCACGGGCATTTTTTTGTTTTGTGTTGTGTTGTTGTCTTCTCCCATCTCTATGCCTCCATGACATTTACACCTAAACACCTGCTGCTGCGGCGGCTGCTGTCGTGTTTGTGTGTGTGTGTGTGTGTGTGTGTGTGTGTGTGTGTGTGTGTGTGTGTGTGTGTGTGTGTGTGTGTGTGTGTGTGTGTGTGTGTGTGTGTGTGTGTGTGTGTGTGTGTGTGTGTGTGTGTGTGTGTGTGTGTGTGTGTGTGGGATGTCTGGTGTGTGCTGGGTCCTTCATTTGATTGTGTCAATCAAACATAGTAGGAACATTATTTGTGACTAGCCCTAAGAAAACAGGCCGCAAATTCCCCCCGGGGCATCTTGAGGTAATTACAGATTGTCATAATGCATATTCTAAGCTCTACAACGATACCTTGCACATGGGATTATCTGATGAATATCTGATGAATTTGTTAGCCTGATTATCATCGACTTTCAAATCTCTTTGAGACTTGGTCTGACCAAGAGCAAAACAATTAACATTTCCCAAACTGCATGGTTGACCCACCTCCCATGGTTTGCTAATGGTTGTTTGTTGCAGTTTGTTTCTGAGTTCCCGATTTTTCTGGAGCTCAGAAACGTTATTTGCATAGCTCTTTGCCTGACTAGAAGCAACGCTGAAGGTGTTCCGTCACTAGGAGGGCACAGCCTGGCTATGAATACGTGGTCTTTTGAGGGTGTTCACTTCTGGAAAACCAGGAAATCAGCTCTGAAAGTTTCTCTTGCTCATAGCAAATACATGAAGTTAGCCCTTTTAAAGACAAAAATGTTACCTCTTAGATAAACCTTTTCTCACGGCCATTTTTTTGTTATGTGTTGTTGTCTTTTCCCATCTCTCTGTCTCAATGACATTTACATCTCGAAACACCTGCTGCTGCTGCTGCTATCATGGCTTCTCTCCTCCTCCTTCCCTCTAAAGCGTCAGTCTCTCGCTCTTTCCCCCTCTCTCTCTCTCTCTCTCTCTCTCTCTCTCTCTCTCTCTCTCTATCTCTAAAAGCGTCAGTCTCTCGCTCTTTCACCCTCTCTCTCTCTCTCTCTCTCTCTCTAAAAGCGTCAGTCTCTCGCTCTTTCACCCTCTCACTCTCTCTCTCTAAAAGCGTCAGTCTCTCGCTCTTTCACCCTCTCTTTCTCTCTCGCTCTCTTTCTAAAAGCATCAGTCTCTCGCTCTTTCTCTCTCTCCCTCTCCCTCTCTCTGTAAAAGTGTCAGTCTATCGCTCTTTTTCATCCTCTCTCTCTCTCCCTCTTTCTCTCTCTGTCTCTCTAAAAGCGTCAGTCTCTCTCTCTCTCTCTCTCTCTCTCTCTCTCTCTCTCTCTCTCTCTCTCTCTCTCTCTCTCTCTCTCTCTCTCTCTCTCTCTCTCCACATACACAAGGCCATTAAGGAGAGTAGTGATCTTATCTGAGTCTTTTGTTAGACTTTGGGTTTTTTTCTTCTTCCTTTTTTGTCTGCCTGTGTTTGCATGGATGACAGCCGGAATTTTCTTGTCTCTCTTGGGGAGTGGGAAAGCATATTCAATACTTCTGAATCTTTCTCTCTTTCTATTGCGCCTTTCTTTCTTTCTTTCTTCTTTCTTTCATCTATCTCTCTGTCTTTATCTCACTCTTTCAGTATCCCCCCTGTCACCAGATCAAACTCAGAACCGCAGAGGCCTGAGGCAATGTGCCCCCCCCCACCCCCACCCAACGCAAACACCACACATATACTCACATCATGCACCCCCTATGTCTCTGTCTCTCTCTCTGTCTGTCTGTCTCTCTCTCTCTCTCTCTCACACACACACTTCAGCTCTTTCGCGGTTTTGCAACATTTGAGACCCTTTCACACACCCATGGACCTTTGACACAGTCCTCATACAAAAAGCAATCCTCGATGATGACCAACCCACACACACACACACACACACGCACACGCACACACACACACACACCCCGACCATCTCCCTCCCCATTTCCATCCCAGGTCATGGTATGTTTTCCAAGTGAGCAGTCGGCGGGCGTACAACAGATTGTTTGGTGCATGTGTGCGTGCACGCGGCCAGCCCGTGACGATAGATAGCTTAGATAGCTAGTAGATAGAGAAGCCTCCCTTCCCTTCCCTCTCTCCTCTCCTCTCCTCCCATCTCCTCTCCTCCCAACCCCTCTCCTCTCCTCCCATCCCCTCTCCTCCCCTCTCCTCTCCTCTCCTCCCCTCTCCTCCCCTCTCCTCTTCTCCTCTCCGCGTCCTCCCCTCCCTCTCTCCCTGCCTCCCTCCTCTGACAATGCCTATAACAGAGCGTGGGGCTCCTAGGGGAATATCCAGTAGCCTTGGTCACCAACAGGCAGGCCAACGCAAGCCAGGCAAGCAAGCCAGGCAAGCAAGCCAGGCAGCCTCCCATCCCATTCCCTCTCCTCCCCTCTCCTCCCCTCCCCTTCCCTCTCCTCTCCTCTCCTCCAGGCAGGCCAAGCAAACCAGGCAACCTCCCATCCCCTCTCCTCCTCTCCTCTCCTCTGAGTTCTTATTTTCTCCTCTCCTCTCCTCTCCTCTCCTCCCCTCTCCTCTCCTCCCCTCTCCATTCCTCTCCCCTCCCCTCCTTCCCTCTCTTCTCCTCTCCTCTCCTCTCCCCTTCCCCTCTCCTCTCCTACCCTCTCATCTCCTCTCCTCCCCTCTCCCCTCCCCTCCCCTCCTCTCCTTCCCTCTCTTCTCCTCTCCTCTCCTCTCCTCTCCTCCCCTCTCCTCTCCTCTCCTCCCCTCTCCTCTCCCCTCTCCTCTCCTCTCTTCTCCTCTCCTCTCCTCTCCTCTCCTCTCCTCTCCTCTCCTCTCCTCTCCTCTCCTCTCCTCTCCTCTCCCCTTCCCTCTCCTCTCTTCTCCTCTCCCTTCCCTTTGTGTGGCCTGCTGCTGCCTCCTCTACTACTGCTGCTGCTGTTGTGGGCAGCTTGCTGCTGTTGTGGGCTGGTCAGGAGACAGCCGAGGGGGGTTGGCCATGCAGGCGAACAGGCAGACAGGCCGGCCGGCAGCAGTGTTGCCAGATTGGGTGCTTTCCCGTCCAATTGGGCTGCTTAGGATGTCTGTCTGTGGGCAGAATGGGTAAAAATGGCATTTGGATGGGTTTTTCCGCAAATGTATGGCCATAGAAATCAATAGAAATGGGCGGGATTTTGTGCTTCCAGGCAGGTTTTGAGCATTTATTGGGCTGGAATCAGTCTCATCTGGCAACCCTGGCTGGTAGACAGGGAGAAGAGAAGAGAAGAGAAGAGAAGAGAAGAGAAGAGAAGAGAAGAGAAGAGAAGAGAAGAGAAGAGAAGAGAAGAGAGACTGTCTGCCAGGCATTTGAGAGAGACCATGAAGCCTGTGGCAGCACTTTTTCAGTCATCTATTACGAGCTGATTTTGACCACAACAGCCAAAATGAATATTTAAATCTGACTCAGAGAGGCCAGCTATATAGCGGCATGAGGACTGATACCGCTAGGAAAGTACCAGGCCAAAATCATCAACAGTCCAGCGGGTATGTCCAATCCAGCCGTGGAAGGGAGGAAGCCAGAGATGGGGAGGATGGATGGATAGATGGGCAGAGGAGGGAGCGGAGGAGGGGAATGGAGCTGGAGCTGGAGCAGGAGCAGGAGGAGGAGGAGAAGGCTAGGGGAGGATGGATAGAGGGAGCGGAGGAGGGGAGTGGAGCTGGAGCTGGAGGAGGAGCAGGAGCAGGAGGAGGAGGAGGAGGAGGAGGAGGAGGAGAAGGCTAGGGGTGGGTGGGGTTTGGAGTGCATATGTCAACCTCTCAGCACAGGTGTCTGCATCTGTTCCCCCACAGGACAGATGCTTTAAGAGGAGGGAGGGAGGGAGGGAGGGAGAGAGGGAGGGATGGGAGAGGGAGATAGAGGGAAAGAAAGAAAGGGACGCGTGTGTCTGTGTGTGTGTGTGTGTGTGTGTGAGAGAGAGAGAGAGAGGGAGGGGGGGGGTAAGAGAAACAGAAGTGTGTGTGTGAAGCGTGTGTGTGTGAGAGAGAAGGAAGAACAGGGATGGAAGAGAAGAGGGGGAAAGAGAGGGAGAATAGAGGGAAGTCCAGGAAGAGGATACAAAGAAAACAGAACTACCCAACACAACTAACCCAACACAGTTTACGGGTCATTTCTAAAACCATACTATATCTACTTATTTATACTTTTTGTGATGGATGAAAATGATGTGTTCCTTTACTGTTAGCCTAATAGTTTTGGGAATATTTTAAAAAATAAACACTACCGTTGTGTTGAAACAACTTCACCACAACCCATCCTCAATCCGCTTTTCTTTGATGCTCAGGCTTCAGGAGTAACGAGAAGATGTGTGCCACGCGACAGGCGTTAATTATTCAAAGTTGTCAACGCCTTTCAAGACTACACTCTGGTTTCCCAAAGCCTACATCAACATGCGCCGCACTTTCAGCCACCGCCAACCACACAAAAGCGCGCGCGTCCACGCATGCACACACACGCTCAAACAACAACACACACGCACATACGCTGCCTGGGCGCGCGCGAGCGCGTCCCACGAGCACGGGTCTCTATGTAATTACTGAATAATTGTATCGCGGTGGGGCTGCCATGTCTCAGGCGAGCCCTCACGCACTGAAGCGTTTCCTAAGCGACCCTAACAACAAGGCGATGTTAATGGGAGAGCGAGCGAGCGAGCGCGCACGGTGTTGGTGGTGGTGGCAGGCAGGCCACAAAAAGCGAGCTCACGGATTGGCTTGTGTCCCTTCCTTGGGCAGCTGGCCAGGGTAATCTGATCCTCAGACAATGGCATTCCTGGCCGTCTCCTGCATTCACAGGTAGCTTGAATATCTACATTGTATATTGGGTTTCATTCGAGACGTTTTTTTTTTTTTTAATGTAGTGGGCGAGACCGTTACAGGAAGTAGTTCGACTACGCCACCCCCGGGGGTGGAGCCCCCGGAGGAAATGAATTAGGGGTAGTTACAGATACCCCGGACCAACACACAATGTACCCGCACAATAGATTACCAGGCAAACACAGGTTCGTGCACAATGGAGACAGAGACAGTGGTGACCATTAATAATTCAAATCTTTATTATTCTTTGCGTTATAAAAATATATCTTTCTCACTCTTTGCAATAAAATATAAAAAGGTACTCACAATTCACAAAGTGCAGTGGGGTGGGTGTGCTATCGCAATCACCCGCAGATCGATAAACACTTGCCCCAAAGTATGTTCACGTTCACAGTAAAGTGCAGGGGTGGGTGTGCTGCCACCACACCCGCGGATCTGTAAACACCTGCCCCAAAGTATGTTCACTAATTCACAATAGGCAACACACCTGGTAGGCCTAAGGCCTTAGAACCCACACTCAGGTTGTCAGACTTTGTTACTAGGGGCTGGCACGGCTAACACATTAGGGCCAATGGCACACCTCAGAATTAACAAAAGAAAAGTAAAGAAATAGTTCACAACAAACAGAAATAATTCACGGCAAACAGAAACAAGAAGAAATCACAGCAAACCATGCAAAATAAATCAAAATCCAATAAGCACATGCAGTTAAATTAGAAATTAGATAATTGAATGAAATAATAAAAAAAAGGGAAATTAGGCACAGCAAACGAAAGAAAACGAAATCAAAACATGAGGTAAACCAATGCCAGAGGCTCAGCTCAGTGCAGTCCCCTAGGTATCCCCACACTACCTACACACACACACTCACACGCACCAGCGTACACCAGCTCACACCGAGCCGAGCGCCCACACACACACACACACACACACACACACTGAACCAAAGCGCGCCCACGCACACACACACACGAATGTCCAATTTCCGAGGCCGGAGCAGCAGCCGAGATACGGGTTCCCGGCGTCCAGAGGCACCACACAACCGGGGCTAAAAGTCGCCGCTCGTGCACCTAAACGCGTGGTGTGTCTGACCACGGCCACACAGATACAACCTGCGAGGGAGGAGGAGAGCGTTAGCCAAGCTAGCAGGACACCCACTATCATACGATTCTGCTGCCGAGAGGTTACCTTACCCGGAGATGAGGGTGCACCGATGCGCAGCGCAATTCTCACAGTCGGAGTGCCAATACAGGGGTACACTGCCGAGGCGCCGGTAGCGACCACACGCTGAAACCATAATAATGGCCGTCGTTAGCAACCATGGTAAGAAAACAAACAGTCAGAGCTGGGTAAAGGCACAAGCTAACCCACTATAATACATACCGGCGTGCAGGAGACGGGAAAGGCGCAAGGTAACCGTTGGTATTGTCCACCGAAGTCCTTGCCAGTGGAGAAGCAAGAGATCACTCTAGCCAAGTAAGAGACGCCAAGTTGGAATCACAACCTATAGAACAGCAGACGCGAAGTTAGCCACTAGCTGCTGGCTAGCACATAAACAGCGACAAGAAATGGTCCACATACTCACGAGGACAAGAAATGGTCCACATCTCCTAGATCTGAACTGGACACCGCACTCCTCTCGACGGCGAGGGGAGAAGCAACCACAGCATTCGCCGGTGGCGATGAAACGCGCAAAGGGGAACTTTGCAGGCTTACCGAATACTAGCCACTGGCAGTGTTTATGAAGAGACTTCCCATAAGCCTCTACGAGCGGCGTGGTGACGTGTGCCGCAGCGTCAGACTTCCCTTAAAGGAGCAGCGCTCCATTACAATCTACCCCCCACATGTTGAATCGTCGGCCCGACGATGCAGGTACGCTTTCCCCCCCACTCCCAGATCCAAAATTCCATCAAGAGTTTGAAGTCGCCCCACCAGGCAGCCGATGGGGATTAGAGTGTTGTCCCGCGTTAGACCGGAAAGTCCGGCGTGGGGGCACCTCGCTGCTGCTAGTGCCACGACCGGGTAGCTGAGCGGCCGAACTGCTGGGGGAAGCCTGCGAAGTCCGACGCTGCCCTTCGTTTCCTCCTGAGGTGCCACCCTGGGGTGCATGGGGCTCTGCTGGGACACCCAAGTCAGCATCGCCCACCTGCTCCCCAAGAAGGATATCTTCTTCGCTCGATAGCTCCCCTGAGTCGACAGGGGTAGGTTCGCCTGGTCGGCCCGACCCCGGGGGGGTGTCGGGGGCCAAGGGGCCCACCACTCCTTTCAGCATGCTGCGGTGAACGTGCTTCAGCTTCGTTGGATCGTTGACGGGGGCGATCGTGTACACGGCTCCGGTCTCCGAAGGGGTACGCACCACCATGTGTACCTGGGAGTTCCACACATCTTGGATTTTATTTCGACCTCGCACGCCGAGGTTGCGTACATATACCCGTTGCCCTACTTCTAAAACAGCAGTCTTCACCCGTGCATCGTGTCTGTCCTTGCGATATTCCGCCGCTGCGGCCAAACGCTCCCGAGCCCCATCAAATGCCACTTGAAGCCGGGCCTGATGCTCCTGTATCCAGTCGCACACTCGACCATGGACCGGTGGCCGAACTCGGCCCAGGAGGAAGTCTACGGGTAGCTGTGGCTCTTGGCCGAACATAAGGAAGTGTGGCGATTCTCCTGTCGCTTGATGCGGGGTGGTATTATAACAGAAGGTTACGTGCGGCAGGCAAGTTGCCCAGTCGCGCTTCCGAGAGGCCGGTAGGGTACGCAGGAGGTTGTGTAGAGTGCGGTTAAATCGCTCACATTGGCCGTTCCCGGCCGGGTGGTACGGGGTGGTTCGGGACTTCTGGACCCCGTACAGCCCGCAAAGCTGCTGAATCAGGGTGCCCTCGAAACAGCGCCCCTGGTCGGAGTGGAGCCGACCAGGAATTCCGAACCGGTAGAACCATTCCACAAGCAAGACCTGGGCGACCGTCGAGGCCCGCTGATCCCGGGTGGGGACGGCGATGGAATACTTACTGAAGACGTCCGTGATGACTAAAACGTTCTCCACCCCCCCCGACGTGGGCTCCAAAAGCGTGAAATCCACAGCTACCACTTCGTTGGGCCGAGATGCCAGTAGGTGGCCCATATGCGCGGCGGCTAGAGGAGGCTCCCCTTTGGACTCTTGGCACCTAAGGCACTTTTCACACCATCGGCGCACCTCCGCAAACATGCGGGGCCAGTAACACCGTTGCCCAACCAACTCCAGTGTTCGATTAATCCCCTGGTGGCCATGGTGCTCGTGGAGCTGGTTTAGGACCTCTGATTGCAGGGCAGCCGGCAAAACCAGCTGGAGGCACTCATCACGGCCACTGGGGTGTAGCACTCTCCGGTAAAGGACTCCATCGTTCTCCACAAACCGTTTCCACTGCCGCAACAGGATCAAGGCCAAGGGTGACAGAGCTTCCCGTTCCTCACGAGTAGGCCGCCGACGCGCCTTCCAGAAGGCCAGAATCGGCTGGATAACAGGGTCTCCTTCTTGCAGAGCGCACAGGTCCGGCAAAGGGTAGGAGGGCAGCACCGAAACAACCAACTGAGAGGCGGTGATGCTACCCCCCGGGACAGCGGCCGGTTGCAGCTGACCACCGGGGTCGCTTGCTTGCAGAGTGCGCAGAACCGGCAAAGCGTGGGGGAACAACCCCGAGACACTGGACTGAGAGGCGGTGCCGCCATCTCCCTGAGCCGCTACCTGTTGCAGCAATCTAGGGACCGCTGTACCCGGAACCAGGTCACTCACGTCTTCTTGGTCTGGCTGATTCTGCCGCGACAGGCCGTCCGCATTACCGTTAGATTTACCCGAGCGGTACTTTAATTCAAAATCAAATGATGCAAGCTGTGCGGCCCACCGGTGTTCGACCGCCCCGAGTTTGGAAGTAGTGAGGTGACTCAGGGGGTTATTATCAGTGTACACGACACACTTCTGGCCCAAGAGATATTCGCGAAACTTCTCGGTGACGGCCCATTTTAGGGCGAGGAACTCGAGCTTCATAGAACTGTAATTATTCATATTCCGCTCTGTAGGTCTTAACGTTCTACTGGCGTATGCCACCGGTCGGACTTTGCCGTCCACCTCCTGCGAGAGGACCGCGCCCAGTCCGCAATGGCTGGCGTCGACCTCCAGAATAAATGGGCGGCTAAAGTCCGCGTACGCCAGTACCGGCGCCGACACGAGCCTCCCCTTGAGTTCCTCAAAACTTCTTTCGCAATCCTCTGACCATGTATCAAGAAACTGCTGCCCCGAGGGCTGACGGGAACGGCTCCCGTTCAAGGTGGCCACCAATCGATGCAACGGCGCGGCCAGCTTTGCGAATCCTTCGACGAATCGTCGATAATAGCTGGCGAAGCCTAGGAATGATCGGAGCTCCGACACATTGGCAGGTCGCCGCCATGTGGCCACTGCCTCCACCTTGCCAGGGTCGGTAGAGACACCGTGCTGGGAGATCACATGTCCCAAGTACTGAAATCTCCTCGATCCGAACTGGACACCGCACTCCTCTCGACGGCGAGGGGAGAAGCAACCACAGCATTCGCCGGTGGCGATGAAACGCGCAAAGGGGAACTTTGCAGGCTTACCGAATACTAGCCACTGGCCGTCGAGGGTCGGTAACATTGCTTACTGCTGTTTTGTCCCTGCCCAATTAGTTTTGCTTTTCTGTTACGTTTGTTTTTGTTTGTTTAATTTCCGCCCGGCCGCCTTCCCCCCTCTCCTGGTCTGAATAGTATTGCAGCGGTTAGTAGGCCTATCTAGGCAATATATTTACTCTGTTAAAGCTCTCTCTCTCACAGCTTTCAGTGCAGGCCCCTTGTCTCCTTACGCACTTGTAGCTTTAGGGGTGACGTGCTAGGTATCCCCACACTACCTACACACACACACTCACACGCACCAGCGTACACCAGCTCACACCGAGCCTGCCAGGTGTGTTGCCTATTGTGAATTAGTGAACATACTTTGGGGCAGGTGTTTACAGATCCGCGGGTGTGGTGGCAGCACACCCACCCCTGCACTTTACTGTGAACGTGAACATACTTTGGGGCAAGTGTTTATCGATCTGCGGGTGATTGCGATAGCACACCAGGCCATATTGCTGCGGATTGTGACGGAGAACGAGTGGTGGGGCCCCCACAAGCACCCTCCCGTAGAGGCTCCGGGTTTTCGGAGAATGGGCCCCTCCAACCGAACCAGCCCTCGGGAAACTGACGCCAAAGTATGTTCACTAATTCACAATAGGCAACACACCTGGTAGGCCTAAGGCCTTAGAACCCACACTCAGGTTGTCAGACTTTGTTACTAGGGGCTGGCACGGCTAACACATTAGGGCCAATGGCACACCTCAGAATTAACAAAAGAAAAGTAAAGAAATAGTTCACAACAAACAGAAATAATTCACGGCAAACAGAAACAAGAAGAAATCACAGCAAACCATGCAAAATAAATCAAAATCCAATAAGCACATGCAGTTAAATTAGAAATTAGATAATTGAATGAAATAATAAAAAAAGGGAAATTAGGCACAGCAAACGAAAGAAAACGAAATCAAAACATGAGGTAAACCAATGCCAGAGGCTCAGCTCAGTGCAGTCCCCTAGGTATCCCCACACTACCTACACACACACACTCACACGCACCAGCGTACACCAGCTCACACCGAGCCGAGCGCCCACACACACACACACACACACTGAACCAAAGCGCGCCCACGCACACACACACACTGAGCAGCTAGTGGCTAACTTCGCGTCTGCTGTTCTATAGGTTGTGATTCCAACTTGGCGTCTCTTACTTGGCTAGAGTGATCTCTTGCTTCTGAGCTGAGCCTCTGGGGTTTGGTTTACCTCCTGTTTTGATTTTCGTTTTCTTTCGTGTGCTGTGACTTATTTTGTTTGTTGTGAACTATTTCTTTACTTTTCTTTTGTTAATTCTGAGGTGTGCCATTGGCCCTAATGTGTTAGCCGTGCCAGCCCCTAGTAACAAAGTCTGACAACCTGAGTGTGGGTTCTAAGGCCTTAGGCCTACCAGGTGTGTTGCCTATTGTGAATTAGTGAACATACTTTGGGGCAGGTGTTTACAGATCCGCGGGTGTGGTGGCAGCACACCCACCCCTGCACTTTACTGTGAACGTGAACATACTTTGGGGCAAGTGTTTATCGATCTGCGGGTGATTGCGATAGCACACCCACCCCACTGCACTTTGTGAATTGTGAGTACCTTTTTATATTTTATTGCAAAGAGTGAGAAAGATATATTTTTATAACACACAGAATAATAAAGATTAGTTCACAACAAACAGAAATAATTCACGGCAAACAGAAACAAGAAGAAATCACAGCAAACCATGCAAAATAAATCAAAATCCAATAAGCACATGCAGTTAAATTAGAAATTAGATAATTGAATGAAATAATAAAAAAAAGGGAAATTAGGCACAGCAAACGAAAGAAAACGAAATCAAAACATGAGGTAAACCAATGCCAGAGGCTCAGCTCAGTGCAGTCCCCTAGGTATCCCCACACTACCTACACACACACACTCACACGCACCAGCGTACACCAGCTCACACCGAGCCGAGCGCCCACACACACACACACACACACACACACACTGAACCAAAGCGCGCCCACGCACACACACACACGAATGTCCAATTTCCGAGGCCGGAGCAGCAGCCGAGATACGGGTTCCCGGCGTCCAGAGGCACCACACAACCGGGGCTAAAAGTCGCCGCTCGTGCACCTAAACGCGTGGTGTGTCTGACCACGGCCACACAGATACAACCTGCGAGGGAGGAGGAGAGCGTTAGCCAAGCTAGCAGGACACCCACTATCATACGATTCTGCTGCCGAGAGGTTACCTTACCCGGAGATGAGGGTGCACCGATGCGCAGCGCAATTCTCACAGTCGGAGTGCCAATACAGGGGTACACGGCCGAGGCGCCGGTAGCGACCACACGCTGAAACCATAATAATGGCCGTCGTTAGCAACCATGGTAAGAAAACAAACAGTCAGAGCTGGGTAAAGGCACAAGCTAACCCACTATAATACATACCGGCGTGCAGGAGACGGGAAAGGCGCAAGGTAACCGTTGGTATTGTCCACCGAAGTCCTTGCCAGTGGAGAAGCAAGAGATCACTCTAGCCAAGTAAGAGACGCCAAGTTGGAATCACAACCTATAGAACAGCAGACGCGAAGTTAGCCACTAGCTGCTGGCTAGCACATAAACAGCGACGAGAAATGGTCCACATACTCACGAGGACAAGAAATGGTCCACATCTCCTAGATCTGAACTGGACACCGCACTCCTCTCGACGGCGAGGGGAGAAGCAACCACAGCATTCGCCGGTGGCGATGAAACGCGCAAAGGGGAACTTTGCAGGCTTACCGAATACTAGCCACTGGCAGTGTTTATGAAGAGACTTCCCATAAGCCTCTACGAGCGGCGTGGTGACGTGTGCCGCAGCGTCAGACTTCCCTTAAAGGAGCAGCGCTCCATTACATAAAGAGGAAGGCTACCTTGACGTCCCGTTTGTTTGGGTGATCTAAAATGTAACCTATAGGCCTACAGTAACATACATAATAGAAAATTCAAAACACGCGTTCCTTTTTGTGTTTTGTGGTGCTGGTAAAGCTGCGTGAATACAATTTAGCCACGGCCTCTCCCCAAATAAGGGTCTGACGCCGGTGGGTTTCGTGAACCGCATAGCAAGCAAGCAGTGAATGCCTGAGCCCTATATGGATTATTCTGGATCCGCTGATTATTGGTTCGCAAATAACATAATAGACCATAATGGGGAATCCTTCATATGATCGATATCGTGTGATGCGCTCCGTGTTTACGTTCCCACGGCCGCTCGTGTGCTGTCTACTCCGCTGGGACGAAAACTTCTGGCTTCCCCTAGCCATCTGGCCACGGGGTGCCCAGCCCATACCGTTACAGGTCCTTTAACATGCTAGCGGCTTCATTTAGCCTGGTCGCTGTGGGGAGAGTCACATAGAGACGTGCGCGTACGTGGAGCAGGAGGAGGAGGAGGCGGAGGAGGCGGAGGATGGAGAGAGACTGGGAGGAAAAAAACGGCGTTAGCTCGAGAGCAGATGGCTTGTAAGGGCCTGGCAGCGTCTGAGGCGTGTCGTGCCCCCTTCACAGAGAATCCCCTAGGGCTCCGCGCGCATTCACAATCAATGAAAACGAAAGCGCAAAAGAAAAGAATGAATGGTCCTAGCTCGAGTCAACCTTTTTGTTCACCGCAGCTACTGGTGGGCAGGAGTTAAAGTACAACTGCCCCCCTACAGTCGAGATGTGGTTAAACAGTCACTTCCAAAATCCATAATTTTTTGGCCTGCAAGGTAGGGAAGTTGGGGAAATGAGGGCCAATCATACGTTAGGTCAACGTCGTATGCTTACAGCCTATATGTTCCGAAACAAGACGATAGGTATCAATCCAAAGGACATTGAGTGTTTCTCTACGTTTTCGTGGTAGGCCTACTGCTGGTCCCCATTTTACAATAACTTCATGGAAATGTCTGAAATGTGACATTTCATGTGATTACCTAAATGCCAATTTGCACAGAACCGATGGTGTGCAGTAGAACTGAGCCGCAGAAGAGAAGGTGTTCAAGAAGGCGCACCTGCATCTCAGTCTGCTCAGTACAAGGCACGGCCTCTTTGAAGAGCCTACATTAGCCCTGTTCCTGTATTTGCAGGACAGTCAATACATCAGCTAGCTAATAATTAATCTCTCTTCGATTGATTTGGACTGTGGACTTGTGCCAATGTGTTTAGGCCCATGAGAAGTGAAAATCCAGTTGACGAAACAAGTGAAAACACAGCTCACGGAGAGAGAGAGAGAGAAACCAACCGAGTAAACATTTCACAGGTGGAAAGTGTCTCTCGAAACTCAAATAGCAACGAGGGAGAAAGCAGGGAATTTGTCCCCAAATAATTAGAAAAGGGTACATCCATAAAGGCATCCCACCCCACAAACTATTGGCTACAACTTCTGCCCCCCTCCCCTTCCCCATTCTCCATTCAAACACAAGTTTCCCCCCCACTCTGTCTATCCATTACACTTAGTTACGGGATACAGTCACACCGTGCGTTTTAAATCGCTATTTCATGGAAACACGTCGTTCAGATAGTGATGTAGTATTTTCATGACGTTCGGGCGTCCCTTGACTTGAGTTGAGTGTAGTTAGTGGGGACTAGTGGCCCGGTGGGCGGGGTTAGCAGCCCGAAGCTCCAGCTCTCTCGCCCAGCTAAATTGTGGGGAGAGCAGGTGCTGGGCGAATTACCATACAGCTGAGCGCGCCGAGAGCAAACTTATTCCTTCGGCTCACAATAACAAAGTGCCCCGGGGACGGACGACCACGCTCACACACACACACACACACACACACACACACACACACACACACACACACACACACACACACACACACACACACACACACACACACACACACGCTCTCACACACTTCATCAGTCCCCACCCCCCATCTCATCTCACAAACCACACGCGTACGCGCGCTCGCACACATTTTCATTCATTGTACACACGCGCACAGTCACCCCACCCCCAACACACACACAAACACACGCGCGCACAAGAGAGGGAGATGGAGTAGTGAAAAGGGAAAAGCAAGTGGAGAAATCTACTAGCCCGCGAGGAGTTCCAAAGTTTACCTACAGCATTTTAACACCTCCGTTATCATAAACGCCCAAAGTCACAGCCATCTACATCGAAACGCATTGGGTTCAACTTGTTTTGAACTTTGCCCAAAATAAACAGACACACTTAAGTTCAACATAACCCCCTGAATAAGTTCACGTGGGATTGTCGAATAAAATAATGGCTATCTGTTATGTTTCATCGAGTCAATTGTAGAGGGGAAAAAACACTGTTTTTTGGAGCTGGCGTTCACTGCAGACTTGGATAGCCATTAGAAAGTGGGGAGTAGTGGAGTAGTGGAGGTACCTCATTGTCACAAATCGAGACGCTCTCAGGGAGGAGGCGGCTCATTTGCATGTTATTACCATGGCATGTGGCGCCCGGTATATAACCACAGACAAGCGCTTGGGTGTGAGAGACAAACGCACAGTGTACGACGTAGGAAGACGTGAGGAGAAACCTCTGATGAGGTTTTCTGGAAAAGAAAAAAAGGGGGGACTGACTGAAAAGTCAAGAAGGAGTCACAACTGAAAAGAGGAAAGGCACTCATTCATTACTCCGCCGCGGTACACATACACCACTACTTGGATTATCGTCTCGTAACGGATTTTTCCCCCACCTACCAACTCCACACTGAAAACTTTGGGATCCCGTTTGTGTCTGTATGACATGAATGAGACCAGCGTGGCTGATGCGGGCAAGTGTCTGAGACCTTTACGGGAGACTTGCCTTCAATGAATCATTCAGAGGGAAGCATACGGTTCTGAAAGGACTCCTTTTGTCAAGGAAAACAGCCCTGTGCTGGGAACGGAGTTACCCGCAAACATTTTCTATTTATTTATTTATATATTTATTTTTTTCCATCATGGGACGCAATCTTCTGGTGGTATCACTCCTCAACATCCTGATATGCCAGGTAAATATTCTTACTTTACAATCATAACTTAAGAAATTTGAAGCCACAGTTGGCCATGCGTTAGTGGCGTTTTATAGTAGCGTTTTGTCCTAATCAATAGTTTTACATCTTCTACAGGTTCTCTCTTCTGGCGTCTTTGAGCTCAAGTTACAAGAGTTTTTGAACAAGAAGGGGGTACAAGGCAATAGGAACTGTTGTAAGCCAGGGATGGCCTCGCTATATCAACAATGCGAGTGCAAGACCTTTTTTCGAGTTTGCCTAAAGCACTATCAACCCAACGCATCCCCGGAGCCCCCATGCACCTACGGGGGTGCTGTTACGCCCGTAGTTGGCTCGAACTCTTTCAAAGTTCCAGACACACTCCCGGACGGTTCCTTCACCAATCCCATCAGGATGAATTTCGGATTTACGTGGCCGGTGAGTGAACTTGGGCAGTTGTTGTTGCTGTTCAGTGCGAGTGAATGGTGAAACAATGTAGGGTATATTTACTACGTCTATATCTTTACGTGGCTAGCATAGGAATGAACTGAAACGAGCGATTTTACGCATGGATGCGCACAAACTGTTAGGTGTCTGTTGCAGCCCCAAGGCTTACTCTGTTGTTGTCTGTATAGACCCCAGCGTTGGCAGGGGACGTTGGTCCATTTTTCCGGTCTTTGTGGTCTAATTTCCCCCCCTTTGCTGTGGCTTTTCATCACAGGGGACGTTTTCTCTGATCATTGAAGCCGTGCATGCCGATTCCAAAGAAGATCTTGTCACAGGTATGTCTTGCTGTAAAAGGCCGAATGAAATACTTGAATTTGATGGGGGGTGGGGGTCGGAGGCAAGGGACGGGATGCTCATAACGCGTTGCACTTGATCTTACAGAGAACCCAGAGCGCATCATTAGCACCATGGCTACCCAGCGACACTTGACGGTGGGAGACGACTGGTCCCAGGACCTTCACTCCGCTGGCAGGACCGAGTTGAGGTACTCGTACCGCTTTGTCTGCGACGAGCACTACTACGGGGAGGGATGCTCGGTGTTCTGTCGCCCCAGGGATGACGCTTTTGGACACTTCACCTGTGGCGAGAGGGGCGAAATCATCTGTGACGCTGGATGGAAGGGCCAATACTGTACCGAACGTAAGTGATCTCGTTTGTTGTTTTCACCGTTGTTTGGGGTGGTGTCATTGTTTTCCATTCGAACAGTACAGATCGGCCCATAAAACGTGCTGACTTTTGTTGACTTTTTTTTAGTTGGAAAAAAGTAAGGCTTAACGGTTAGCCTACTGTGTGGTTGTAAAAAAATCACCAGTGTCTCAGACACCATACTCCCCATCCCTCCTCCTCCTCCTCCTTCTCTCTCGCTCTCTCCCAAGTCGAACGCACACAGGACCCCACTTGATTTATTCAAATCAGGAGGAGGAAAGTTTTTTCGGAATAATCTCACGCGTGCCATAAATTTACATGCTTACGTCCGATTCGTTATTCCCGGAGTGGGCTTGGCGCCTATTGGCTTACGAGGGGGAGGTATTGTTTGAAGTGGGCAGCTGCCGGCAGAATGGAAGACAATGGGGCAGCTGTCGCGCGCTGGCCGCGTATCCACCAGCTGTCCAGCCTTATCTTCGCCACCCGGAGACATTAAGGGGTGCTGTGTGTGTGTGTGTGTGTGTGTGTGTGTGTGTGTGTGTGTGTGTGTGTGTGTGTGTGTGTGTGTGTGTGTGTGTGTGTGTGTGTGTGTGTGTGTGTGTGCTCTGAATGGGAAAAAAAGAGTTTTGACCCACAGCGTAGGGAAAGACAACCCCCACCCTCCCACCGCGCGTTTTGTGAGGGAGTCTATTGTGAATGCTTGTAGAGCAGAAGTTGTGATAATTTTTTTCCTAGGCTATATTTTTTTGGGAGGGAGAGGGGATGATCAATTAATAGGTTTAATGAAATCGAAATATGTGAATTCGTTAGGAAATAGTCACAAGTAGGAAGAACTCAACAAAAGCCATGCTTGGGTGATTTATGTGGTGTTTTGTTTCCCTCTGTCTTTTGTAGCAATCTGCCTGCCAGGATGTGACGAGGAGCATGGGTTCTGTGAGAAGCCCGGAGAATGCAAGTAAGTCACATTCAAACTGCTACCATTTCCCCCGCCTGCATCACAATTGGAGTAAAAATTGACACCCCACATCACATCACATCAAAATAAAAGTTAAAACCACGGCCCCATGTTGGGAGTGCCTTTGAAAACACCTGAAAACAACTTCCAATGCCTCACAAATATGATGTAAACAAAGGCAAATGCCTCCAATATCACACTAGGTATACACAGAAAGATTGTTGTGCTCATTCAACACCCAGAGAGCACTACATTGGGGTGAATTCAGATAAACTGGGCCACTTTGGGCCATTCGCTTATATGCATAAAAGTGGCCCAATTTACCTGAATTTACCCCCTATAATCTAGAAGACATTAAGTCGACATTAAGTGTTCCAATGACACTGCATTTTTTACTGGTTAGTTGGCTGTGCAAGGGAATTTAAAAAATGTATTAATTTATGTTTGAGTCTCACACGAAGGTGTTTTTTGTCAATTGACAGATGCCGAGTTGGCTTCGAGGGCCGCTACTGTGATGAGTGTATCCGCTACCCCGGATGCCTCCACGGGACTTGCCAGCAACCGTGGCAGTGCAACTGTCAGGAGGGCTGGGGAGGACTCTTCTGCAACCAAGGTGAGTCTCAGACAGACACAAGTTTAGTTTAGTTTATTTGATTTATTTTGACAGGGACCATGTGCATGTAAATTAGTTACAAAAAGGAAAGAGATGACCAGATTATAGCTTACAAGCTAAATTCCATCTGCAGTCCTTGGGAAGTGATGAGGGAGATTGTGTGCACATCTGAGGTGGAGGTGCAGGTCAGGACAAAGGCTGAGACAAGTTTTTAGAGTGAGGGGTCCATACCCTTGAAATCCTGTTTTGAGTGTGTGTGTGTGTGTGGTGTGTGTGTGTGTGGTTTTTTTTGTTTGTTTTTTGAGGTAGAATTATGTTTCGGCAAGGGGACAAACAACAAAAACAACAACGAAAATCAAGATGGGGAATGAATGAGATTCGCAAAACGCAAAACAAAACACCTCGTTTCCATTGACGACTCTACATTGCCAATACTGCGGGGGTGATGTTTATAGTTGGCCCTCAGGGGCCCTTGTAGTGGCGGACCCCGAGAGGGGAGTGGGGGGGGGGACTAACAAAGGAGTTGCTTGTGTTTTGTTTTGAGAAGCTTTTGAGCCTCTCCGAAGGCAAAACAACAGTCCAGGTAGACCATGAAAGGAAAGATGTGCCACAGCTAAACAGTGAATGTGTACACGACAAACAGAATTGAAAGTGTAGCCTATTTGTTGTTGTTAAATGCAGCTGTGGACAAGCAGATGGGACAAACCAACCCTAAACAGCTGTTGAACTTCAGATGGAAATTAGAAAGTAGCCTCCTGGCCTAAATAATCTGATAACATACACATTTGAGTATCTTCTCAGCTTGTGTGTTTGCTGTTTATTGCACACAATTACTTAATGAAAGAAACAAAGTCAACTAAACTCACTAAAACTAAGTAGTCAGGGTGGTGGCAACATGGTGTGGAAAGGGAGGACAGGATGAAAGAAAGAGAAAGAAAGAAAGAAAGGATGACAAATGAAAAGAAAAAACAGCTGCGCTGCGCTGCTGCTGCTGTGTGCTGTTGTTGGCCAGTGTGTTTTTGTCTTTGGCCTCCAACCCCAACCCCCCTGTCTCCTGAGACACTCATCCACATGTGCACATGTGTCTGTCTGTCTATCTGTCCGTCCGTGTGTCCGTCCGACTTTACAGATCTGAACTACTGCACCCATCACAAGCCCTGCATGAATGGGGCCACTTGCAGCAACACGGGCCAGGGGAGCTACACCTGCTCCTGTCGACCGGGCTACACGGGCGCCAGCTGTGAGATCGAGGTGAACGAATGCACTGGGAACCCCTGCAGGAATGGTGGCAGCTGCACTGTAAGTCCACACCCCCCCCTCGGCCCACTAACCCCTCTCTCTCTCTCTCTCTCACACACACACACACACACAAACACACACACACACACACACACACACACACACACACAAACACACACATGCTGCTACCCCCTCACACACACACACACGCATGCACACACACACACACACATACTGCTACTCCCTCACTCAGACACACACACACACGTGCAGACACACATACTGCTACCCCCTCTACCCTTTCCCTCCTTTTCTCCTCTACCACTACCACGCCTCTCCTCTCCTCTACCCCCTCCTCTATGACCACAAACTCACACACATACTCAGTCACACACAGACAGAATGAGAGAGAGCGAGATTGAAACGGAATGAGAGAGAAGGATGGAGGGAGGGAGAGGGCGGGAGGGAGAAAGACAAAAAAAAACACACAAGCTCCCCTGACTCACACCCTCACAAATACAACACACGCGCTCTGTCTCGTCAAACTGTTACCTCATCTGCTGTTGATCCGTAACATTTGCCTCTGCAGATCGCTTTAAACAGCTGTATGGCGCATGGCATAAGCCCCTGAGGGCAGCTCACAGAGTGGCTTTACTGCCGAGGCTGCCGCCTTATCCCCACCCCACTCGCGCAAAAACATCAGCTCGTGGCGTGCAGGTGTTAGCAGCTGTCAAGCCGCCGCTCCGAGTGTAGTTTTACCGCCGATTCTACAGCCTTCTCCGCACTCACTCACTCCCTTGTCAGAAAAACATCAGCTCGTGGCAAGCAGATGTTGGCAGCAGTCACAACAGGACAGTTGTGGACAGTACTGACCCAATAGTTATGTCCTGTTTTTATTAGCACATAATACCCAAACATAATTTGGCAGTAACGTCCTTACAAACGTACACATACCGATACAGATACAAGCAGTCGTTGATGAATGCGTCCTTGTATCTCTTGCAGTGTTTCTGTTTCACGTTCTGCACACTAGTAGGATGCCCATTAGATTTCCATTATGTTAATTAAATTGCTTTAGAGAAATACTTCTTCTAAGTGTCCTCTGCTCTGACACAAACAGATTAATACATTCTTGTGTCATTCACCGGATGTTCATGTCTTGAAATCTCTGGAGCACACTAGGATACCTTTTTAGGACTTGGCAGACGTTTGAGCTATATCCAAAGCACTCTCCTTTGAGTCAAGGTGGTTGAAGTATTTATAAACCCTTTATTTTACATTGGGGCAAACATGGTAAAAACGCCTACACTACTCCAGGATACCCGTTGGATTTCCACGCGGTCAAATTGCTTTAGAGAAGTCTTTAATCGCCGCTCTTGTCAACCTTTCACCCACTAGGACATGGAGAACACCTACAGCTGTGCCTGCCCGCCGGGTTACTATGGCAAGAACTGCGAGCTGAGCGCCATGACGTGCGCAGATGGGCCCTGCTTCAATGGCGGCCGCTGCGCCGACAACCCAGACGGCGGCTACTACTGCCAGTGCCCCACGGGCTACGCTGGCTTCAACTGCGAGAAGAAGATCGACCACTGCACCTCCGCCCCCTGCTCCAATGGTAAGGACGGAGCCAGGCCAAGAGACTACTAGGGGCCAAAAAAAGGGAATCTGTTGACATCACAACTAGGCCTTTATGGTGTTGGACAATGTAAAGCAAAGGAATCAAGCTCCTTTTGTTTTGTTTAAAGTTTGGCTGCTGGGTCATGGCATCAAGCCATACGATGAGGAGGAAGAAGAATGAAATCCATCACTACCGTACTCTAAATGATGTTGATAGTTCTTAGTACTCCAAATGATAGTTCTTAATCCTATGCCAACAATGTTGGGAGAGATGTGAATGTTTATGCCTGGTGTGGCAAACTTTTTGCATACTACTGTAGATTAAGTGGCCTGACATTTGCTTGTTTTTGCGTGAGATCTTTTATGAAGTCTTTAACTTATTAACCCCCCTCTGCTTCTTCTTCTTCTTCCTCTCCTTCTTCCTCTTCTTCTTCTTCCTCTTCTTCTCTCTCAACCCCTCAGGTGCCCGATGCGTGGACCTGGTCAACTCTTACCTGTGCCAGTGCCCCGAGGGCTTCACAGGCATGAATTGCGACCGCGCCAGCGACGAGTGCGCCGCCTACCCCTGCCAGAACGGCGGCACGTGCCAGGAGGGCCCCGAGGGCTACACGTGCGCCTGCCCGCCGGGCTACACGGGCCGCAACTGCACGGCGCCCATCAGCCGCTGTCAGCACAACCCCTGCCACAACGGCGCCACCTGCCACGAGCGCAACAACCGCTACGTCTGCGCCTGCGTGCCGGGCTACGGGGGGCGCAACTGCCAGTTCCTGCTGCCCGACCACGCCGCCGCGCAGGCGGGCGGCGGAGCCATCCCCTGGACCGGCGTGGCGTCGGGCATCCTGCTGGTGGTGCTGCTGCTGGCCGGCTGCGCGCTGGTGGTCGGCTGCATCCGCTCCAAGGTCCAGCAGCGGCGGGAGCGGGAGTGCGAGGCGGCGCCCGGCGAGAACGAACCCATCAACAACTTGACCAACAACTGCCAGCGTGGAGGCGGCGACAAGGACCTGTCCATGATCAGCAGCATGGTGGGGCTGGGGGGCAGCAGCAGCTGCGGCGTCGGTGTCGGCGGACTCGGACTCGGAGCGTCGGTCAAGAACACCAACAAGAAGGCGGACTACCACGCCGAGCTGTTGGACGACGTGGCGGCGGAGAAGAGCGCCTTCAAGAGCCGCGCGGCGCACTCTCAGCAGCAGGCCGACTACAACCTGGTGCACGAGGTGAAGTACGACGCCAAGCAGCAGCACGAGGCCAAGATGGAGTACGCGGGGGCCAAGATGGAGTGCGGCGGCAGGGCGCCTTCCGCCATGTCCATGTCGGCCGCCTCCGTGTCGTGCTCGGCGGCGGCCATGAGCTGCGAGGACGTGTGCCAGTCGAGTAGCATGCTCGACTACTGCGGCGACTCGGGCAGCGAGTACGAGGAGAAGCGGAGCAAACGTTTGCAAAGGTAACGATTGAACAAAACACGCTAACGCTAATACATAAAACCTGAGTTGAGTCTAAATAACAAACAAGCAAGCGCTTGCAAAGGTAGCAATTGTGCTAAATATGCTAGTACAATTACATAAAACCTAAGCCAAGACGTAGCCTCTTACTGCAGCTGGGGTCGCCGGCGACCCTATTCACTTGCTGAAAATGCTTAACTACATCATAACAACATTGCTATGGCATTACAGAGAGCCATAGTGCTGCGCTAAGGGGTTAATAAGAAACTAAAGTAACAGAAATAAACATTACATGAAACACCTCAACATTGTAGTGAATTGCAAATAACGTAATACATGAGATGTAAAGTACCAAAAGAGGACATATTGGGATGGTGAGCTAACAGACTTATTTTCTCTCTCTTCACAGCGATGCATCAGAATGTGCGTCGGAACGGCAAAAATACCCAGCGTTGGCGCCGGAGTGTTACGACAATAAATACAAATCTGTATTAGTGTTGTCCGAAGGGAAAGATGAATGTGTAATTGCAACTGAGGTGAGTTCTTGAAACATTTCAGTTTATTTTGAGCTCTGAAATACTTACGTTTCATAATAGTAAATATAATTATGTAATGCTAATGATAATCGACGTATATTGATATTTATATCCCAGCATCTCATCATGTGCTATCTTCTAGCTATACACGTTATGTGCGCCTAACTCTGTAAATGACCATAAACAGCCTAACGTAGTGTTACATAGATTCTATAGTTCTGGCTATACACGTTTTGTGTCATTGTGTGGTGGAAATAATGTCAAACGTTAGCATTAATGTGTCCCTTCCTTTTTCCCCCCACTTTTGTGTCCCCATAGGTGTAACAGCCTGCAGATGTAACTCGGCTGATTTTGTAAGCCTGTGTGAGGAATGTGACTTATTCCTGTCAGAACGTGCTGCTCGTACCGTTGAGGTGGAGGTGTGTCCCGCCCGGCGGCTGCTGCTGTTGCTCCATTAGAGACGTTTATGAACTGATATTCAGAGTGAGCTGGTTCTCTTGCTGAAAGAAGATGGGACTGAGGCAGTCAGTCGGTCGCCAGGCCTGGGTCGGGACCGTCTGAAGCCTGTTTGGGGGCCAAAGTAATGTACTCTATAAGATGATGAATTTTTACCTGTAAAAGTTGTTTTTTAAAAAAGGTATTTTTGGGCAATATGTTGCTCGTCGACCAACCATGTTTGTGTGTTTGTTGTTTTTTTTTTTTTTAAAGAAAGAATGGAAGATAAGGATCTATCGACAATTGAGATGCTGTTATTATAAGTAAAGAAAGAAATACGAGGATGTAACTAAAAGAAAAGAGCATAGAAATGTATTTCAGTATTTTTTTTTGCCATTTTTTACCGTGTCTTAATTCTCGGAAAAACACTGTGGCAATGTTTTTTAAGCAATAATAATATTGGCAACATTTGCTGTGCGGCCAATCTCCGAGCCCGGCACCCCAGGCAGCTAAAAACTGAGGGTAGGGACTGCATCTAAAGGTGGATGTTCGGCCATACTGGCCTATCTTCGCTTCGCACGCTGTGTGTCACTTGGTCACCACCAATCCTTGTCACATTGGCACCGTGGAGACAGTTATGTATACTTGATCACTGTGGTAACGAAGAGAAAAAAAATTATGATGAACAAAAAACGAAATAAGTGCATCTCTCTTTTAAGTCCTCCGAGCTTCTTTTGTATTTTTGGTTTGTTTTTTTTATTTTTTTATTTAAATTATTATCATTATTTTTCCATTCTTTTTTGTAATGTTCTGTATGGTATTAAATATGTAATTATTATAAAGAGTGAAATTGTACTTTGAAAGATGTCCTTGCGTGTCATCGACTTTTTTGTTTTTTATTTGGTAATTTGCTTTTTATATTACAAAGTTGGAATGATTTAAGTTAATTTATTTTTTATTTAATTGCTATTCTGTATTTTACATATTTGTTATGGTTTAAATAATTATTTAATTTGAATTTTTAAGTTGTTGCTGTTATTTGCAAAGGCACTTCGGGTCACTGGGACGTGTTGAGAAATGTTATTTAAGAAGGATTGTAAAAAAATGTTTTTATTGTCACTTTTTTGTTAACTTTTTAATGAAGGATTTTAGCTTAAATTATTTTTTCAAATAAAGATTATTGAATACTCAGGATGTATGTTTTGGTCAATTCCGTATATGCAAGACAACTCCCCATCTTTCATTCACAACAGCATCTAAAAGCACAAAAACACTTTAACTGACGTATTCCTTCAACTTTTTAGTCATACATTTCAACATAGATAAACATTCGAATAATATACAAGACAGATTATTTTAAAAACACACATATATATTTTGTAAAAATCCTAGGCTTGTGTTTTTTATAGTTTTGTAGACGCCCGTCCCGTGTGGAGGGGTTGTGAGCAAAGTTAATATCCAGCATCTGCTGTCTTCCACCACTTACCCCATGGAGAGCTATTCAAGCCCCACATTCAAGCCACGAGCTGCAGCCTTTTCACTCAGTAGCAGTGGGGGTGGGTGGAAGGATGAAAGATATTTGCAAGACAAGTCAGGAGAAGAAGAAGAAAAAACACACACACACACACACACACACACACACACACACACACACACACACACACACACACACACACACACACACAACCTCAACCTCAACCTCAGAACCTTACATTTCCATTTCGAGATAAACACTGCAAAAGTAATAATAAACCTCATCTTAAAAAAAATAAACAACAATATTACTTGGAAATTAAAGAAAATACTGCTATTAAAATACTGGTTTTCTAACCATGTTTTTCATTTGAGTGTAAAAAAAAACAGGCCTATGTAGATCTTTCTTACATCACACGCAAATTACAGGTCATTGGAAGTGCGTTAGGTTAGAGCATAAAAGGAAGATTGGTGACAAAAGAACTTTTATGACACAACACTTGCTTGTTTGGTTGGTTGGTTGGCTTCCACCTCCTCCACAGAGAGCCTGGACTGTGTGTGTGTGTGTGTGTGTGTGTGTGTGTGTGTGTGTGTGTGTGTGCACGCACACGCGTGTGTGCGTGTGTGTGTGCGTTAGTGTGCGTGTCTAAGGTCGTCAGCATAGGGGACTCGAGGGACACACACAAAAAAAGATGGCAGCCCTGCAGACAATGGCGGGAGCATTTACAATGGAGGCCTCACACACACACACACGCACACACACACACACACACACACACACACACACACACACACACACACACACACACACACACACACACACACACACACACACAAAGGAGGCTAGCATGTGGAAGGGCGGCCGCTCTGGTGGTTGTGTGTGTGTGTGTGTGTGTGTGGTGTGGCCCCCAGTGAATGAGGCACGGACAGAAGAGAGAGGGAGAGGGAGAGAGACAGAAGACAGAGGGAGAGGGGGAGAGATGGAGGGAGGGAGCGAGGGATGGAGAGAGGGAGGGAGGGAGGGAGAGAGGGAGAGCAAGAGCAACAGATGTTGAGGCTCTTTGAGTAATGGAACCCTGCTGGCTAGCTGACAGCCCAGCGGTCCGCTTTCTAAATAGCAGCACAGTGAAAACGGTCATTTAGAAAGAAGAAGAAGAAGGGGGAAAAAAAGAGACGAGTGAAGAGGTAGAAAAAAAGAAAGCCCTTCATGATTCGTTGAAACGTTTCATTCTGCTAGAACGACTCG
Source organism: Engraulis encrasicolus (assembly GCF_034702125.1). Classification (NCBI taxonomy): domain Eukaryota; kingdom Metazoa; phylum Chordata; class Actinopteri; order Clupeiformes; family Engraulidae; genus Engraulis; species Engraulis encrasicolus. Next base: position 43,000,910 of record NC_085857.1, on the reverse strand, counting down.
TTGAATACTTCTGTGTGTGTGTGTTTCTGTGTGTGTGTGTGTGTGTGTGTGTGTGTGTGTCTGTGTGGCATGTGTGTGTGTGTGTGTCTTTCTGACTGTGTGTGTGTGTGTGTGTGTGTGTGTGTGTGTGTGTGAGAGAGAGAGAGAGAGAGAATGGGAGAGAGAGAGAGAGAGAGAGAGAGAGAGAGAGAGAGAGAGAATAGCAAAATAATTAGTGAGAAAGAGAACGAGAGAACAACACAAACAAGACAGCACGTGAGGGGAGAGAGAGAGAGAGAGAGAGAGAGAGAGAGAGAGAGAGAGAGAGAGAGAGAGAGAGAGACAGAGAGAGAGAGAAGAAAAAGAGTGGAGAGGAGAGTGACGTAGCAAGTGTGTGCTGGGTGTGTGTGTATGAGAGAGAGAGAGAGAGAGAGAGAGAGGGAGAGAGAGAGAGAGTGCATGCATGTGTGTGTGTGTGCGTGTGTGTGTTGCGTGCATGTGTTGTGCGCGTGTACGTGTGTAAGAGGAGCACTCGGTGTAATGATGAGCTGACTTGCGAGTAACAGAGAGGGTTAAAGCCCACTGGCTTGTGATTCTGTCATCAATTATTTGGGAGATCAAATGCGTCCGTGGCTGGGGTACTGCAGGGCATTGCTCTTAACTACAAGTCACACCAGAAGAAAATGTAACTCTATCAGTTAGTACAGTGTCTTTTTTTGTAATGATGATGGACCAATAATGACTCCAATACATTTTGATGGGTAGCATATTGGCTCTACGTCAATGTGTATGCGTTCGTTAAAACATCGCAAAAGCCATAGAAATGAAATGAAAAGAAAATAGGACAACAAAACTCCTGATGGAAGTGAATGTACAGAGAGTACAGAGAGAGAGAGAGAGAGAGAAAGAGAGAGTTTGTGTAAGCTTATTCGAATTTGTGTAGTGTCAGTAAATGGACAGACAGACAGAAAAACAGACAGACAGACAGGTAGGCAGGCATGGGAGTGAGTGAGAGACAGACAATCAGACAAAGAGAAAGATAGAAAGATCAACCTGTAGGATATGTGTGTGTGCGCGTGTGTGTGTGCGCGTGTGTGTGAGCGCGCGCGCGTGGTGTGTGTATGTGTGTGTGTGTGTGTGTGTGTGTGTGCATGTGTATGTGTGTGTGTGTGTGTGTGTGCGGTCGTGGTGGTGTGTGTGTGTGTGTGTGTGTGTGTGTGTGTGTGTGTGTGTGTGTGTGTGTGTGTGTGTGCGTGCGTGCGTGCGTGCGTGTGTGTGTGTGTGTGGTGGTGGTGGTGGTGGTGGCGGTGTGTGTGTGTGTGTGTGTGTGTGTGTGTGGTGGTGGCGGTGGTGGTGGTGTGTGTGTGTGTGTGTGTGTGTGTGTGTGTGTGTGGTGGCGGCGTGTGTGTATGTGTGTGTGTGTGTGGTGGTGGTGGTGGTAGTGGTGGTGGTGGCGGTGGTGTGTGTGTGTGTGTGTGTGTGTGTGTGTGTGTGTGTGTGTGTGTGTGTGTGTGTGTGTGTGTGTGTGTGTGTGTGGTGGTGGTGGTGGTGGCGGTGGTGTGTGTGTGTGTGTGTGTGTGTGTGTGTGTGTGTGTGTGTGGTGGTGGCGGTGGTGGTGGTGTGTTTCTGAACTCCTCTAAGGCAATAAAATAGTCATGAGCAGCAGCCGGCTACTAGCTTCAGTTACATTCTGGCGGTGCGAAAGTAATAAAGAGTAAGAGCGCCAGTGACACAGAAAAGGAAAGACAATGTTACGAGAAGATAAAACAGGAGGATGAAACGAGCCAGTAGGAAGTGAAGGGGGGTCTCCTCGACACTGGCGTGGTTTTTGTTTTTGTCATTCGTTCTCTCTTTTTTTTCCCTCCGTTGGAACGCTGAGAATTTGGATTGACAGGTAGGTTGTTTTTTCCCTTACGAAATTTGCTGTTTTAAACCAAATGCTTCTTGTATGTGTCTTGTGCTGGTCTTCGGTGATATCTCATGGACGTTGGATGGCGGAGTCTAGGGGTGTATCCTCCTGTGCTCTTCCTCTACACGTCTGTTGCATGTCGTGTCATGGGGTGGGGGGTTAACGACCCATGCTTGTGAGATGTCAATGGATGAATGGACGCAAGAAATAGATTGGAAGAATTGCATAGCGTGTGCCAGCATGCACAGTCAATTTCACAGAGTGTTGAGTGTTGATTCAACACCTGAAAATAGGACCAGCACTATGGGTGTTCAATGCGTCTCTTCAAGTGCTGGAGGGAGTTTCTCGACAGCGTCGTTGCTAACTAAGTTAGCAATTTACTTGTTTGCAATTCAGTTTCCCATTGGCAACTTACTAAGTTGCTAACTGGTTAGCAACCACACTGTCGAGAAACGGGATCCTGAGTTAGCAAACTGTATTATTGTGTGTGTGTGCAAACTGTGCTATAAACTCAAGTGTTAGGTGTTGAAATGCATCTGCTACACAGTATCAAGCAACAAATGTTCATATTTCGCTGAGTTACAACATGCTGGTTGATGTTGTATTCCTAAAATGTGGCTTGAAGTCTGTTTGTGTTTGGTGCGACGGTGCACTTGTTGAACTCTATGAGAAGTGTTTCTTTCGCCAACAATTTGCAAGAGCATGACATACTAGGAGAACACACTGCTTCAGTTCAGACAATTTGGAAGACACATGTGCAGAAAAACATAATCGTATGCATGTACTAAATAAATATTGAGTTTACACCATGCCAAAGTAACCAGCAAAAAAAAATACTGAATCATGCTTGTGCAGCGGAGTAAATTATTTAGGCAGTGATGTGAGGTTAGAATGTGTCACGTTCCACCAATCCACAAAATTGAGATGGGGACCGAATGACAATGACGTCATTACGAGTTTGTTTTCTCTCTGTACTGTGTCACCCTGCTCACATCCTGTTCTAGTGGTGTACTGCATAGTAACCTTACTCTTGTTCCAGCCAACTAGTACTCTTATTCCCCGTTAAGATGCGGCGTTGTACATTTGCTAATACTAGAATGGCAGTGGCCAAGTCGTAAAGCATTACTGAAGGCCCTGTGTGATGCAATAGTAGTGTAGTACTAGGGTAGTTAACTTTTCAATGGCTATTACAGCGTTCTACTGGGGGAACGGTGTGCACTATGGGGCTATTTGTAAACAAAAGATAATTGCACACTTTTGACAAGTGTGTGAGCGTGGGCACTCAGTATATGGTGAGTAAGATCCCGTAAGATAAGCTTGATAAGCTGATGTTTGCGAAATAATAAAATATTTTTAAGAGCATACATCCAGTATGCAGTCCACTCTCTCACACTTGTCCAAGGTGTGCAAGTGTATCTTGTATTTGTGTACACCCCCCTAACTTTCAAACACATTGAACCTTTAGAAAAACAGATTTAAGTCTTCCTCACTTACCAACCCGATTTACTCTCTGTCTGTCTGTCTGTCTGTCTGTCTGTCTGTCTCTCTCTCTCTCTCTCTCCTATTATTTCCATTCAGTCCCGAGTCAACCGTCCAATTGTTGCGCTTGTTTGCCAAGGTTAGCAGTTGGTCTGTGAAATTCTCTGGACATCTCCACAGTAGGGTACCGCAGCAGGATCAATGGGTGTTTCAGGTCTTTGGTCATTTTACCCCCTGTTAGATTTTGGATGTGATTTTGGACCACTCAAATTTAACACCCCCCTTCAGGGGCGGCCCTCGCTTAAGGTGATCATTCTTTTAGCGCGTGCCCCGAGTCGACCTACTTTGGCTAAAGTGGGTTGGGTCATGGTCAGTACTAACTAACATATACTATTACCTACCTTCTAACCAAAGTGGTATCTAGTCTTCACTCGGGAAATCTTACTTGTCCTGCTTATGGAGCTTGGGGTAGGCACATTTCTAATGAGTACAAGACTACTAAAAATATTGGACGATCCATCTCACCCCCTTTTCTTGGAATACTCGCCCCTCCCCCCTGGCCTTAGATACAGTGTACCCTTCTTTAAGCATAGAGGGTTAACATCTGTTGTGCCTAGAAGCATACAACTTTTAAATAAGTTAAGGTCAAACAGAATAACTGCAATACCGTAATTGTATATTGGATTTATCTACTTTGTATGTTTTGCTTGTTTTTTAGTCTAGTCTTGTCTTTATGTACTATTGTAATTGTCTGTCCAAGTGTTTATTGTACTCCCAAAACGCAAGACAAATTTCCTTCGGGGCAGTAAAGGTGTGTTCATCATATTCATTCACTCAATATACTACACTTTCCTGGCAAATAGGGAGGCCATGATGGACTAGAGGGGCTGCCGTGTGGGCAGTAAGATGCTATCATTTTAAAGAATCAGGGGTGCATTTCTCGAAACCATAGTTGCTTACTACGTTAGCTACTTTGCTGTTTGCAATGCAATTTCCCATTAGCAACTACTCAAGTTGCTAACTGGCTTACAACTACACTTTCGAGAAACGCACCCCAGACTTGCAGCCTGACTTCCTGTAAAGGATAGAATGGATGAAGACACTGACCTGCCTGGCCACTTTTGTCTGTCCTCCATCCTACCATCATGCCTGAGTGGCCCTGAGCATGCAAGCACAGTCACATGCAAAAGAAACACATGAAACACACAAAATGATTCTTATAAGGAGATGTTACATTCAATTTCGTCATTAGTCTCCACTATAGGGAGATACACTGTATTTGTCTCGCAGACAGGGCTTAGTTGTGACAAGTTTGACATGTATGTACAAGTTCAGAGTTCAGAGATCAGAGTTGTGTATCCATTCAGTCACTTTAGGTCAAGATTCATGTGTGTCTTGTTGATATGGGCCCCCCATCACATTTCTCCTCATGCAAGCTTCATGGCAGCGTCAACAGCCGCATCATGACTTTCATACACTATTACCCCTCCTGTGGGACAACCTTACTGCATACTACCCTCCCCCCCCCTCTCCCTCAGTATAGCAGTCTCTGCTCAGGAGATAATTTTGTCATGGCATGAACCCCTTCCTCCCTCTAGGCAATTCGTTTGTACCTACCTCAGTGGTTCTCAACCTTTTTTTCAACTAACGCCGCCCCCTTAGCCTCATCACAAGCCTCCCAACGCCCCCTTGACCTCATCATAAGCCCAACAATGCCCCCCTTAGTATTGAAAAATAAAATAGAGTAATGCCCCCCAATGGTACCTAAGCCTGCCTCCTCTCAGCTGTCTCCTTCTCAACACCCCCTAGGGGTCCCCAACGCCCCCTGGGGGGCTGTAGCACCCCTGTTGAGAAACACTAACCTACCTGAAGAAATAACTGCCCTGCTTTGATGAATTGGGTAATAGTCTGTACTGTAATCTTGCTACTACTGTCTTCCATCTAGGAGGCAATTAGTACCTGCGTGTTCTTCAGGAGGTGGTCTTGGAGGTCCCGTGAGGAGGAAGAGGAGGAGCGGTGGCGATGACGGGCCTGGAGCCCTCCCCCAACAGATCCTACAGCAGTCGCTCCTGCAGCAGAAGACAGAGCGCCACTCAGAACACCGGTAAAGAATTATGTGAAGTGAAGTGAAGTGAAGTGAAGTGAAGTGAAGTGAAAGCCCAACTGGGAAACTCCAACTCCCATCGTCATTGTGACACAGCACTCCACAGCGCACATGTGCACACTGATTGTACACAGCAAAATTGCATTTATGCCTCACCCGTGCAAGGGGGCAGCACACAATGGCGCGGCGCCCCAATGGAGCAGTGTGGTGGGACGGCACTATGCTCAGGGTACCTCAGTCATGGAGGAGGATGGAGGAGAGAACTGGTTAATTACTCCCCCCATCAACTTGGTGCATCGGGAGTCGAACCAGCAACCTTTGAGCTACAAGTCTAACCGCTTACCCTAACCGCTTACCCATTACTATATGTGCGTGTGTGTGTGTGTGTGTGAGTGTGTATATTCTACTTAACCCTGCGTTAGGGCCTCCGCACATCGGCTCTGACAAACTGCTGAGCACTGCTCCGCAAAAGTTTGATTCCATTGTTTTCAATAGAACCCTGCACACTGGCGCAGATGTCCGCGGACATTTGCGGATGTCGGTTAGCGATTAGAGACGAGTTCTATTTTGTCGGAGCCGCCCATTGACTATAAATGCAATGCCAATTCAATGTGAAATTGGGTTTGGGGGTCGTAATTTTGTCAGAGGTGAAAGTGCTCCGCAGTGCTGTCGGGCCGATGTGCGGAGGCCCTCAATGTACCTTTATAAAACGAGCCCTACTTAGTATTTGCACTTCCTGTGCACTTTGTTTCTACTAGTGATGTCGGCTATGATTATGTCCTCGATTGTAAGTCGTTTTGGTTAAAAAAAAAAACAAAGGCAATGTAAAGTAAAGAAGACAGCCCACATCTTTAAGTTGTGCCACGTAGGGCTGCTTATGGAAAAAAGACAATCACAATGAAACCTTCCCTTCTCCCTTCCTCCTGTTTTATCCTCCCCAGAGCAACAACCTGCTGCTGGGAGGGACGGAGGGATCGTTCGGCGCTCCCAGAGCGTGCTGGCCCGGGCGCAGTCCCACACGGAAGATGGCGGCTCCCCAACCCTTGTCCGCCACTACGAGCGTGGCCACCCGCTCCCCAACAGCCACAACCCCGCGCCCAAGGTTAGTGGTGGCGGTCCTGGCGGTGTGTGTGTGTGTGTGTGTGTGTGTGTGAGTGTGTGTGTGGCATACTCTGATTGGGTCTGCCTAATTGCTCATAATATACTTGAGTAAACTCATTCAATAAGCTTGAGTCTTTTGGCCCTACTGTAGCTTAACGGTAGGGCATCTGATAATGGAAAAAGTAGAAGTCCACACACTGTTGCTTCGCTTTGAAATGTATCTAGGACATACAAAGTTTCGAGCCTGATAAAGACCCTGTTGGGTTGAAAGGTTGAATGACCTAAATCAAAGCGGAGCTACAGTGCTTCTACTTTTTCCACTATCAGATGCGCCTTTGTCCTGCACCTGGCCTCAGAGAGGTGGGATGTGCATACTCTTACTTTTATGAAGATTTAGTGGTAGGGCACTCGTCTGCTACACGGCCAGCCCGGGTCCTTTGCCGACCCTTCACTGTCTCTCTCTCAAACTGTCCTGTCCCTAATAAAGTCTAAAAGACAGAAAAATATAAAATAAAATAAAACACATTTTTGAATTGTTTGAATGTTTTGAAGGACGCCATCCCCTTCCGCAACCAGCACCTGGGCCTGCCCTCCAACCGGCGCCACATGGAGTTCACCAGTGGTTGTTCGCCCCAGCGCCGCATGACCTACTCCAACTTCCGCCGCTCCGACAGCCAGGGCCCCGACACCAACCCCGGCTCCCCCGTCGCCGGCCGCTCGGCGTACAGCTCGCCGTCCCGTCGGGAGCGGGAGGAGTCCCGGAGCCGGTCGCACCGTAGAGGCTCCACATCGCATCAGAGCCAAGCTCAGGCCTCCTCTTCCTCCAGGCACCACTCCGGCATCTCCAGCCCCACACAGTAACAAAACATATCACTCTCAAAGACTTTAACCCGGTAGCTCTTTGAGTGCCATGGACTTGAAAACGAGTCTTTTCAGAATGTATGGGACAGTGCCAAAGACTTGATATCAAGTCAATTGCATTTTTTAATGGGGGGTGGGGCCTAACACGTTGATGTGGTATGTTTGTTGTTCACATGGACAAAAAACTCATTTTTTTATGGCGCTTGAAAAAGCACTCAAATGTTGAAAAAAGCCTGGCAACCCCCCAGTCTGAATTTGAAAATGGCTGGCACTCAATGAGTTAAGACACAGCGTTATAGATTTGCTGTTACCAGAATGGCAATGACCAAGTCGTAGTGCATTACTAAAGGTACTAAAAGTACTAAGTACTAAAAGTACTATGATAGTTAACTTTTCAATGCCTATTACAGCATGCCATTGGAGGTAGGCCTACGGCATGGATTAAGGGGCTACATGAACTCCGTTACAGATAATATTTGATCCCACTCAAGAAAGTTAATTTTACTCTTTGGTTAGTGTAATAGATACTTAAGACTCCTGAGTAATTTCATTCTACAGTAATTCTAGAGTAATTTGGCTCTTGAAATAAATGTTGTAAATGCTCTGTCTGGATTTATATCAGTTTACTCTGAAATATCGACACCCCATTTTTTATTTTTTACTGTGGCAGAAACAGGCGGGAATCCAACGGCAGCTTGCAGAACGGCCGCAGGACGGGCACCTCCCCGGGGGCCAGGACTAGGAACGAGAGCCCGGCGGCGTACCAGAGCTCCAGACACAGCTTGGACTCGGAGAAGCTGTACAACAACCTGACGTCCATCGCCAATAACAACAGCAACAACCACAACTCCTCCATCTCCTCGGCCAGGGGCTCTCGGCGCGACTTGACGGAAGCGGACGGTTACTACAACAACGGTTACCATGACAACAGCGGCGGCCACACCAGTCGCCACAGCAGGAGGAGCAGCGCGCGCAACAATGGGGCCTCGTCTCCACGACGCAGGAGGGACAGCCGAGCAGCAGTCGAGCAGATGCCCGAACCACCCACACAGTACAACATACCCACATCTTAATGTGACTGTCTGTCGCTAAGCTAGTGAAAGTCAATGGATCCGTGTAGCATGCTACAATGCTACACGGATCCATTGACTTTCACTAGCTTAGCGACATATTCCCTCTTTTAACTGGTCTAAAAGCAAGACAACGCTTAACATGAAAAATAAGACACTTTACCACCTTTATAAACCCCAGCCAACGATTTTAACTATATTAAGCCCCAAAATAGTGGCATACCCCTTTAAGACACGGTGTCATAAATGTTCTGTAACCAGAATGGCAATAGCATATAAGTCGTAGTGCCGGCCCTGTGTTATGTCATAGTATTGTAGTAGTAGTTTATTCCATTCAATATTGAGTTGAAATTACACAGGCCACCTGCAGAACTTTAGACTGACCTTTGACCCCACTGTCAGCTTAGTTTGGCTCTCAGTGTTGTAAATACCTGTACTCTGGATGTATATACTGTAGGCCTATAGGTTAAACCCCTTTGCACATAGCCTATGTAAGAGTAGAGTAGAGTAGAGTAGAGTACCATTTATTGATACCAGGGGGAAATGCTACAATGCTACACGGATCCATTGACTTTCACTAGCTTAGCGACATACTCTCTCTTTTAACTTGTCTTAAAGCAAGACAACGCTTAACATGAAAAATAAGACACTTTACCACCTTTATAAACCCCAGACAACGATTTTAACTGTATTAAGTCCCAAAATAGTGGCAAACCCCTTTAAGGTGTCAAGTAGCATACAAACATACATAAATACAAAAAGACATTACCCATGAGGCATTACACACATACTTACATATAAATTAACCAAATATAGCTCACTCTTACATACATTTAGCCAAGGCAGCTCTCTCTCTCTCTCTCTCTCTCTCTCTCTCTCTCTCTCTCTCTCTCTCTCTCTCTCTCTCTCTCTCTCTCTCTCTCTCTCTCTCTCTCTCTATCACACACACACACACACACACTCTCACACACTCACACTCTCACACACTCACACTCACACACACCCACACAGACACACCAAATTATAAAGTGTCCACAGTGTCATATGCCTTACTATCACCAAAATTGCAAGTTAATGGCCATGTTTTTATCTCTTACTTAAAGCTCTCAGCAATGTCATAGTGTCATAGGAATGCTATATGAGGTAGTTGATTGTTTTCAGGGAAGAGTGAATATGCCCGTCGACGGGCCCATCTGCAGTAAGAGGCTACTTTAAAATATTGACGCCGCAGGCTCTACCTCGTCTGCCATACGACTGACCCGGGTTCGATTCCCCGCCCGGGTAGTTTGCTGGCCCCTCCCCGTCTCTCTCCCCATTCCGTTCCTGTCCACCTCTCACACTGTCCTATCATCAATTAAGTTGTAAAAGACACCAAAACAAGAAAGACATATTTTTTTGTTACTGTGTGTGCAGCATCTCTGACAGCAGGAGGACACACCGTCCGAGGACGTCAGAGACGCAAGGCCACCGAGCGAGCCACCGGGACGACCGCCACTCCGAATCCAGCCACAGCTCCAGCCACTCGCTCCTGAGCCTGGCCTCTCCGCCGCGCCACTCCCAAAGCCCCTCTCCCGTCAGGCACACACCCTCCAAACCGCAACCCCGTCTGGATGTGTCCTCCTCCGTCACGACAGCGCCACCACCAGCCAGGGAGGACACCCCACCCACAGTAATTATACCAGTATGAATAGAGTGGAAATCAAATCTGTTTAAAATAACATTATGTAACACTAATAGAGTAGAGTGGCATACAGTATCATTTATCTACTCTACTCTACTCTAATAATATTAATTTTACTCTTTGTTCAGTTAATTCTACTCAATATTGTGCAAATATTAAGAGCTGTGGACTTGAAATTACACTGGCCAGCAACAAGATTTTGATTTACTTGATTTTACACTTTACACTCCACAGTGTTGTAAATACTCTATCTGGATTTCTGTAAGTTCACTTTGAAATATTGATACCCAGGGTTCTAAATTAACAACAGCCAATGGGTAAAATGCTGATTTTTTTCTGGTAGAAAAGACCAACTTACTTTGATCCCAGAGTGTTTTTTTGACTAGTGAGATTAACATCTACAGTACTAGCCATTTTGGCTGGTGATGAAAAAAAATAATTTAGGTCCCTGTTGACACCCCATTTTTGTTTTTCACTGTGAAGCAGCAGGCCGCGAGCGACAGCCACCCGGCGGACCGTAGCAGGAGCACCATCCGTCGAGGTCTGGAGGCCCTCATCTTGTCCTCGTCGGACGAGACCAAGCGGGCCGACCGCAGCGCCTCCCCGCCCATGACCTTCGAGGACTACGTGATCCTGGCGGACGTGCCCCGCACCACCCTGTACGTGGAGGGGGAGGAGACCCTCCTTGGCGGGACCTCCATGCCCAGGAGGAGGCCACAGAGTCAGAGCCCCAGGAGGGACTACCAGCACCCGGCCTCCAGGTCAGAACAGCTCCACACTATTCTGAAAATATACACTGTAAAATATTGCAAGCCAGTTTAAAGGATAACTTCTGCCAATTTCGACATGCAGTTCTAATGCTCACTCTACCCTGGACTTGTCAGTACCTGAGATTTTTTTTTTCTTCAGCTTTTTCCGAGATCCTGGTCATTGAAATGGGGTCAGAGTTTGTTTATATTGAAAAAAAAAAATACTCCATACATCCAAAAAGTTATGCAACATCAGCAGACAACTAGCAAACAATGATACCCTTTGGGATAATATTTGGAGTAGTCCTAGGTTTTTAATGTAAACAAAGTCTGCCCCCATTAGAATAGCTCTGATCTCGGAAAGGGCTGAGTCGTGAAATGCTCACCAGGTACTAACAAGTCAAGGGTAGCGTGAGCAATACAACAGCATATTGAAATTGGCAAAAGTGCCCCTTTAACAAAAAAAGGTAAGTTGCCCTGCTGCCTCAAGTTTATAAGTTAACTCAACTTGAGGCTTCACTCAACCCGAGGCTTTCTCAAGTTAACTAACAAACTCAAAGCAGAAGGGCAACTTAAACTGGCTGCAATGTTTTACAGTGTAGGGTAGTGGTACTTCAACATGATCCTGAGATGAAAAGGCATATTAAGCATCTGATCACTGGCCTCCATACCAACAAAATCGGGTATAATGACTGAAGGTTTTCTAACCCTTCATACACCTAAAATTTTGAATGCACAAAATACTAGCATGATGTAGTAGGACAGGAGGAGGGGGAGGAGGAGGAGGATGAGGATGATGATGATGATGGTGGTGATGATGATGATGACGATGATGATGATGATGGTATTAGTAGTAGTAGGGCCTAGGCTAGTAGTATTATATAGCAGTAGTAAGGTCTACTACTTTTAAAGTACTGCTGTTAGCCAATTGCTTTCCCCCCTCACTGGGTAATATTGTGCTGGGTAATATTATAATGCTATTATTGTATTATATTATTATTTCTGCAACTTCTAGTACTGCTAATAGCCAAGTTGTTTCCAATACTCCTGACTGCAGGTATTCTGACGTGCCGGATGGAGACAGCGACCGCAAGGAGTCGGAGGAGAGAGGCCGAGGGCGGGAGAGAGGCAGGGACCGCAGGGAGAGAGAGCGCAAAAACGCCGCGGGAAAGCAAGCGGAGTCCAAACTCACATCCACGCATACGAAAAAGGCGAGACCAAAGTTCATTCTGTTTCTTCATTCTTCAAAAGAAAGAAAGAAAGAAAGAAAGAAAGAAAGAAATACAGAAATAAAGAAAGAATGAATGAAAGAAAGAACGAAATAAAGAAAGAAAGAGACTTGTGGAATTTGAATGATAGGCGCACCTGCCAAAGCAACTAGGAATCACAAGGTGGCAGACTAGAGCTGTTTACAAGGGGGTGGCTGGACGGTGACTGAAAAGTCTACTTTGAGGACTTCGATGATGTTTTTTTTTTATGCGTGTGTGTTTACTTACAAATTAAAGCAGAGACCAGGCAGCCCAAATGGAGAGGACAGTGATTCTCGGCAGCAGAACGGAGGTCAACATCTCACCCAGGTACAAAATAGGCTAAATAGCCTTTTCTCTTTCCCAATGCCGAAGACTGAGACCAAAACTGTTTAAATTAAATAAACTGGGTCAGTTGTACGAATTAAAATTCGGTAGGCTATGACCAACCGGCGTAGGCTCCATCAGTTCGGCTCGTGACCGGACCCCATGCAGTCATGCTTACTAAAAACCGTCACAGTTTCACTTCATCACCACAATGTGTTCAGAAGGTGAAGTCGACTGACTTTCGCGGAAATTATCATTGTGACAGACAGACGCATGGGAAGCTGGCAACGTTGTAGCGGAAATGTGAGGCGACGCATAGTTGTGCAACTTACATTTTCTCTCAAGTTGACATGCATGCATCTTCAAGTCCCTGCAATACAGGCGGAAGAAAATAGGCCTACTAGAGAAACTGACCCAATGCCTTTTCAATTGCTGATGTCGACTTTAGAGCGTGCTGTGTGTGTTAACCGCTGCTGACTTGATGCGTAATGTGACCCTGTAAATAACGACTTTTTTCCCTTCCCTTTCCTATTCGTCTCATGGATACCCGATCCTTCCGTCATGGCGGTGAGTCTACTCACAATACAAATGGTCTTGCATCAATTTAAGGACTAGCCTGTCAATCTCGACAACAAAAGGCTACACACTATATCCACTTTTGTATGTTTCTACTAAATGGAGTGGGTGTGGTGGATGCTTTCTACAGTAGCCTATGACCCCTGCATGCCCCTCCAGTCATAGTGTTGACTGACACATGTGTATTAAGTGTAATTTATGTAGGGAAACAATAGTCTGTGCACTTGTGTTTTGGTAAATGATTTATATGTCCAGGAACATCTGAATTAATGAAAACATCAAACGTGCACGGAAGGGGATGTGGTCTCACACATCAGATGACAGTTTGCAAAGTAGGCCTACTACAGCTCAGGAAAACAGTGTTTTGTGGCCTCCAGCAATTTGTGCATACTAGAATAAACCATCAAAACATTGAAGCATAGAGTTGTTTACCCCAGAAAAGAACAAGTTGGGGAAATGCACGAAGCACCCTGTTATGGGAAAGAAGAGGCTGCTTGTCTTTAGTTTCGGTTTGGTATGAATGGGTGCGTGAGCTACTTATGGCAGCAAAAGACAATCACCAGTTAAATCTGATATTGTTAAATTAATTCCTTGTCTGTCACTGGTGTCTGATACCGTGGTACGTGGACAGCATTTTGTGGCACACATGTGAAGCTCTATCAGATGTTGAACAGAGACAGTATTTAAGTGTCTCAAATGGCACATTAGTGCACTTCAGGCACAATGTTTCAGCGTGTAGGGTGCACTGACCATGCACTGAAACATAGTGCCCAAAGTACACAAGTGCGCCGTTTGAGACGTAAAGTGTCCCATGACATGTGAGGAAGCATACAGCCTTTTATCTGCGAGGTGAAAAGTGCCACAGTGTATTCAGCGTAAGACATGATGTAGTAGGCTATCATCGTGTATTGAAGTACTAAATGTATGCATTCATGAAGGCTGCTAGTGGACAACAGTTAAAAGTCACTGTGGAATGTTGGGTCCAGGGGCACTGCTAGAAACCATGTGATACCATGTAAAACCATTGTGTAATAACATAACCACCTTGGCAGAGGTCATTACTGATGTACAGTGGAGTGGCTGTACCAAAAGAAAAAAAATATATATATATAGTTAAAGGCGCACTGTGTAGAATTGTGGCCAGAGTAGGTTTTGCAACTAATTCGTTCTTTGAAACTGTGCTGCCTATTTGCCAAACTTTCACGAGTATTTACTGACTAATATTTACTAGTATAAGTATAGTAAATTTTGCAGCAGAATGTCTATTTCTGGAAATTCAAAATGGCGGACATGGAGAAGATCCACCTTTTCATATAGAGAAACTGCTTTAGGACGTTAACTCACACATGTTCATTGTTTATTTTCTCCATTTCAATTCCAGCTGAATGACTTGAACTTCAAAAAGGGATGGATATTCAGGTTGGATGATGATGAAGAGGTTAGTGTTAGATCTTGAAGGTGTGCAAATGTGTTGCTTTCTAATGGTCATATCACTAATTTTCATATAGCCCACTGTGACTGTTAAGGAATGGAGGAGTATGTTTGATACATGAATGAACAGGCCACATAAATGAAACCTCTATTCATACATACGTTATGTGCTCCATGACCTTTGAGGAAATCAATCTGAATGTGAATATTCTCCATGGTGGGAAAAATAAACTTACAAAATGGTTAATATATCTAACTTGACAAGGCAGACTAAATGTGAGATTTATGTGAATATTTAGTCTGGGCCCGATCAATGAGACATGGAAAGATTGTTGATGGGAACAACCCGTTGTTTTTCAAACTGTCTGTGCCTATTGGCCAGCGCTTTTTCGTCACTCCCTCAAAACCCTGTCCGCGTTGCATCCAAAGATTTAAATCAAGTCTGTTGTTTTGTGATTGGCCAGCCAGTTTCAGGGCCTTGGTATTTTCCGAGGCTAGACCCATTCGGAGGCAAAAATAATTTTGCCCGCTGGCAGGTGGGGCTAGTTTACTAGGCTTTAATATATGGATTGTCAAATGGTGCATGCCCTTTAACGTGGCCCATTCCTCACTGTAGTTAGTAAGGCAGACATACACATCCCATGTACAGTACATTTAATGTCTAAGTACTTTGAGTACTTACTTACATGGCACGTACTCAAAAAGTGGCCCATTGTTCCCCCAAAATATAAGATTTTTATTCCCATGCATGTGTCTTATATATCATTTCCTCTGGAGTTTCTCAGCATTTTATGTCACATTTCAAATTATAGATACAACAATATCTGCTTGTGTGTGATAATTACTTACCGTATGTCTACGTTTGCAGTGGAGGAAATACTGGTTTGTCTTGACCGACTCGTCGTTTAAGTACTACAGAGATGCTCAAGCGGAGGAGGTAAGAGAAATATTTTTTTTTTACAAATCATCTTATTTTTCCTTATGAAATCTAAGTAACAAAACAGTGATTTTACTGATATACTGATATATAGCACAATAAAACCAGAACATTTTGGGAAAAAATGGATATGTAGCATATTGGAAAAAAGAGCTGTTCAAATATATCTGCATCAAAAACGTAGCTTACCTACTTTGAGTTAGTTTTTGATAAGGTGATTGTGATTTGTGGTACAGGAGTGTTCTGTGGTTCTGGGGTGCATTTCTGGAAACCATAGTTGCTAACTTCATTAGCTACTTTTACGTTTTCAAGGCAATTTCCCATTGGCAACTACCCAAGTTGCTAACTAGCTAACAACTATGCTTTCGAGAAATGCACCCCTGAGTTGTGTGTGAAATGCATGTGGCCATCATTGCATTCCAGAGAGATGAGCTGGAGGGAGAGCTGGACTTGCGTCTGTGTACTGACATCATTGAGTATGACGTGGAGAAGAACTATGGTTTCCAGCTTCATGTAAGTGGTTGTTTGACATTATATTACGTTGCGTTACACTTAGCTGACACATTCATCCTAGCCGTCATACGCTTACTTAAGCACAGTGTATTGGTGACAATAGCTTGTAATCTGTAATACTTAACAACATTCCACTGTTAACATTCTCATTGCAACTTTCCAACTATCCAGAACAAGTCCCTAACCATTTGGTCACGGGTGATTGATATTGCCCTCATACATGTAAAAGACATGCTACCGAGATATTTCTGCCATATTTTAAGCTAAATTTAAAAGTTACAAACTATTCTATCATATTCTTATACAGTGCCCTCCATAATTATTGGCACCCCTGGTTGAGATGTGTTAAAAGCCTTAAAATAAATTCAGTGTTTATTGCAGAAGAATACTGTCACACTGAAAATTGTAGGAAAATGTAGCCTTCAACTCAAATGAATTGTAAGAAAATAAAAAAATCCCTGACTAAAAAATAATTATTTTTCATTAAATCACCTGTTCCACAATTATTGGCACCCTTAACAATTCCCAGGAAATAAATATAATTGAAGCATTTCTGTCATTTCTACAGTAGTTTACAAAGTTTACCAGAGTATGTAGGAACATTTAATTAGTAATTCATCACTTCCTGTTTCCCTGGGGTATAAATATGACGTGACACAGAGGCCATTTCTCTTATCCACTCTTAAACATGGGAAAGACAAAGGAACACAGCATACAAGTGAGGCAGATGTGCGTCGACCTTCACAGGTCAGGCAGAGGCTACAAGAAGATTGCCACTCAACTGCAGCTGCCCATATCCACTGTGAGAGGAATAATTAAGAAGTTCAAAACAACTGGAACAGTGGTAAACAAGCCTGGACGAGGACCCATGTTTATTTTGCCACCACGCACAGTGAGGAGGATGGTAAGAGAAATCAAAAGATCTCCAAAGCTCACTGTTACAGAATTACAACAAATGGTAGCATCCTGGGGTCACAAAGTCTCCAAATCAACCATCAGGCGCTGTCTACACACCAACAAGCTGTTTGGGAGGCATGCACGGAGAAAACCTTTCCTCACTCACAATCATAAACGCAAACGTCTGGAGTTCGCCAAGCGGTATTGGGGCTTCAACTGGGACCGTGTGCTTTGGTCAGATGAGACCAAGATTGAGCTTTTTGGCAACAAACACTCTAAGTGGGTCTGGCGTGCCACGAAAGATGCGCATGCTGAAAAGCACCTCATACCCACTGTGAAGTATGGGGGTGGGTCAGTGATGCTGTGGGGCTGTTTCGCTTCCAAAGGCCCTGGGAACCTTGTTAGGGTGCATGGCATCATGAATGCTTTGAAATACCAGGACATTTTAAATCAAAATCTGTTGCCCTCTGCCCGAAAGCTGAAGATGGGTCGTCACTGGGTCTTTCAGCAAGACAATCACCCTAAACATATGGCCAAATTTACACAGAAATGGTTCACCAGACACAAAATCAAGCTCCTCCCATGGCCATCTAGTCCCCAGACCTCAACCCCATTGAGAACCTGTGGGGTGAGCTGAAGAGGAGAGTACAGAGGAGAGGACCCAGGCCTCTGGATGATTTAGAGAGATTCTGCAAAGAGGAATGGCTGAAGATCCCTCTTTCTGTCTTTTCCCATCTTGTGAAACATTATAGGAGAAGTTTAGGTGCTGTTTTGTTGGCAAAAGGGGGTTGTACAAAATATTAACACCAGGGGTGCTAATAATTGTGACACACATTATTTGATGTCAAATAATTATTTCTTTATGTGGGATTTTTTCCCCACTGAATAAATGCACTTGTATTGAAGGTTGGATTTTTCTCTTTTTTTCCATTAAGGTCCCATATTATTTAGAAAAATAAATAAATTATTGGAAGCTAAAAAACACATCTCAACCAGGGGTGCCAATAATTATGGAGGGCACTGTATATATAGTTCATATTCTGTTTTTTAACTTCTGTATTTTTCTTCAGACCAGAGAATCAATAATCACCTTATCTGCCATGACCTCTAAAATCAGAAGGAATTGGATTGATATCTTACGCCGGAATATTTCAGGAAATCCCTCTGACAAGTATGTATTAGTGTTAACACCTGTATAAGTGTATATAAGCTATATTAGCATGTTACACGGATCCATTGACTTTCACTAGCTTAGCGACATGACATAAACCCCAGCCAACGATTCTAACTGTATTAAGCCCCAAAATAGTGGCATACCCCTTTAACCCGTTAAGACATGGCATTATAAATTTGCTGTTACTAGAATGGCAATGACCAAATCATAGTGCATTGCTAAAGGCCCTGTGTTATGTCATAGTATTGTAGTACTATGGTAGTTCACTTTTCAATGACTATTACAGCGTTCCACTGGCGGTACGGCGTGCATTAAGGGGCTAAAGGGCACTATATGTGAAAATGTGAACGTGAAAAGTGTTGAATTAACGCTGCATTTTGCACTGTGTATAAAACAAACACCGTCCTCCACACTTCAGATACCGCGGCTCTAAGGCAGGACCCCCAGGAACTAATCAAGACGAGCCGACGGCTCCTCTGACCAATCGGAGAGAGGCGGGGGTGGGGCGTGATCAAGAGCACGAGAGGCGATTGGAGGACCGCACCAGGTGGTTTCAGGAAGGGATCGTGTGCACCACTGACGGCAGCAGGTGGGACACCATCGAGCTGAAAAAGGGGACCATCAAGCCGACGGAGCGGACGGCAGCAGACCTCGAACGGCTCGCCGAGAGCATCAGCGGAGGAAGCCAAGACATCGATAAGAAATGGGAAGACTTTGAGAGGATGCAGATGGGAGAGGCCCAGTCACTCGCCGTGGTTGACTCCTCAAAGCAGGAGCAGACCAAAGCAGAAACGGTACTGCTGTCATTTACACATTCAACAAAATGGTCTTACCTGTCATTTTATTTGTTTATTTATTTTATTTAAATGGTGTATTTTTGTTTAACACAACCCCTATTGTAAGCTTGGTATAGCCAGAACTTCAACAATAAAGTTGAGGCAGAATGTCTGTAATGATTGCTGTAGGCTTACGTTGTTCTTTAACAGTTTGAACAAGACAATATTCGGCTTTTACAGTGCTACATTGTGTTAATGCGTTTTATAATCATTAACCCCTTTGTGCAGAGCCTCTTTTATAGTCTCGTTGTCACCGAAATTGTAATGATGACATCTCAGCCTGTTACTTCAGACTCTGTGAAATGTCATAGCCATGTTGTTGTGATGGATGTAGTGAAGTCTTTTCGGCCAAGAGTGAATGGACAGGCTAACTCAGTGCAGTGTTTGACACAGGCTCTGCCGCCGACCTCACCAACACGCCAACACAGAGAGGTTCGCTTTGGAGAACCTCCACAGAAGGAGAGCTCCACCAACACCAACACCAACACCAACACCAGCAGCAGCGGTGGCAGCACCAGCGTGGGGGGCCCCTGTGGCCCCAACGCCCCCTGTGGCCCCCGCATGAGGGCCCTGGAGAAGCTGTACAAGGAGACGCTGGAGGCCACGCAGCGGGAGCACGAGCGGCAGATGGAGCGTCTGCAGAGGGAGACGGAGCGGCTGCTGATGGAGGAGGCCCAGGCCGCAGCTAAGAGTGAGTAGTGGACACAAATAGTACATATGAAGAGTTCAGATGCAAAATCCCCTAAGTGCCATTTCAGAAAATAATCTTAAAGGCTATCAAAAGTGCATATTTTTTTATTTTATTTATGTAATATAACTATTTATATGTATTATCAAGTACATGAATGTAAACCAAACAAACAACGAGGTTCTCTAAAAATATAGAAGTGCAGGTCTTCAGAAATGGAGTTAGGGGTTTTTGCATCTGAACTCTTCATATATTCAGCATACCGTATATAACATATACACAACAAGGAGGCCCAGTCAGTGGCCAAGAGGCAGTAGTAGTCAGCCTGGTAAACCAGACTAAATGTGAGGTTAAATGTGTAATTTAGTCTGGCCCCGATGAATGACACATCGGAAGATAATTGATGGAAACAACCCATTGTTTTTCAAACTCTGTCTGTGCCTATTGGCCAACACTTTGTCGTCACTCGCTGATAACCCAGTCCGATTTGCATCCAATGATTCAAAACAAATCAAAACAACTCCCCTGCGTTGTGATTGGTTTGCAAGATTCTGGGCATAGGGGCATCGTCCGAGGCTAGACCCACTCGCAGGCAAAAATAATTTTGGCCGCTGGTGGGTGGGGCTAGTTTACTAGTAGTAGTGGCAATAACACATAGTACATACGTATATACAGTATATATAACATACACACAACAAGATATACTGTATGTAACACAGACACAACATATATACAACAGCATGCTGTATACTCATTCATGTCTCTGCTAATGGAGGAGGCCCAGGCTGCAGCCAAGAGTGAGTAGTAGAGGCAAATAACACATAGTACATACAGTACGATATATATAATATACACATAACAAGATATACAGTATATATAACACAGACACAGACACATATATACAGTGTATATTAGTGGTGTGGATTGGCACTGCCCTCACGATCCGATTCGATCACGATTCGATCACGATTCGGGAGGTAGCGATTCGATTCGATTTTATTCAATCCGATCCAATTCAATTCTACAATGCATTGCAATCCATTACATTAATCAGTCATGATGAGGAAATACAAGTAGTCAGATACTGAGTAACAATTTATTGGCTGTTTTCTGTATCAGTCTGTATCAGTCTTGCAATGTTTTGAGGTGCTTTTATTTAATTTAACATTAATTTTCTCCCGAAATACCCATGGAAGTAATTGAAACTTAAAAAAATTGCCGGATCGATTCTGGAACTTGCCGGATCGATTCTGGATCGTCCATGCCCCGCATTGGATTGCATCGCCGAATCGATCATTGTTGACACCACTAGTGTATATAGATAGAGCATAGGTATTCCATTCCGGGTCAAGCTACAGTTAGCCAAGCTACTGATCTGGGGTGCATTTCTCGAAATGATAGTTGCTTACTATGTTAACTACTTTGCTGTTTGCAATGCAATTTCCCATTGGTAACTACCCAAGTGGCAAACAGGCTAACAACTATGCTTTCGAGAAATGCACCCCTGTTTTTTGTTTCCACTTTGCTTATATATCGCTACATTACTCATTCTAACTCATGCTAACAATTTTTGCCGCTCACCAGCCATTGATGCCTTGAAGAGGGCCCACCTAGAGGAGCTGGAGAAAACCAGGAGTCTCACTGGAGGAGACTGCAGAAAGCCAACGTAAGTTTTCTCTCAGATGCTGCTTTATTTAGATGTTTGGGGAACAGTTGTTTGGTTTACATTAACTCCAAATCCCTAATTCTTTTAAAATGCACTGCCGTGGCATCCACTGTTGGGAAAGTTACTCAAAAACGTAAGGCATTACACTACTTCTGCATTACTTTTAGTTACTTTAGCCAAAATGACTGGAAATAAGGATTTGGCAATCTACAGTGCAAATCTATGAGGTGGCTTGACTTTCACCTGCCATCCACAAGTCGTTTTAGAAGCCTGCAGACTGAAAACCAACATTTTAAGGAATTACGTCTTACCCACATACAATACTAACATTGATTCACCAATACAATGATTAATCCTTTCTCTTCTTACCACACCTTACCATGCACACCAGCGCCGGTTTTTTATATATTACGGACGCATGCAGCACAGGCTCCGTTGCACTTGGCTGAAACATAAAGCCACCTCACTGCACTACGAGTTTGAAAATTATTATTGATAAAAGAGCAGATGCATTGCTACAATAGGCCCATTTTGAATATGAATTATATACAGCACACTGGGGAAAATGAACGAAATTATAGGCGAAAAAAATGATTGCGAGGATACCAGCCAGTCAGTTTGCAAGCTCGTGGCTCGCCTGAATCATGTGACTTCGTGCGGAGATCAGTTTGCCACAAACTCACAACTCTAGAACTATTCTTTACGCGCGCTCAGTCAGCACCGCGGCCAGCATATTCTGCGACTTTGCGCAAACAGCTAGTTCTATTCATGCAACTATTGCGCTGGAATTTACAGTGATGCAACGACAGCAAGCATTTTCAATTTCACTACTTTGACAGGCGAACGTATAATATTTTATTTCAAATGGATTTATTTCAATTTTAGTGATGTTTAGTTGAACAAAAGTGAGGGGGGTGCAACATACTCATCCCCCCAGTCGGATACCCTGCCGTGTCCCTGTCTCGTGCGAATGGGATGCATCCCCTCCTTTCCTGACTAATTTGGTGGTGCTATGGCACCTCTTCAAATCGTCAAATTGTTTGTAGGCTAGGCCTACTGTTTTCGACGTGGAAAGCGGTTTGGGTTTCAAGTACAGTGTGCATTTAACTGAAATGTTCTTGGCGTCCTTATTTTCAATGAAGTCAAAGTAGTGGGCATATGCCCATCTTGAAAACGAGCAAGCTGGATCTTCTGGATCGGTCATCCTTTGTCAGCCTGCCATTTCGAGAGACGAAGCGTGAAAGAGGAAGCAATGTTCTGCGTGGAACTTTAAAATCTCTGCGCGGACGTAGGCTATCAGATGCAATAGCTGATCTCGCGGTGATCCGCGAACATTGTATAAAGAAAACAAAATACCCACACAAAATTTAGGTGAAAAAAATGCGTTGTAATGTGCAAGTTACTTGCATTGTAAAGAGGATATATTACCAATTTTTTCCCCTGTAATCCGTTACATTACTGCATTACTCAAAAAGGTAATGCATTACAGTAATTAGTTACTTTTGTAATGCGTTACTCCCAACACTGGTGGCATCCACTTTTCCTCCTCGCTTACAGATATGCCGTAAGTTTTCTTTCAGATGCCCTGCATGTTTTGTGAGGGCAGTCATGAGTAAGTGGTTAGAGCGTTTTCGCATACTCCCTCCTGCCGCACTGCTCCCTTCAGGCACAACAGTGCATTCAAGCCAACTGTGCCAGTGCCCGTACCCGTTCCCGCATCTATTCTCGAACTGACTGGCGTGTTCACGCAGCAAGTCTGAGCATTCGGGAACTGGAAAGTTTGTTTACGATGTGAACCGAAAAATAGTTGTTTTTTTTCTCTGAAAACCGTGACCACAACGTGGGCGATAGGAGATTCCTCCGGGTAACACATGGTCACATACACAGAGCCCGGTATGAACCAACGCCTGTGGTTCGCAAGGTAAACACTTTTATTCCGAACGTGAATGGTGCGGGAATGGGTACCAACACTGTTGTTGTCGGTCTGAAAACAATACCATTGGGACATAGTTCATCAGCCACCATGAAATAACTTTTTTTGGTTGGTGGGATTGTTTTTGGATTGGAGAGTGCAAAGGTTGCTCAAGCTATTTAAAGTTGTGCACAAAACAATCACATAAAGTAAAAATTGACATGAAAACGATGACAAAATTACAAAAATGCTTTTGTTCTATGTTTGTGCCTGCTATTGGTATTTTTAATATTTGCATATAATAAGCTGTTGAACAATTTTAAACAACAGGAGATGATGAGAGTGCTTTTAAACCTATACTATGCAGCAAACTCAATAGCAGCTCAGTGCAATGGTTTCTCAACCCCCTGCACTCATCATAAGCTTGCCAATGCCCCCTGATTACCAAAAATACAATTGACTAATGCCTCCCAATGGCAAGTAGGCTCAGCTGTACCCTCTCAGTTGTCTATGCCTATGCTATCGCAAGATAAGTAGCCTGCTTTGGT
>NC_085857.1:42942225-42972225 GCF_034702125.1 Engraulis encrasicolus | reverse complement strand
ATGTAATGCCACGAGGCCTTCTTCTTCGGGGCATTGATGATGGAAAAATGCAGCTGCTGTATGTGTAGGCATTTTGAACATTTAAACCTTGAATAAATACATTTTACAACTCCTATGTAGTCATTACCCTTGGAATGAATCTTCTGTAGCCCCTAAATGCAGAGGGGGTCGCTGGCGGTCCTATACATTATTTGCGAATAACGCTCAACAACAGCATAACAACATTGCTATGACAAAGAAGAGAGTGTTAAGTAACAGGTTAGCTGTCACAATATTGGTGACAGTAAGGTGACATAGGCTCTGCGCAAAGAGTTAATGAATTGTTTGTTTTCGTTTTGTGCAGGAAAAGGAGTCGATGTGCAAGCATTTTGAACTTTTTAACATTTGAAAATACATTTTATAACTCCGATGCAGTCATTACCCTTGGACTGAAACTTCTGTAATGAGCTGTTTGTTTGTTCGTTTTGTGCAGGAGAAGGAGTCGATGTGCGAGCGCTTCAAGGAGGTGTACGTGGAGCTGAGCCGGGTGAAGGGCATCAGCGAGCGGGAGATGGACTGCCTGAGGGAGCACCTGAGCCTCGCCAGCGCCGCCCTGCAGGAGCAGCAGCTCATGGCCGGCAGCACGTAGGGCACAGAGGGATTACATTGGACCACACGAACACATGGGACGTACAGTAACACCAGGAACACATAGGACTTACAGTAACACCAGGAACACATAGGACTTACAACAGGACTCTAAAATATAATTTTGTCCATCACCAGCCAAAATGACTAGTAGATGTTAACCAAACACACACGCACACACAAGTAACACCAGGAACGCATAGGACTTACAGAAGGGCTCTAAAAAAAACATTTTCCATCTCCAGCCAAAATTACCAGTAGATGTTAATCTTACTAGCCAAACACACTCACTAAAGGGTCAAAGTGGCTAGTAAGTTGGGTCTTTTCTACCAGCCAAACTGAAATTTCACCAGCATTTGGCTGGTTGGTCGTTGTTAATTTAGAGCCCTGACTCAAGGTAACCAGGTACACATAGGACTTACAGCAGGTACCACCAGGTAACACAGCTCATGGCGGGCAGCACACAGGACTCAACAACAGTTTCATGAACAGAGCAGTGCACAAGATGGCACACCAAACCCCGTAATAACAGTAGTCTTCTGAATTACATTAGTTGCTAATGATTAGCAGCATTAGTTCATAGGACATGAGTCTGGTAGCACTCAGCAGAGTACACTGGATTCAGGAACACCAGGAGCTCAGCAGAGCCCATAGGACTCAACACCAGCAACAGAGTAGCACATAGGACTCAAGGGGTTCATCCCCATGTTCCCCAGGTCCTATGTTCCCCAGGGTTTTGGAAAAAGGTTAGATTTAGGGATGGTTTTGAGAAGGGCACAATTTAAAAACTCAGGTTAGATACAATGCAGGGAACATAGAACCCTTTTTTTAGAAAAAAGGTTCCTAAGTTCCCCGGTCCCATACAAAGGCCGGGGAACATAGCTCCACTCCCGACTCAAGAGGACTGCACTGGACTCACAAACACATTGGACTTTACACCAGGAACAAAGCAGAGCACGTAGGACAGCATTGGACTCAGGATCACAGCAGAGCACAAGGATTCGACATCAGGAACGCAGCAGCACGTCGTAGGACTCAACATCCGTCTTATGCCATGATCACTCAACACCACCAGAAGCACAAAGGACTCTTCAGCAGTGATATGAACATGGCAGCACCATAGGCGTGCACAGATGGGGACTAGGTGCTACAACACCTGCCCCTATGCCCTACTGGACAAAAAAATGCCCTTTTTGAAAAAAAATCTTTCTTGATTTTTTTTGTCAGAATGTACTGTGGTCCATGTTGACAGGATCATTAACAAACGCTTCACAAATGCATGTTACAATGGTAACACTTTATTTTAGGGATACATCTATTAGCACTAATACATACAATGTTAATGCCTGCATAAGTAACTTGTAAGGCATGTACTAAGCAAACGCTAAGGCCTACAAGGTCCTTACTAAGGTTAAATTGGTAATAAATCCCTTATTGTGCATGAACAAGACATTTGCGAATACATGCCTAACAAATGTTTAATTTTGCTGTGTACGTGCCTTACAAGTTACTTATACAGGGACATTGTATGTATTAGTGCTAATAGAGGTATCCCTAAAATAAAAAGTGTTACCATTAATAATGCTCCAATATAATATTTAGCCTCTATAAGCCTAGAGAGGCAATCAGAAGTTCCCCCAACACTCCCACACCTTCAGCACCTGCCCCCTCAAGTGTACATGAGCTGGCCACAAGCACTGGACAGTAGTTTTGTTATGCTGCCACTGTGAACTTTTATTTAATGCAGTGAAACATTTTTCCCCTCAAAGTTTTTTTTTCCCCTAAAACTTTTCTTTGACAATTGTGGTTGAGTTTTATGTGTGAATAAAGCAAGCGAACAAAAGTTCTTTGATCCCAAGGATGGTGAAAGTGTTAACTTAATATTGTGAAAAATGGTGAGATGAGGAAGCTGGATATTTGAACTTTTAAAACATACACACACATTCACGGTAGTAAGTTGAAGGTATTTCTTTTATTTTAAAAACAGACTGACACATCTCCACAGTCACCTTCTCATAAGAGAAAAAAATAAAAGTTAGAAATAAAAAAAAGTGATATATTTCTTAATATGTTCATGCAAAGAAGAGTGAGGACAGGAGACAGGATATGACCTCACATAGATATGTACTCTCTTTGTCAACAGTAAACGCCTAGTCCCCCTCTCTGGTGTATTCCAAGAACATGGTAATAAACCAGGCTGAAAAGTAATAAACCAGGCTAAGGTAAGCCTACAGAATGTGGTAAACCTGCTAAAAGATAGCCTACGTGCATCATTTAGTGAATAAAATGGGTACTCAAGGCTCCTCTATTAGGTGATTTACCACCAACTCCAGGTGAACTTAACCTGGTTTATCACTAAACCAGCTTCATGGAATTACCCCTCTGGTAAAGTGGAAGAGTAGAGAAATGTAAACAACAGCTGTGATCCGGTCTTATGGCTTGGCTGGCATCTTCTGTGTCCCTCGACCACCACGATGAAATGATGGCAAGAGGGATCCTGTTGATACATGAAAACAATCTGTATTAAAGGAAAATCCCGGCCAATTTCTGCATGCAGTTATATTACTCAAACCATCATTACATTGACTTGTTGGTGCCCAGAGATGCATCGTTTTTTGTTGTCAGCATCTTGGGCAGCTGATGGGAGCATGGGGTTATTGTGATGGTAGAGATGGCGTCCGCGCCTTTGTCTTACTTGAGAAGTTTCCCTCGGTGCATAATTCCCAACCAAAAATGCAGTGTGAAGAAAAAGGAGTCGCACACAGGAGCTTGGTGCTGTTCAGTGAAGCCTTAAAGAGAAGCCAAAACAAAAAGTGGGAAGCAAACATTTCAGGTCTAGCCCATCACCAGTGTTCCCAAAATCAAACGATTTTGGGAACACTGATGATGGGCTAGACCCGAAACGTTTGCTTCCCACTTTTTGTTTTGGCTTCTCTTTATGTTCAGCTTTTAATACAGCATGGGGTTATTTACATATCGTTTGAAATGTCGCAACGTACTCCAAATATCACAACAAAACTTGTGCGACATCCGCAGACACACCGTATTACAGCACCCCTCCCAAGTATCATCCTAACACTTACTGCAGTGTTGTAAGGTGTCTGCTGCTGATGTTGCATAACTTTTGTAATGACACCTGGAGAGTATTCCATGAACCTGGCTCAGTAGTAAACCAGGTTAGGTTAACCTTGCGGTAGTGGTAAATCATCTAATAGAAGAGCCTGGAGTCCTCATTTTCTTAACTAAATGACACTGGTTGGCTAGCCATTGAAGATGTACCATTAACTGCAGGTTAACTTACCCATGTGCATTGCTTAACCATGTTCTTGGAATACCCCCTTGGAGTATGTGGAGACATGCCACACAGTATATAAACAAAACCATGCCCCCATTAGTAGACCCAGATCTAGGCACTTTTGGAAATTGGGCACCCCTGCTCTAAAACTAGTTATATCGATAATGAATGTGCTCATCTTGTTCAGTTAACCCAGAGATGGCATTGCCACAAAGACAATAAAGGGCTCGTTTGTGATAAAGCAGTGATGCTTTTGCTAGAGAGCGCACATCTGCACTTAGCCAGTTTGATGCATTCTGGTTAGAATATAACCGGAAAGCATCAAACTAGCCAAGTGTGCATGCACTCTGCCAAGCGAAAGCATGACTGCTTCATCACAAACGAATCCAAAGCCTTTATGCAACACCCATAGGCCTATATGGACCCATAAATGGAGGACTCTGCTGAATTCAACGACCTAAAAGGATAATTATGCCATTTGCATTTCATGAAGATGGGGGAGATGTTTTCATTTTACATTTAGAAAGCCTTTCAGGGTGCCTCTGTGTGAGGGTAGTAGACCTAGTACCAGACCACCAGACCATGCGTCTTACAGGTAGTGAACAGTACTGACTATATAGTTATGATAGCAAGGAGAAGTTAATGGCCTAATTTCTGCCTTTTTGTATAGATGGGGGAATAGTTATCCCATTTAATCTCGACAACTGCTAGTACAAAGATAGCTCGATTGGTGCCTTTGATTGAAACTTTCCAATGCACTACGGGAGACGTGTTGAAATTCAGCCAAGGTAGTCATCTTAAATACTCAAAGATGGGCTATTTGGACCAAAATGCTGGATCATTTGACATCGTTTAATCAACACACTGCGCCTGCCTGGGGGCAGAGGGCAATGCGCCAGTTGGGGGTCGCTCAAGCAGCACTGCGTGAGCTAGTAGCTTCACAGGACTGCCTGGATGTCAACACTGCGGTGTCTGTGCAATTTAAATGCATGTTTGTCAACAAACACCACTTACATATCAGGCGATTAGTCGTCGTCGTCATCATCCGAAGGAACGAATATGTCGTGCTCTTCCAACAGGGCAGCGAAATTCTTGCTGATCAGCGTACCCACATACAGGAAGGGGACAACCACAGCTGTCATACGGATCAAACCAAAGGGAACCTAAACAGAAACACAATTGGTGCACAGAGATTAGGCAGACTGTCGTCGCCTGTAGAAATGGTTACTTACAACAAACATTGTAACCGAGCGACTGCCATGTAGGATACATTTCATTTCCGCAATTAATCTGTGTAGAACTAGGCCTGTCACTGGACGCTTAGCACTCACGGGTAGGGCACTCTGCGTTTCTGATCAGAAGGAACCCTCTATCGATTTTTAAGACGCAGATCGCCATGAAGGTTGTCTATTTTTATTTTTTTTTACTTACCTTCACAGGTTTGGGTAAAATCCCCCCTGACGCCGAGGAAACCATACTTCGAGTTAGCATTACTCTGGTAGCCCCCTCACACACTGGTCCACTCCTGCAAGTTTGCGCCAAGGTGTTTTTGGCGAGAAACAAACGACTGAATCTGACGGCAGATGCCATGATTTTAGAGTTATGCGAAGGTCGGTTGACAAGCCCTAAATGCCAAGCGAACCGACAGACAGACGCTCCCAAAAGGGCTTGGCTTGCTCCACCTCACCGGTAGAGAGAACTCCAAGCTCCAAGGAAGACCCAACACAAGCAGCTGTGACGAAACATGCAAGGATAGGAGGGCGGAGCTTAATTATTGTTTTTATTATTATTATTATTATTTGTATTATTTTATTATTTGCTTTGTAGATAATATTGACTTTTTTGACATGTAACGTGATGCTTGACTTAATTTAAACATCAAATTCGCACTGGGGGGGGGGGTCATGTTAGATTAATCTATGATTGTTGTTGACAACATTGTTATTGCTGGTAGTGTTTAAAAACATTTATGTAGGGCCACCTATGTGATTAAAAAGTCATGATGTTTGGTGAATTGACAATTATAGACATATTCAGCTATTTGAGTTGTGCTGTATGTCCATTTGCCATCTGTAGACGCTAGGTGGCATTGTGGCCTTTTAATTAATTAATTTAAAATGGGGGGGAAATGTCTTACATCCGGGGTTCATAACGTAGTGACGTGGCCGATGACGTGCCTGTACACTGCCACTGCGCAGGTTTGAAAATAGCAAACAGGAAGAGCGCGCAAGCAATGCAGCCAACGAGTGAAAGATTGGTAGGTAAAGCGACCACCAAGACGACAACAATGCTGAAACCTTTTAGAAAAACCCCAGCGCTGAACGAGGCGAATTTGCTGGTAAGTTATGCGTGACCCTTGCTTTTCTCCAGAATGCATTTTTTCGTTTGTTTTGGACTGTGTATTGACATGTTGTTACTATCGTAACGTCCATGTTAGCTGGTGGAAAACGAGGAGCAGCTTCAGTGCAAGTTGGCTGATCTTATCCTGCAAAATGAGAAGGATGGCTTCAACATCAAAGTGTAAGTATAGCATTTTTAACAATACTCTAAAGAACATTGAAGGTCTGGGTTTGATTCGAGGTGGGTTGTCGCGCCAGAACAGAAGCTGAATGATGTGTGTGTTGTTGTTTTCTGATCTTGACAGACGGCTGGCTCGACAACTCCCGTTGCCTGTGGATGGGGAAGACAGTCGTCCACGGATTGACCTCGTTGTGTTCATTGTGAACCTAATGTCTGAGCGCAGGTAACTATCTGCTGCTTGGTTTCTTCTTTTCTTTGTTTTTCTTACATCCAAGGATAACGCAAATTTCAATGTTGTGTCTTTGAGCAAGAGACTATGAGTTGTGTCTTTCCCCCCTAGCTTGCAGTCTGTAGAAAAGTCAATCAAATGTCTGGACCCTGCATTCTTCCTGGGCAAGGTGTGCTTTCTGGTGACTGGAGGTATGCACTCTTTTATTACATTACAGATTATTACATTACATTGCATTTGGCAGACGCGTTATAACCAAAGCAACTTACAAAACGAGGACATAAACATAATCATAGCCACACCATCACTAGCAGATACAAAGTGGACAGGAAATATATAGAACAACAAGTGCAGATGCAAAGAGGGTTTTTTTTTTTTTTTTGAAAAGTAGAGTACACCCACGCACATCAACCGTATCTCACTCATTTCGTGAAGTATTCACAAAAAAATAGAGTAATTTTCGTGGTGCATTCACGTTATTGCCCACCTTTCGTAAAGTCTTCACGAAAATAATAGATTAATTTTCACGCTGCCTATTCACTTGGATTGCCCCTACCGTCACATGTTAATCAAACATTTCAAACAAGCAATTTAGGGTTAAGGTTAGGTTTAGGGTTAAGTAGGGTTAGGGTTAGGTTTAGGTTTAGGTTTAGGTTTAGGGGACATAAGGCGCAAGTACCGAAAGGGCGTCGAATTAGTGAGTCCCGAGTGTATCAGCAGTGTTCTGTCAGCACCCCCTCCCCGCCCCTGCAGACGTTTGGATAACCATAGCAGCAGTGGGGCAATTCAAGTGAATGCGACTTTACGAAAGGCAGGCAATAACGTGAATGCACCACGAAAATTACTCTATTATTTTCGTGAAGACTTTACGAAAGGCGTGAGATAGGGCTCCAACGTCAAGATGTCACTCTTCTCTCTGAAAAAAAGGTTGTTACTATTATAATTATGAAGTTGTCACTTGTGGATACTGTAGTGTTTAGGCGTAAGGTTTCCTATTACAGTTATGTAATTACTCACTTGTTACCTTTTAAGATTGTACTGTTGATTTTTAAGTACATTTTGTTACCTGTACTAGCCATGAAATAGCCATAGTTGCTTAATTGGCCAGACATGCAAACAAACAAGCAAAGTCTCAAGATTGTAAGAAAGATTGTCTGTCTTTCACTTAGGGAGACAACATAGTCTGATTCATTTGTGTGTCTATTACGTACATGTGGGAAAAAAATTGACTATAAATCTGATTTTTACATGACTATTTCCTGTCTGTTGTGGCCCCAGTTGTTATAGCGGCTCTAGTTTTTACAACCCATGTGTTCCCATTCCAGAAGACCAGTGAAACATAATCACACTTGTCTTTCCAGCTCGATGCTTGTCGGTCTCCAAGGATAACCTGTTGACGGTCAGGAAAATGGCTGCATTGTTGCACTGTCCCTTGCTGTTTGCTGAGGATCAGGTATGTGTCATGAATGGTCCATAATTGTATTGCTCTTCATGGATATCATCTAATTGGCATAGAATGACATGGCACATGTCAGAAATATTGATGACGGTGTTATTGATGTTAATGCCTGTTGTCAGAATGTGACATTTGATTTTTTGGAATGTCATGTTGACATTGTTTGGGTGTCATGGGTGGTATTCCAAAAAACGAATGACACGTTATGACAACGGTCATAGCCATCAGTAATGTGTCGTCAAAATTCCTGACCTGGGTCATGTCATTCTTAAGACAGTTACACGATCCGATCCCCTTCTGTAGACCCCAAAAACACCTTCAAAATAAGTCTTAACAAATTCTCTTTTTGAATGCATTTCTTCTGGGAAGGCTGGAACGTAATGTGGTCTGTTTTTTTCTTGAAAAATCAGAGACATGTTTGTCCCAGTTGATTGGGAATCCTGCGTTATAGACCATGTCATTAAAATAAGCACTGCAGTGTTTTCTTTATGAGAAATTTTCTCTTGTTTCACTCTAAGGCTGAAAAGCAAAAACAAAAACTTTGGATTGTACTGAATCTAATGCAGAATATAGCATCACTGATGTCCTAATTCCTGATATAGGTTGTTTTATTATTGATATGGAAGATCATAGAAATTCATCTTTCTTGTCTCTAGTTATGCCGTGTGAGTCTGGGAAGTGTTTCACTTTATGTCACCTAAATTCTGAAGTTTGCAACTTTGTTGAGTCCTATGAGAATTGCGTTCTCATGTTATTATTTAACCACATACTGACAGGGAGGTGCTTGTCTTTTTTGCATTCTGAAAGTGGCCTTTCATTGATATACAATAGCTATACAGTACCAGAGAGAGTAGAGAGAGAGAGGTTCCATTGGCCCATTGTTTCCGGGTTCTATTATTGGGGGGGGGGGAAATCCCCCTTTAGGCAGACCTAAGGACTGTTCTATTGAATGCTAGGAGCATTATGACACGCCCCTTTAGGCAGACCGCAACCTGGTCACGGTAGGTGCCCATAGAAACCTATTATGTTGGCATATCTCTATATACTTAAAGAATCTCTGACAGTACTATAGCATACACTGTAGCTATACTAGGGCAGTCTTGGCTAAGCAGTTAGGGAAGGGGTGTCAAACTCAAATTGATCGAGGGCCAAAATCAAAATATGGAACGAAGTCACGGGCCGAGCTCAAGATTTATTTTTAATAAATTGACTAAAATTGTGCAGACGCCCTTAATACTCATAGTTTACAAACCCCAACTCCGATGAAGTTGGGACGTTTGGTAAACAGTGAATAAAATCAAAATGCTATCATTTTCAAAACATTCAATCTATTCATTAGATGGAGAATAGTGAAAAGACAACATATTAAGTGTTCAAACCGAGAAAAAAGATTGTTTTGGGGGACTTATGTACTCATTTCTAATTTGATAAATCCAACACGTCTCAAAAGAGTTGGGACGGGGACAATAAATGGCAGCAAATGTCGAGGAAGACTACAAACAAAACAAAAGACAACACTTAACAGTTAAATACATTAACCGATGAGATGCTTTTATATAAAAAACAGTGTTAATTCCTATCTTGGACATGATTTCACCAGCTTAAATGGTGGGTGTATTCCTTGTCATGTTTTGCAATGTTTTCCTTTCTGTAGTGCTTACAGTGTGACAGGTCTTGACCAAAAACCCACCATTTTATCACCTGCTGGTCCTTATGATGGAGCCAAACTGTTAAAACATAGTAGAGAATGCAATTTGACCTTACTATGTGGCAGTAATCGAAGATCTCCCTTCAAAATATAATGCATGAGTGGCTTTTCATGCTGTTTAAAACCCATTTATACCATTCAGCACTGTATTTAACTCTACAGATGAGTGAGAACATCTTAACCAATGCACTACTGCACCCGCATGCCATCATGGAGGCTGACTTTTGAAGCTAGCACTAACACAAGTTGGATGGTCCATTTTCACTGTAGCACAGGATGTGCAATGCTCTATTATTGTAAAAAAGAATGGACTTCTACAACTTCTGCTGACTTCTGTAAGCAAAGGACAGTTTCCCATGTCTTCTGGGTTTATTTCAAGTGAGCTCAGGTGCTTAGGAGAATGTTACACCCCTGTATCATTTGCACGCATTAAGCATTCTTAATATGGTCAAGTTTCAATAGTTCTAGCACTCCAGGAATTAGAGTGAGACTACAGCCAGTATATATTTCATGATGTCATGAACCTATACAATGATTTTATTAACAAAAATATGTCTTATATACACTCAATCGTGCTAAATCAAAGGGAATTCAAAAATGTATGTAATAACTATGGTAATTATTCCCTTTGCATCTTTAATTCTGAGTGACTCAGCCTCTCTGTGATGATCTTATACCTGGACACCTATATTGTCCGTCAGTACAATTCATTTTGAAATGTTCTTCTTTGTTGTTTTATCTTATTTGGATGTTTACTAAATTTCACTAATCCCCGTCCCAACTCTTTTGAGACGTGTTGGATTTATCAAATTAGAAATGAGTACATATGTCCCCCAAAACAATATTTTTTCTCGGTTTTAACACTTAATATGTTGTCTTTTCACTGTTCTCCATCTAATGAATAGATTGAATGTTTTGAAAATGATAGCATTTTGATTTTATTCACTGTTTACCAAACGTCCCAACTTCATCGGAGTTGGGGTTTGTAATTTCACACACACTGGCACATATTGTGTTGCATAGGAGTGTGAGCTGTGTCATTGGCCTGGACCCTCTCATACTTCTGAGAGACACCAAATTTCATGTTCATGTTTGACTTTCGACCTGCCAGGTTGGTGGGGGGAGTAATTAACCAGTGCTCTGCCCCATCCTCCTTCATGACAGAGGTACCCTGAGCATGGTACCGTCCCACCGCAATGCTCCCTTGAGGCGCCATTGGGAGCTGCCCCCTTGCAGGGGTGAGGCATAAATGCAATATCGTTGTGTGCAGTGTGTAGTGTTCACTTGTGTGCTGTGGAGTGCTGTGTCACAATGACAATGGGAGTTAGAGTTCACTTCACTTCAGTGAAAGGCCACTTTTCGCTCAGCTGTTGTTAGCAAAGGAGGTTGAAGTTTGTTGTACTACTAATAATGTCTTGATGCCAACTGATGTGTTTGATTCTTCCGTTCTTGCTGTCTGTAGACGAGTGAAGGGGTGACCACCGTGGCGGTTAGACTACTGAGCATGCTCAAAGTGGCGGCAGGTCTGGTGCCCATGGCAACAGGTCTTCAGCTGAACACCCTGGCCCACTGTGTCATGCCCACGGACATGGAGGAGATCGACCTACTGTCCTGAGACAGGAACGCTCAAGCCATGTTCATTTTTGTATATATACGTATGCATACAGGTGCTGTTTCTGTGCACATTGCTGGGGTGCATTTCTGAAAAACAAAGTTGCTTACTACATTAGCTACTTTGTTGTTTTCAATGCATTTTCCCATTGGCAACTACCAAAGTTGCTAACAGGCTATTATTATATGGTGTGACGTCATCGGTCGAATGCTCCATTCATTTCAACGTTCGCACGTCTGTTATTTTTCGATAACGGACGGGTTGGTCTATAACAGACCGCTGTCAATGGCAACAAGACTTTTCACTGCTAAAGCGACTTTTCAACAAGACTCTAATCAGCTGCTGTGATAGACAACACCTGTTGTCCTGGCTACCTAGCTGTTGCCTAGCGATGTTCCACAACGGCACTGTTTTGTTTTGCGCAGCAACAATCTTAACATTAAATAGGCCTAAAGAAATGTCCCCGCCATGTGTGAATCATTTAAGTATATCCATATAATAAGCGGGTTAACTTTCGGCGAGTCGGTCGCTTTGTGGAATAGCAGCACTTCAGAGAGAACAAGACCCCTCCGCTCCGCGTCGGGGTCTAAAGATTCTCTCTGTCGTGCTGCTATTCCACGGTAGCGACCTTCTCGCCGAACGTTAACCCTTACATAATGCACCCCTGTTTTGTTGTACATGCTACAGGCACACGTGTTTCTTTTATTTAATATACGTTATGTCTGTATTGGTTATGCATGTATAATTGTACTGTATGCATGTGTTGTACAGTGTCTGTGTTTTTCTGTCTGTCTTTTTTTTAATTGTCTTGTGTTTTTTTTTTAATGATTTACATAATATCATTGAACTCTGCAATCCGTAAACTGTGTTTACATTAATACTTTTTTTTATTATTATTAAACATATTTTGTGTGACACAAATTAACTTTGAATCTCTCTTCATGGGATCATCGGAATCTGTTGGTGCTTCTGCAGATGTGCTGATATGCTCTGAAGTTATAGAAGGTCTCAGGATGCCCAGTTCCTTAAATATAGAGTGTTATTTTGGTGGTTTATTTTCAAAATATGCCTATTGACAAATGTGATCTTTTTATGAATATTTATCATGTAATACTTACTGGTCTGCCCAAAGTATAAGGTTTACAGCCAGAGATGTCCATAACTTGTAATTCAAATAAACAAATAACAGCAAATTGTAAGGTCAACCATGCTTTTACTATAGATACCTTGTGGTTGATACAAAGTTCAAACATTTTTCAACAACATTAAAAATTAGACTTTGAGAGGAAAAAAAATAGAAAAAGGTAAAGCTCACAGAGTCATCTTTCACAAAGATGAAGACAGATGAGCTGTCTGGGGACACCAGAAATACTATTTAAGCATAAACAAACAAGACCTCTGAATGATCAAAGGTAATCTCAGTGACTTAGGGATACTAATTTCAACGTTGTGATATGTTATTCAGAAATCTGCCGAACCTGGATCTGTAAAGAACCTTCTTGGATGTGGGGGTAAGGGAAGAATTTATGGTAGAATTCTGCGAAAGTTGGTGCAAATAGTGGACAAACCGCCAGGTCTAACATCTGAAGGCCAACCTCGAACAGTCTTGGGTAGTTGTTTCAACAACATACCTGCAAACTCGTCACCATTGGTGACAGTCACCTTTTTCCCAGCCAATTAGGTAATTCACGTGAATAGAAATAGAACCCCCGCTGTACACTGTCACCTTTTTTTCTTTGACGAGTTTGCAGGTCTGCAACAAGCACCACATGTTAAACTCTACACAAGGCAGGGTTTTTTTGGTGTAGACTAGGCAGACCCTACTGTATTGCTTAATAAATGTCATAAAAGGGAACACATGATGTTCGTAGAAGAGAACACAGATCAAGCACAATCATTTAAAAAATGTTTTCAAGTCAGAAGAAACAATAGTAGAGTTTTTCGGTTATGCACACAAACGGCATGTTTGCATACTCTGCAAAAAAAAAGTCTAACGAAAAGAACACTACCAGAATGAAGCCTGGTATCCCATCCATTGGAATCCTTGACTGTATCACAGGTATCATGACAGGCATCACGGATGTCATTTACAGGAACATGTTTAAACGTGTCAGGACACTTGGTTTGAGGTGAAGATCATGTCCACTCCAACTAGCAAGACAAACACCCAAAGCACAGTGGAATGGTTGTAAATGGCAGGCAATGATTCCGGGTGTAAATCTAGTTGAAAATGTTGGGAGGAATGTGAAATCTGTCATCAGGAGAAAGAATCCTGTACTTGTTCAAGATCATTAACATATTGCAAAGGAAGAGTGGGGCTGAGTACCTCCAGAGAAGGTATTTCCATTTATTTCTAAATTTTCCATTTATAAAAAAAAAATCTATATATCTTTGGTACTCTAATTAAAAGATCCTGGTAGTAAAAGTTGTGTATATACAGTGCCCTCCATTATTATTGGCACCCCTGGTTGAGATGTGTTTTTTAGCTTCCAATTATTATTATTTTTCTCTAAATAATATGGGACCTTAATGGAAAAAAATAGAAAAATCCAACCTTCAATACAAGTGCATTTATTCAGTGGGGAAAAAATCCCACATAAAGAAATAATTATTTGACATCAAATAATGTGTGTCAATTATTAGCACCCCTGTTGTTAATATTTTGTACAACCCCCTTTTGCCAACAAAACAGCACCTAATCTTCTCCTATAATGTTTCACAAGATGGGAAAAGACAGAAAGAGGGATCTTCAGCCATTCCTCTTTGCAGAATCTCTCTAAATCATCCAGAGACCTGGGTCCTCTCCTCTGTACTCTCCTCTTCAGCTCACCCCACAGGTTCTCAATGGGGTTGAGGTCTGGGGACTGAGATGGCCATGGGAGGAGCTTGATTTTGTGTCTGGTTAACCATTTCTGTGTAGATTTGGCCATATGTTTAGGGTCATTGTCTTGCTGAAAGACCCAGTGACGACCCATCTTCAGCTTTCGGGCAGAGGGCAACAGATTTTGATTTAAAATGTCCTGGTATTTCAAAGCATTCATGATGCCATGCACCCTAACAAGCTTCCCAGGGCCTTTGGAAGCGAAACAGCCCCACAGCATCACTGACCCACCCCCATACTTCACAGTGGGTATGAGGTGCTTTTCAGCATGCGCATCTTTCGTGGCACGCCAGACCCACTTAGAGTGTTTGTTGCCAAAAAGCTCAATCTTGGTCTCATCTGACCAAAGCACACGGTCCCAGTTGAAGCCCCAATACCGCTTGGCGAACTCCAGACATTTGCGTTTATGATTGTGGGTGAGGAAAGGTTTTCTCCGTGCATGCCTCCCAAACAGCTTGTTGGCGTGTAGACAGCGCCTGATGGTTGATTTGGAGACTTTGTGACCCCAGGATGCTACCATTTGTTGTAATTCTGTAACAGTGAGCTTTGGAGATATTTTGATTTCTCTTACCATCCTCCTCACTGTGCGTGGTGGCAAAATAAACTTGGGTCCTCGTCCAGGCTTGTTTACCACTGTTCCAGTTGTTTTGAACTTCTTAATTATTCCTCTCACAGTAGATATGGGCAGCTGCAGTTGAGTGGCAATCTTCTTGTTGCCTCTGCCTGACCTGTGAAGGTTGACACACATCTGCCTCACTTGTATGCTGTGTTCCTTTGTCTTTCCCATGTTTAAGAGTGGATAAGAGAAATGGCCTCGGTGTCACGTCATATTTATACCCCAGGGAAACAGGAAGTGATGAATTACTAATTAAATGTTCCTACATACTCTGGTAAACTTTGTAAACTACTGTAGAAATGACAGAAATGCTTCAATTATATTTATTTCCTGGGAATTGTTAAGGGTGCCAATAATTGTGGAACAGGTGATTTAATGAAAAATAATTAATTTTTAGTCAGGGATTTTTTTTATTTTCCTACAATTCATTTGAGTTGAAGGCTACATTTTCCTAAAATTTTCAGTGTGACAGTATTCTTCTGCAATAAACACTGAATTTATTTTAAGGCTTTTAACACATCTCAACCAGGGGTGCCAATAATTATGGAGGGCACTGTATTTCCTTTTACGTATTTCTGGATATATAGCACACATTGTGTGAATAAAATGAATGGGTGCCAATACTAATAGGCAGCGATGTACAACTCACCCCAAGGGAGCAGTGCAGCAGGATGGTACCATGCATAGAGGGTACCTCAGGGCACCTCAGACATAGAGGAGGAGATGCAGGGGTGTGTTGTATAGGTGGGTAATAAGTGTGACTGAGTCACCAGGCCCCATATAGTATAGGGGGCCCACACAGTCTGAGTTATGTAGATGTATGGCTCGGCTCCACTGGAGCTAATTGTACGTAGGGCCGAAAATTAGTGGCTATGCCCCCTGGGTAGATCACTGGATAAGTCCTACCCTCAGTGACCTGGCGGGTTGGGTATTGAACCAGCAACCCTTTGGCTACAAGCCTGATGCCCTAATCACTTACTCATGACCTCAGGCCCTCTAGTACAGTGATTCCCAACCTATGGGTCGGGACCCAACCTATGGGTCGCCAAAGATCCACAGTGGGTCACAAAGCCCTCTTGATTTTAAGGGGTTTAATTTTAATAACTTATATAGCCAATGTTGAATAAATGAAAAAGCATTTAAACTACTATAGAAGCAACAAAATGTAAGTAAATTAAACATTTATTCTATATTTGACCGAAGAAAAATTGAGGAATAAACTGATAACTAATGAGTTTTTGCATGAAACACAATATTGTGTGACTTGCGCTTGCACGATTGGGTCACCAAAGCTTACAATGGTAAAAGTATGGGCCCCTGAAGAAAAAGGTTGGGAACCACTGCTCTAGTATACCCTCTATAGTTCTATTCCAGGTGCACTGAGTGCAACGTTTGATGCTCGAGTATGAAGTCAGTACAACCATGTCAAAGATCCTAAAAATGCAAAAAAGCCAACATGACAGCCAACATCACCACATCAAGATTTGGCAAAAGGTTCTTCCGTGATAGAGAGATCTGGAGCAGAGGTGGCTGGAGACGGTCCCGAGGGCAGATGGCCTAGTGGAGGCCTAGTCAGCAGTCACGTCCCACTCAGATAAGTTGGAAGAGCTCTTGGATTTTTTAACAGGAAGTGAGGTCGGGTTCATTTGAGGCCAGCTACACCAAAGACCCCTCCTCCCGCCCAACTGTTGTCATCTGTTTTCTATATGTAAACGTGGATTCGGTTGAGTCAACCTAAAACAAATAGACAAGATCAGCAACATCTCAGATGGTAACGCTATTGGTGTAAATTCATGTTTGGGTTTTCTCCACACATGAAGAAATGAATATTAATTGAATATGACATTGGGCATAGTATATAGAGGGAGTTCAGTGTTTCTGATAGTGGGTCCTGTTCTTCAGAGTGGACTGTAATAAAAAGTAGGAGGACCATCCAAGTGTGGCAGTGATAGACCAGAATAG
This sequence comes from Engraulis encrasicolus, assembly GCF_034702125.1. Lineage (NCBI taxonomy): Eukaryota > Metazoa > Chordata > Actinopteri > Clupeiformes > Engraulidae > Engraulis > Engraulis encrasicolus. Next base: position 42,955,319 of record NC_085857.1, on the reverse strand, counting down.
CCCCCCTGCTGGCTTCTCCATTGAGGCACAGAATTCCAGAGAGGGGTCAGTGGCTGACCGGCGCTACCAGTCTGCCAGAGATAAGGCCGCTGTGCTAAAGGCCAAATGCGAACAGGTCCAATGGGTCGGCACAGTGCGCACAGCCCAACTGCCTCACTCACAACTCCCTCACACCTCTACACCCGGTGGTCTTCTCCATGTCCACCACAGCATCAACTCTGCAGAGTACAAGGTAGCATCCAACATTGGGATATGTCTTTATATAAATATTAATTTTCATTTGGTTGACAAGACATATGAGACACTCACTCTCAGTCTACAGATCTCGGAATTGTCGACTTCTCGATGTCCACAGCACATGTGGCTTTGCAGCTAAGGGGATTATATTAGTTACTCAGCCAGATACTCCAAACCGTGCCTTCTGGGAACCAAATTGGGGCTTTGGCGACTATACTGAAGAGCTGTGCTCATTGGGGCGACAAACAGATTGTGTGCACACACAGCCTTAGTGTTGGCAACTCATCACAACTCCAGAGAGTACAAAGCAGCATCCAATACAGTTTGGGATGCTAAAAAAGAAACATAGTTAATTGTGGGTTTCATGGTCACCCAAAAAACTTGAAAACTTTGCAGCCGTGGTGTAATGGTTAGGGAGTTGGACTGAAGATCACAGAGTTGCAGGTTTGAATCTCACCCTGACCTCTCCCTACACCTCCATCCATGACTGAAGTGCCCTTGAGCAAGGCACCTAACCCCACATTGCTCCAAGGACTGTCACCAATATGTGTGTTGGATTTTTAAAAAAACAGCAGCTAAGTATAATTTAATTAATGAACCGTGGTAAAACAATGGTTCATTTTATAGTAACGGTCGCACCATGCATAGGTTTAGACCTTCCTCAGTGCGCCCTGGGCAAGCTGAGGAAGTTGAAAGCTGAAACGCGTCTGTGTAATAAAGAAACCTATGCATGGTGCGACCTTTTCTCATTTTTCAGTTTTACAATATTTTGGTCAGCACCCTTAAAAGAAGAAAAAAACTGTTGGGTGACGCCTGCTCCAACCTTTATGATAATTTTATAGTAACACCATAGTCAAACCAAAAGCCGTGCTGAACCATGCTCAAAGAAACATGAAATCATGGTTTACCATGGTCGATTTTTGTAAGGGTTGGTTAACGGGAAGTGTGAGACATTCACTCTCTCTACAGATTGGAATTTGTAATCATACGGTAGCTGTGGACTTTTGAGTAACCAAATCGATATTAAAAGCCAAGTAAATCACAAGTATACCGGAAGCGAGAGTAGAGAGCTTTAGCATGAGTGCATCTTAATATGCGACCTTGCCTCCTCCACTTGCCTCCTCCACTTGCTTCTCGTCATGATGACATCACTGACAACAGCATTATATTTCAATATCTTGCAAAAGCTCAATTGTAAAGTCTTTTTCTCATTTGCAATTGGGATGGTGAATGAAAAACAGTCCCTCAAAAGTTGTTGTGGCGAGGCTGACAGCTGGGAAACTTTATCGTTTTCTCCACGGAGGAGGGGCCAGGAGGCGGGACGAGGAGACAAGCGCAAGTGGAGGAGGCAAGGTCACATATTGGGATGCACCCCATGTGTCAGTAGTAGTGGACAGGGCAGCTGACAGCTTTGGCCAGCCCTGGGGCAAAGTCATGTGAAATATTACTCGAGTTAGTTCACTGTACCTAATGATGTAGGTACACTTTAACAATGACCCCTTGAAATAAAATGTTTCTAAAGTTTTTTTCTGAATTTAATGTGGCGTGTGACATTGGACGTAGCTCTGATAGGTCACCAATGTTTTTATTCTTCTAAGTTGAATGTGACAACAAAAGCAAAGACGCGTGCCATTGCACGTGGCTACTAATAGGTCACCAGAACACTTTTTTCCCTGCGTTTCATGTGGCAACAAAATCAAAGACGTGTGACATCGCACGTCTGCTGCTGCTATTTTTGGCAGGTATTGGTTAAAGTCATTCAATCGCCAGGAGCAGCTGAAGAAAAGACACACAGGGAAACAGGCAGGAAGCACAGGGACATCTGCGAGGAAGGATGATATGGAGATAGGCAGGGAAGCCGACAAGGTCGGGGCAAAGGAAAGGGGTCAGTTGTCCTGGGCCCAGGGAGAGAGGGGGCTCACAATTGGCTTCTAATTGCTTTTGTATGTTTTGAGCAGGGGGGGCCTTTCGGTTCATTTTGTCCTGGGCCTGGCCAAAGCTGTCAGCGGCCCTGGAGATAGGTGTAGAAATGAAGGACTTGGTCATTATTAGAATTAGAATCGCTTTTTTCCTGAATATGGCTGGGCCAGGGCTTGAGTGGTAATTTGGCACACATGGCATTTCCCTGTGGGGCAACAGTCCTCGGGACTGGTGCTGGTGTTTTTTGTTTGTTTGTTTGTTTGTTTGTTTTAAATTTAAAAGGGGTCAACACAATGCAAAACTGCCCGGCCCTTTTTTTTTTATTATTTCAAATCTAAGATCAGTCTTGAACGTGGCGACAAAACTTGTCCTGTTAATGTTTTTAGCAGGTACTGGTTAAGAAGATTGAAAAGCAGGAGATGCCGAAGAAAACATGGGCTTTCTTTTCACCAATAGCAGAAAGACGGGACATGAGCTAAACTAGGAATATGGTGTGTGTGACGATAGGCAGAGGTGTGGTCCAGCCAGATAGGGAGGAGGCCAAGAGGTTATTGGGCTATTATTCTAATTACGAAGAGACAGGATACATGGAATCACGCTATCTGGTCTCGTAAACAAAGGGCTGTGTTGAATGCCAGAACAGTCCACACTGTCAAAGTCAGGAGACATGCAGGAATGGCAGGAGTGGTTTTGATACACTATTTTCTCTGAACAAAATGGACTTTGGATAAGTAAGTTTAACATCTAAATACATTAAAAGTGCACTGTGCAGGAAATGGTCAAAAATGGGTACTGCAATGATGCTTATTGAAACTGGATTGCCTATTGCCAAATTTGATCTTTTCGTGAAAGTTTACGAAGTAATAAACTAATATTTTCTAGTATGGCCCAAGTGCAGTCATTTTTGAAGATCCCCCTTTTCATGTAGAACTATGAAAAGGGCAATTTTTCCACTCATTATGAATACTTAGAATCTGATGGTGGTGGTAAGTAATCATGAAAAGGGTAACATTAGTGAATGCATGAATTCTGGAAATAAACAACTAAAAATCCTACACAGTGCACCTTTCAGGAGGGATTAAGAAGATACAGAAGCAGTCTTGGTCATGGTTGTTAATCAGATGTTTATTTTGAAGGAACTATATAAACAGACAAGATGTAATCAGACATTTCAACTGGCGCGCTGCAAAAAAGGAGATCAAATAATCAATCAAATTCAATATTATTTTCCTGTATTTAAAAACGCTATAGTTACACAGTTCCTACAAGAGTTAATGATTACCAGCAGTAGTGAAATTGTGTCTTTGATGTATTGTATCTTTGGCTACATTGTATGGATATAACCCCCTTAAACTGTATTAAGTATTGTGTATTTTTGTGGGGGCGGTATACTGTAAAAGATTGAAGATTCCTGACAGAACCCTTAGCTTGTTCTTGGGGAACCCACACGCTCCCCTGAGGAACCCCAAAGGTTTTCTGAGCTTAAAAGTTCTTGGAAGAACCCCAAGATTCCTCAGCGAACCTTAAGGGTTTATTCAGTTGGCCACCATGGAGGAACTCATAAAGGTTCTCCTCTCCTCTCCTCTCCTCTCCTCTGAAAAAGATTTTTAGTAAACCTTGGGGTTCTTCCAAGCACCTGTATGTTCATCATAGAACCTTTAGTGGTTCCCCAGCAATGGCAGCTGAGAGTTCTTCGAGGAACCTTGTCATTTTTACAGCGTAGTCGGCTTCTGGCTTGATGTATTCATCCGGAGAAGCCGAGTTCTTTGTAGGTGGCCCCGATGTCGTTGGTGACCGCACCCATGATCTTCCTCAAGGCGTCCTGTCCGGCCGCGTCCAGACCATCCTTCTCCGCCATCACCTTCGCAATGACCTCAGTGATCAGCTGGAGGAGAAGATCACACACATTATCATCTACGTATATATATATATATGAAGAGTTCAGATGCAAAACCACCTAACTCCATTTCTGAAGATCTGCACTTCTATATTTTTAGAGAATCCCATTGTTGGTTTGGTTGACATGCATGTACTTGATAATACATATAAATAGTTATATTACATAAATAAAATAAAACAATATGAAATTTTGATAGCATTGTATTAAATAAAAATGAATTAAGATTATTTTCTGAAATGGCACTTAGGGGGTTTTGCATCTGAACTCTTCATATATATTTTGTGCATTTGTATATGCTATTGGACACCTTCTTTTCCTTGGGGATTAGTAAAAGTTACTCTACACACACACACACACACACACACACACACACACACACACACACACACACACACACACACACACACACACACACACACACACACACACACACACACACACACACACACACACAAATATGACCAACATGACAGATGTGATTGGAGCTGGAGGTATGCCGTAGCCTTCTCATTATTGTGAATTTGCCCAAAGCCAAAGAATCTTCACAAATGAGATATGGTTAGCCTTTATTATTGTCTCCAAAAAATAAAAGAAGCCTCCATGTTTTATTAATAATGTTGAGGAGTTGAGGAGAAGTTTTACTGTTGTGGCAAGAGGGATCTTGTGTTTTTGTGCATGCGTGCGTGGTGGTCACGGAGGTATTACAAATAAACTTTAACCATCAGTGTGCTTGGATTTGTGTTTTTTTTCTTCATCTTTACCCCAAAGTTGGCGAGTCCGATCTTGTGCTTCTGGGCGTGTGTGGTGGCCATAGGCTTGAGGATATCGGCGTGGCTGCCCTTGGCCTTCAGCAGGTCTCCCAGCTTCTTCAGCACGGTGGCACCATGGGCCGCCACGGCCGCGTTGCCCGCCAGGTCGCCCTGGGCGATGCCCACGAACTTGGGGAACAGCTGCTGGGTGTCGGGGTGTTCCTTGAACAGACTGAGAATAAAGGAGGGGTTAGAACTTTCGTGAAAAAAACCTAGTTCTCACTATGATGTCACAAGTACTTTGCGGGAGCTGTAGAATGTTACCGTAGAGAGTTCTATGGAAGCTGTAAAATGTTCACATAAAGTTCTAGCAGGCCTGAGGGATACTCCTCAAAGGATTAATTTAGGGTATCTGCATTGATGTGTGGCTATGTTATAGGGCAGACCGGGGCTAGTTGGCACACTTTTCAGTTCGAGTGTCATATCTTTGGCATACATTTCTTTAAAATTTCCCAACTAAGATACTCTAAAAGGGTTACATCTCAGCTAAATATTAGACACATGCACCTTTGGTTGATAATTCATTGTTTCCATCTATATGAGATTAAAGAATTGTTGTGAATTTGTGCCAACTTGCCAGGGGCACATATAGTTGGGGCTATTTGGCACACATTAAATTGCATTAAATGATGTCATAGAACATGAAAACTGCTGAATAGTTACTGAATAATGAATATTTAAAATATCATGAGTTACTGTTTAGTAAAATAAAACAACATTGACTGCTTTATGAAGGAGTGAAACATAATCACTACAAATGCACTCCATTGTGGCTACAATTGCCGCTACAATATTGACTATAACTTATATTTAGGCATGTAGGCCTACACAGTAGCATAAGTACATTAATTATACCGTATATATTGTAATCATACTCATATTATTGGTAGATAGTATACGAATTTTCCACAATACATCCAATACATTCTTATGGCCATGGGGCTAGTTGGCACATGCCATAGAAAGTCAATGGAAGCACATGTGCCAACTTACCCCAGACATGAGTGTGCCAACTTGCCAACAACAGGACAACACTCTTGACTGACATCATGTTCCCCTGTTAACACCTGACTTCACAGAATTCCGGTTTTAATATCAAAGTATACCTAGATCCCCTGTCTATCACACAGAATATTTATATGTTTCTATTCCTTACAATTAGCTTTCTAGAACTAATTTAGTGGAAGGTGCCGATTCTTAGTTTGGACATCACTAAATAAAAAAGTTTCACTCACTGTAAGATTTTATAATCTTGATCACTCTGAATTAGTTGGATTATCTCTAGGCCTATTCAAGATGGGCATCATGTTAGAGTTGGAATTTTGAAAATTGGACCTGTAATGGCCCAGAAAATGAGGGTGTGCCAACTTGCCCCTGTGCCAACTAGCCCCGGTCTCCCCTATATGTGTGGATCTACATGTGATAAAGTAGACTACTGTGTTTTGTCCTGGCTGTTGCCGTGGTTGAGGAACAGCTGCTGGGTAGCCACCAGGTACTCCTTGACAAGACTTGAGATGACATTAGAAAAGTAAAGAAGAAATAAAGTACAACTTAAACAAGCTGATATAAGGATATGTTAGGATAGACTACGGTATGTATGGAATTTGGAAGCAGGAAGAATTTGTAGTTCATCGGAAAATGGACTAAACCGTTTTGTCAAAGCCTTTTGGCGTAAAGGTGCAAGTGCTTAAAACAAACCACCTTGAGATTGTGGTGCTCCAACACAAAAAAATGTACTTTATTATTGGGCAGTTTCATTTTTATTTTGGTACTACTGAATGATGAGTTCTCATTGGCTGTCCTCTGAGGTACAAATAGTGGCCATGATTAACAATAGATCCGCTTCATGCTTTCCTGCATAACTGCCTTCGTGGCCCTCCGGTTGTCTGTTTAAACAATTTTACTTGTGTGTATAGCCTACACCACAATGATCCATGGTGAATTTGATTAAAATTGTGATTTTGCTGTTAACTGTTCTCTAAGACCAATTAAGCATTTACAATATTGGCAGCACTTGATACAATGTAGACAGAGATGTTTTGATAGAGTTATCGGTCATGAAATCTGATGCAGAGACGCTGGTGTCCGTACCGTGTCAGCACCTCTCCTCCATGCGTGTTGTAGTCGGCCTCCACAGCTCCCCAGCACTTCAGGACCAGGTCATAGTCAGCCATGTTTTACTGAGGGATATAAAAACAATATGAAGCCTATTAAAACGTAGTGTATTTTACTTCACAACTCACTTTAACACCATTTTTTTTTCTATTTTTTTTGTCAAGCTAAAGTTCGGCCACAGCACACTGCTCGACACAGATAAAGATGGATCACTGCTTGACTTAACTGACTTTAAAATTAAAAAAAAAGTTATTATAAGCAAACAATGCATTTTACACATTGGGTCATTGGGTTCTCTACAGATAAGAAGAAGTCGAGCAGTGATCCATCTTTGACTTCCTGCTGGATCACCTGCCCTGAGCTGTGCCACTTCATTTTTGTTTATGCATGTCAGCTCAGGAGGATTTGAATGTTAACTATTTGAAAACTCATTTTGGGTATGGTGCGTACATCCAGAGTCACTTGTTGCAGGTGCCAGACAAAATTATCAGACAGTTTAAGAAAGTAGGTCTGCCCACTGTGAAATAAGCTCGAAAAACGAAGTTGTGTTACAATAAATTAAAACAGCAACGTTTCGATCACCCTGGACCTTCGTCAGGCTGATGAAGATCCAGGGTGATCAAAACGTTGTTGTTTTTCTGTTATTAAGTTAAATCTTTTGGAGCTTATTTGCAGTGTGCAGACTTACCTTCTTAAACTATTTGAAACCTCTCAAGCTGGGCACACAACCATTTTTATTTCACAAAAGACACAGTAATCAAAGGTGAGGTCATCAATTGCAGGACTGATATCACCTTTTTTATCTGTAGAGCTTTTAGATTTTGTTTGTTTTAGTTTTTGTCAGTTAGTAAAACAAACCCTCATGCCATAACAACCCTGATGGCATACCTATCCATTGGGAACCACAAAAGATGCCTCGGAGAAAAAGAAAACATTCATTTAGGCCAAGGCGCACCATTTAGTACAGTGGCCCTGTTGTGATGCTGCTGGCATGGGCCCTGTGCTGGGATAAAAAGGTCTTGAGGGAGAGGATAGGAGATACCCCTCCAACTGATATCCACACACACAAATGGCCCGTCACGTCAACACAACAGAGAGAGAGAGTAGAGAGAGAGAGAGAGAGAGAGAGAGAGAGAGAGAGAGAGCAGTACAGCCAGTGGGCAGGCCATTCATGAGATTAGAACGAGTGAGTGAGTGGAGAGATGATAGCTGGGAGGGAGGGAGAGACTGAGTGAGTGAGTGGAGGAGGAAGAGGAGGAGGGAGGCTGGGAAAGTTCAGTTGAGGACACGGCTGCTGTGACGAAGTACCACTGGAGCAGGTCCCTCTGGGAGTCCCCACCAACCACACACACACACACCCAGCCATGCAAAAAGCTGGCCACATCACAACAGGCAGGCAGGCAGGGGCAAGGCATGAAGGTTTTGACCCTTTGAGGAACGCCATCCACACGCGCACAATAAACAATACAATGTCAATTCAACACTTATGAAGACATCTAGCATCTTCTAGAGTGTATTTGGTCACAGAGTACTCTCTAAGTGCTGAGTTGGCGCTGCATTTTTTTACTGTGCATATTTGACTAGAACATTATCAACATTATGAGCTATATACTTAAAGAATCACTGTTATGGGTTCTCATGATGTCGCAAATAATCGGCAGGATGGTTCTAGAACTAGCTGTAGAATGTTACAGTGAAATTCTAGAACTAGTCTGACCAAAACCTGCACTCCTGAAAAAGGGTTAATGGCTTTCTTCCCCCCAAAACAAAGCCCTCCTCTGTGTGCCCTTAACTGTGACACCTCCATGCACAGAGCAAGGCAATGCTGAATATTCAGCACCCTTTTTAGATGGTAGATACTGTATTGTTTTGGTGTGGAGTAATGGATTTTGCGAATTTGTACAACTTTTAACACTTAATATGATGTAATAAATTATAGGCCTATTGTGTGTATTGTAAAAAATGTGATAGCAGACATTCATTTAATTTAAGAAGGGAACAAACAGGCTCCGGTTGTCAATTTTGCAAAACTTGTGAAAAGCAATAGTAATATGCACCAAAACACAACTCAAATGCCCTTTTGATTTAGCTGTTAAGCAGAACAGGAGATAGGAAGTTGCTTTACGTTATCAGATATATTTATTGCAGCTATAATATAGTACAAAAAGTTTACTTGCTTGTACATCCGTCATACTATTACTATTACTACTACTATTACTACTATTACTACTACTTTTCAAATGTATAATGACAATAAAGGCTTTCTATTCTATTCTACTACTTCTACTACTGCCACTACTACTACTAATAATAGTAATTATTATTATTGAATTAATTATTGAATTAATTACTTCATAAAATTGGTTAATAAAATACAATGTATTGCCATACCATAAGTAGACCTACCATGAGCAGGCCTATACCTCCATAAAAAAATATATTAATAAACCATTAAGATGACAGAAAAAGTCCAAAATCATACCTGAGAGAATGATGCAGATGCTGATTTCTTTAAAAAGTGTGTGTGTGTGTGTGTGTCTTCAAGGTCTTGAATGACAGGTTAGTGTTTCCCAGTTAAACCTCACCTTTTATACTGGTCATCTATCTACATTCTTCAGATCCAGCCAATACACTCCCACCATTCTCTCTCTCTCTCTCTCTCTCTCTCTCTCTCTCTCTCTCTCTCTCTCTCTCTCTCTCTCTCTCTCTCTGTCACGTACACTCTCTCTCTTTCTCTCCCTCTCTCTCTCTCTCTCTCTCTCTGTCACGTACACTCTCTCTCTTTCTCTCCCTCTCTCTCTCTCTCTCTGTCACGTACACTCTCTCTCTCTCTCTCTCTCTCTCTCTCTCTCTCTCTCTCTCTTGACACACACACATACACGCACGTACGCACGCACGCACGCACGCACGCGCGCACGCACCGACACACACAAACACACACACTTTCTCTCTCACACACACACACACACACACACACACACACTTTCTCTCTCTCATTCACACACACACACACACACACACACACACACACACACACACACACACACACACACACACACACACACACACACACACACACACACACACACACACACAGTGCCTACGAGTGCTCTCTCACGTATCCATCTCTGCCCTCATCTCCTCCTGCGTCACATTTGACCTCCTCAGACTCCAAGTAATCACAGAAACTTCAATAATCAAAACAATTAGCATTTCTGGAGAAACGACCACAACAACAACAACAATATCAGTAATAATATTCATAATCATAATCACAATCATAATTCATACATTTTATTCATAACACACTTTACATCAACTGAATGACCTCAAAGAAGTGCCAAGCATGAATGAAACAGTGTTGGCAGCCTATATGGTCCTGTGATGTGTAGGTCACAGCCTGTCTGTTTGGCAGTTGAGGGAGGGGGAGTCCCCAACATGACATCGTCACACAATTGTCTTCAAAAAAAAAGATAAAGCCTTCATACATGGACTCAAACACCATCTCAGAGAGAGAGAGAAAAAAACAACCTAACCCCTCTTTGCAACTGCACTGTTGTTCTGTATATTTCCTGAACACTTTGTATTTGCTTGTGATGTTGGCTTGCTTATGTCCTCTTTTGAAAGTTGCTTTGGTTATAAAGCGTCTGCCAAAAGCAATGTAATGTAATGTAATGTAATGTAATATTTCAAGTGGTATAATGAAAAGTTTATTTGGCAAAACGGTGTATCCACCATTTTTGACTTCTGCATTTTATTATAGAAAATGACTGTTCAGGCTAGAAGTCACCTATGTGTGAATTCTTGCATTTCAAATGTGTTGAGAACATACTTTTTCAACCTATGCAATACAATGGAATGCCCAATACAAGAATATCAATTTCTCAACATTCTACAAATTGGAGATACACCGTTTTGCAAATAAACTCTTCATATCGTAAATCGTTAAAACACGGCGTTATACATTTGTTGTTAACAGAATGGCAATGACCGAGTCATAGTGCATTACTAAAGGCCCTCTGTTATATCGTAGTAGAGTAGTAATAGGGTAAATAACCTTCCGATGACTATTCCATGCCTGAGATGGTATGGCGTGCATTATGGATATGTGCTTTAATTTCCTATATCAAGATTCAAGAGTTGTGTATTAAGTCTTATTATAGGTTTGCAGCCTATAAAGAGTAAAAATTGTTGTGTTTTTTGTGTCCTCAAAAAAGATTTAAAAAAAAGAAAAAAGAGAGGGGGGGGGGTGGAAAAAGTGCAAAGAAAGAGCCTTGTTGACTTCAGCATGATTTCAGTTATCTAACTGCTTGGTGGAAGAAACTACTTTGGAGTCTGGTAGTGTGAGATTTCAGGCTTCTATACCGTTTTCCAGATGGTAACCTGCACTCCCCCTTTAACATCAGGAATGAATACCATGAACAAACCCCTTTTTTGCCCTCACCGTGCCTGCCTCACCTCAGCTGCCCCCCTGACTCAATCACCGAGGTCCTGGTTGTCTGCCAGTCTGAAGTGGCCATTAGATAGGTCTGTAGGCTGTACTGTATGACAGGGTTTCTCAAAGTGGGGTCCAGGGACCACTGTCAGAGGGAGGGTCCGTGCATGGCACGTTGCCAAATGGTCTGTGGAAAAGTTTCTTATGAGTGCAGCAGATGAAAGTAGTACAGCGGAGCGTGCTTACAGTAGTAACTGGATCGCTGACATTTGGGGGGTAATTAAGAGAGGACATTCTTCTGTTCCCCGGTCCGGTAGGGTCCCCGCCAGGTGGAAAAAAAGTTAGAGCGCCCTTGTTGTAAGAATAGTGATATCACTTGGCTCATTCAAAGAAGAGTTTACAACATTTTGTAATTGATAGTGTAATGATTTCTGTGAGGAAGATATAATTTGTATGCCGCTTTATTTGTCAAAGTAAAAGGTGGCGCAAGACAGGCAGGGCCGTAACCAGACATTTTCAAATACCGGGGTCAAATACTGCATGCTGTACTGCACTGCGTACTGTGCATTTAGAATGCTTCAAACACTTCAGTCCAGGGGTGCTCAATACGTCGATCGCGGTCAACCAGTCGATCGCGAAGGCAGTATTGGTAGATCGTAGGACACTTTAAAAAACAAACAAACAAAAAAGTTCCCTGATACCCACAATCTGACAGGCTAACTCCAGGCGTCTACACTGTAAATAGCCTACCATAAACACAACGACGTCTTCAGATAAGGAGGATAACTGTCAAGCGCCACACTCAACAAACTCTTCATAAGTCATAACATCGGAGCACAAAAAATAGGACGGCACGAGACGTTTGCAGATACCGTGCGCTATGTTCAGTTAGTACAGACAGTGTCACCGCTCAAAAGAAATAGCCAGAGAAGAAAACAACAGCCCTAACACCGGCAATCCCCTGCTTTTTTTTTTACAATGCTCTGAGAAGTGCAGGCAAGATACAACTCCCGCATTGAGCATGGAGGTGGCTACTTCGATTCGATTTCATAGGCACGTGTGCGAGGGGAGAGTGAACGCCTGAAGATAGCCTGTCAGATTCTGGGTATCAGGGAACTTTTTTTTTTTTTTTAAGTGTCCTACGATCTACCAATACTGCTCTCGCAATCGACGTATTGAGCACCCCTGGTCTATACTGTATATTGCTATGGCCAGGGCCAGATTAAGATGGACTGGGGCCCCTAGGCTACAGGTTGCTGTAGGCCCCCCCCCCCCCCCCCCCGAAACGCAAAATTTCTTAACAAATTTACATAGACAGTCATAATTTAGGACCGAGGAATTAAGGGTACCATGTCTACCAACTGCAATCAACTCGACAGATGAGCTTTTCAATAAATGTATCTGGTCACAATTGATCACAATTCGCACTTTTGTCCAATCTGGGGGCCCCTGGCAGGTAGGGGCCCCTTGGCTGCAGCCATATTTAGCCTGTGCATTAATCCGGCCCTGGCTATGCCCATTTGACCTCAACTGGCCCGGGACTCAAGAATTAAACTCTTGGAGGTCGCCCAAGGTGAAGTGGACGTGTGACCTGTACTGTAAGAAAAAGATTGATCATGATATAAAAACAAAACGAGAAGGGAATGTGTCACTGGGTCACAAGTCAAAGTTTAATAAT
>NC_085857.1:42922225-42939725 GCF_034702125.1 Engraulis encrasicolus | reverse complement strand
AACTTTATTGATCCCCAGGGGGAAATTCAGGTATCCAGTAGCTTACATAAATACACAAATACACAAAAGCCCACATGCACATTTCAAGACAAAAATAAACACAGGAATAGTCATCAGGGTGGGGAAAATAAAATACAATAATAGAGATAATAAATGTAGAAAAGGTAATTGTGCAAAAACACATTCTGTGAGTTGGAATAGACCAAAGCAGAAAAAACATACTCTGTCAGTTAAGGTAGACAACAAGTGTTGATGGATACATCTATGATATAGTATAGTATGTAGAAGTAGGCAGTGTACAGAGTATGATAGGAGTTGAACATTCTTACAATGTCACAGTAAAGTACAGGTAAGTGTATTAGGCAAGCACACACACACACACACACACACACACACACACACACACACACACACACACACACACACACACACACACACACACACACACACACACACACACACACACACACACACACACACACACACACACACACACACACACACACACACACACACAAAGAGGTTCCCCAGTAACTGGGCCAGCTCCGACAGATCACAGTCTTTGCTTGTGGTAAGCAGGAAAAACAAGTATGTCCAGTGGTCAAGGGTCAAAAGTTACTTAGTGCAGTTATTGGACAGGACACACACACACACACACACACACACACACACACACACACACAAAATAAAATACAACAAGGACTTCTCACTCTGAAAACTACACTCGGCCTTCGTCCTGCTCCTTTCCCTGGGATCTGCACAATCCTCTCCTTCAACTGACTACACTTGTAAACATTGCACTCAACACTCCCTCTCCTCTCTTCTCTGCCGCTACCACTGCACATGTGTTCACTGTGACGTATCGTCCGTGATGGATAACGTGGACTCAGAAGCTACGGTCCAGTGCCACGTATTCCAAATGACCAGTAAAACAGGGCAATTGGGCAGGTAAAAGAATTCACTATATGGAACATGCAGGGACGGCTTATGAGTCCATGGGCCCCTGGGCCAGACAACAAGAAAGGGCCCCCTTCCATGGATGTTGCTAGAGTTTACAAAAATATTCAAGGTTTCAGGCCAAATGTTTTAGACCCTTATGAAATAAGATTTTAAAATACATTTGTGTTATAAGTGTGATTTTCACACCAGATAAGAAAAGAAAGAGGTTTGGGCTTCAGGGCCCCCATTAAGTCTTGGGCCCCTGGGCCTGGGCTCGGTAGGCCCGTGCAGTAACCTGCCCTTGGGAATATGTGGCACTGGATTGTAGCTTCTGAATCCAGGGTGCCCATGACCAAGGCCGCTGCTAAGGTTTTGGAGGCCCTAAGCATAAGTGGTCCGGAGGCCCGACCTCATAATTAAATAACAATAATTTTAATCTACAAAGTAATACTTGTTGTTGTTTCGTAATGTAATTCAATTATTTTTCAAGACATTTTTTTAATCAATCTCAATTTACAGTAAGAGACCCCAATTTTGGGGGCAAAGTGGTTGGTGCCCCAAACATCCATTGAGGCCCTAAGCACTCCGCATACTCTGGTAATGCCTAGCGGCAGTGCTGCCCATGTCTGTTTTAGCAAAGCAGAGGCCTGTTTCCTCTAACTGTGTCCTGGACTGCTGGCATCTATCTATCTATCTATCTATCTATCTATCTATCTATCTATCTATCTATCTATCTATCTATCTATCTATCTATCTATCTATCTATCTATCTATCTATCTATCTATCTATCTATCTATCTATCTATCTATCTATCTATCTATCTATCTATCTATCTATTTCTTTATTTATCTATCTATACATCTATTTATTTATGTATTTACTTATTACTTTTTAACGTCAGTGCCACTAGGAAAGCTAAAAATCATTTAATGGATTTAAATAACATTTCCCTAATATCCTTTATACATGCTGTAGCCATAGTTAGGCTACATAAAAATAGGCTATACATTACATAGGCCTATACCAGACCAAAAATATACTTTCAAATTCTTTTTTCTTTCTTTTTGAGCCACAACATTTCAGGAAGCTTAACTTGATCATTTTTGAGTAATTTTTGAGCACCCCTGAAAATCTCAGTAAAATAAAATGAAAAGGGTTGGGACAAACGTCAACAGCGCACTCAAGTGGTAGAAGTAGGCCTAAGCATTGCGCGAACAGCGCAGGCATGTAAGCGCACCACCGCCGAATTTACAGAAACTGTCTGCATTATGACGTCACAACAACGGTGAATAGGCCTACTCAAATCACAGAGGAATGTTCATTTATGAGAATATTGATTTCAGAATCTGATGCTGGATTTTTGATAGAGGTAAGTTACAGTTGTCATTTGCATTTCAATTTAAATAGCGCATTTTTTTTGTTCTATAACATTATGACAAAATTATTGTTCATTACCTGGTTTAACTGTAAATAATAACTTTTTAATTATTTAGTTTTTAAAGTTTATGACAGACTGAATGGGTATGACATCAAATTATTGATTAAAAAAATAGCCTATAGGCTAGGCTACTATAAAACACATGATCATTCTTAATTGTCATTCAATGTGATTTAAAAGTGGGGCCATTTTATCAAAAGTGTATTATACTAGGCCTAGGCCTATTAGATTTTACAAAAATACACTAAACATATCCCATATTTCCATTTTTAAACTTGGTGAATGATGATGGATGATGAGTTAGGCCTAAATGTAGGTACAGTGGCTTATTTTGGGCAGTGACTTTATTGCGCTTGGCACTCCGGTGTGTAGGCCAGGCCTGTTTATGCTAGATAGGTAGACTGGTTTTACGGAGTATGTATTGGGTTTTGTTGTTGTTGTTGTTTGCCTATAGCCTACCCTATTAATCATTATTGCAGCGCTCTCTTTCAAATGTAATTCCTCTTCAGAGTGAAGCTGTGAAACACACACAGTTACTAAACTACACAAAGAGCCATCATGGCTACAGGACCGGAGGGTGGCGGTCACGTTCCACAACATCACCCCAAAAAGAAGTCCAAGAAGGCCAGCCGATGGCGACTGCTGCTCCTGACACTGGTCTGCTGTGCTGCTGCTAGAGACACCCCCACGGAGGAGGACAGTGTAGGCCTACAGGTGGGTCAGGCCCAGCAGGAGATCATCATCATAATAACAATAACTTAATAATAATAATAATAATAATAATAATAATAATAATAATAATAATAATAATAATAATAATAATAAATACTAATACTAATACATAATAATATTTTTTATTTTTTATTTGTAGTTTATTTGGCAGGGACAATGCAGTGCACATTGTTACAAACATGACATGGCAGAGCCATGACACAACTTGCAGATGTGAATACATGGAAGGTTTATAGCTAGATAGCTAATTTGCAACCTCAGTCCCTGATCAGGCTACCTACTCTAATAAAACATATAAATCATCTAAAAGTACAATTGTACAATACAGTATACAAGACAATAATAAGCCAACTTGAAACATGCTCCGTATAATATAAAAGCCTTGTGCATTAAGAAAAAAAAAAAAACAAGATGATGAGGGTGACCTATATATGCTGTGTGTGCATGTGTGTGTGTTAACTATTGTGTGTTATGATTACATTTTTGGTTTTCCTTCAGCCAGTGTTTCAGTTGTCTGTTAAATGTTTTAAACTCTGTTTGGATTTTTATTACAGTTGGTAAACTGTTCCACATTTGAGTTCCAATAACTGAGAAACTAGACTGACCAAAAGAAGTTTTGCGCACCTCTGCAATGCAGTTACCATTCACTGCTCCTCTGTTGGCCGCTCTTCTTGAGCTTATTTTTGTTACAAATGGACACAGTACAACAGGAGCAATATTGTTTGCACATTTAAAAATGAGTTTAAGAAAAGAGAACTTCATAAAATTCTCAAAGCTTAAGAGGTTATATTTCTTTACTATGAGGCAGTGGTGCCACGTTATTGGTTTCTGGTCCAGTATCTTTAATGCCTGTTTATGTAATGATAAAATAGGTTTGATTGATGTCTGGGAGGCTTGGCTCCATACAGTAATACAGTAAGATAGGTGGGACAGTATCATGGCATGAAAGAACAGTAAGGCTGCCTTGACAGGTATGTGATGCCTTATCATTCTAAAACAGTTCAAGTTTGTTCGAAGTGTTGTGGTAAGTTTCTTAATGTGTTTATTAAACTTAAGCTGAGAGTCTAAGATTATTCCTAAAAATTTTAATTCTTCAACTTCGTCTATTGTGTCCTGGTCAATTTTGATAGAGCAGGAGGCTTTACCTCTTATGGAAAAACACATAGACACTGTCCTTTTGATGTTCAGGGTGAGATGGTTGTCCCTAAGCCAACGGGATACATCTTCCATCTCCTTAGTCAAAATGTCTGCTGCTGCGCTTGGTGTTTTGGCTGATGCATAAATTACAGTATCGTCAGCATACATTTGGCAGTTGGCAATAATAAAACATAATAATAATAATAATAATAATAAGAATAATAATAATAATAAATGAAAATAATAATAGGCCTAACTGTATTTGTATAGCACACTATCATAAGGCATGCAGCTCAAAGTGCTTAACAAATGGATAAACATCAATGTTAAAAATGACAATAAAAAGTGAGGTAGAAAAGAGAGACAGAAACAAGAAAGAATAGCAAGGAGATAGATGCATACATGAGTTCACCGTGTTTTATAAACTCTACATTGTGAGGAGGGGCAAGACACTGGCAGCCAACACACGTGACCTAATTTTTTGACCGACAGCGGTGTCCAGCAATCAATGGTTGAGTTGTGCGCAGCCAGTGTGGCGCCGCCAGGAGGAAAACATTTTTTAGAACCCATTAGTGCTCACCTCATATTTACCTCACCTGGACTATTATCACCTCAGCTCATATCTATTTTGATACAGAGCTGACTGGAACATGAATTTATCCTTGGGGTAAATAAAGTAGCTATCTGTCTGTCTGTCTGTCTGTCTGTCTGTCTGTCTGTCTGTCTGTCTATCTATCTATCTATCTATCTATCTATCTATCTATCTATCTATCTATCTGTCTGTCTGTCTGTCTGTCTGTCTGTCTGTCTGTCTGTCTGTCTGAATATCTATCTATCTATCTATCTATCTATCTATCTATCTATCTATCTATCTATCTATCTATCTATCTATCTGTCTATCTGTCTGTCTGCTGTCTCTCTGTCTGTCTGTCTGTCTGTCTGTCTGTCTGTCTGTCTGTCTGAATATCTATCTATCTATCTATCTATCTATCTATCTATCTATCTATCTATCTATCTATCTTAGAGCCCCGGTAACGCCCCCGCTCTCTCTGAGCGCGAGTTCAGGAGGAGGGTGAAGGAGGGGAAGAGGAGGCAGCGACAGCAGCAGCAGCAGCAGCAGCAACAACGCCGGCCGTGGTACTCCCGCCTCTTCAAGCGATGGAGGTCTCGAAAAGCTCCCCCACCAACCAACAGCAAAAGACTAACGGAGCAGCGCCAGCGGCCATGGCACTCCTGCTGCCTCTTTAAAAGACCAAGGTCTCACAACGCTCCTCCACCAACCGACCACAACGCAACACTGACCAAACAGCCTCTTGACAGACAACTGACTGCACTGACTGACGGACAGACTATTGATAAGACGACTACACTGACTGACGGACAGACTAATGATTCGACTACTACACTGACTGACGGACAGACTAGTGACAAGACGACTACACTGACTGACGGACAGACTAATAAGACTACAACACTGACTGGCAGACAGACTTATGTCAAAATCATAACGACTGACGGACAGACAATTCAATGGAGAGACAACTGCTATGCCTATCCAACAACAGTACCACCCATGTTCACATGGTGGCGCTGGACGCAGCTCTTTAATAAAACTAAACAAGTCATCTGGGCATGGAAGTTAAAATTGGGCACCAAGAAAACAAAAAAAGACCTGCAGCAAACAGCAGAACTCATGGCTGAAAACAATCCGGACAAGGAGACTGCGCCGCCGCCTCATGTCCAGGCCCCCTCCCAAAAATTGACCGACAACAAAAAAACAAATATCCCCCACCTGAAAAACGAGGATGCCACCAACAACGAAACAAGACGCAAGAATCAAGTCGTCCAGCTACCATGCCCAAGCCTAGCCATGCCCAAGACAACAGAGACTGACTGTCAAGCTGCCAAACTGCCAAAAGCAGCTGAGAGATCTATGAAGACTACCAGCACGACTTCCAACTCTCTTGCCCCGAGTCCCCTGAAGTCAGAGAGGCCAACAGCAGCTGAACCACCATGCCCGAGCCTAGCCATGCCCAGTGCGACAAGGAAGGACAGTGAGCCCAGAACCACGACTTCCAACTCTCTTGCCCCGAGTCCCCTCAAGTCAGAGAGGCCAACAGCAGCTGAACCACCATGCCCGAGCCTAGCCATGCCCAAGACGACGACAAGGAAGGACAGTGAGCCCAGCACCACAACTTCCAACTCTCTTGCCCCGAGTCCCCTCAAGTCAGAGAGGCCAACAGCAGCTGAACCACCATGCCCGAGCCTAGCCATGCCCAAGACGACGACAAGGAAGGACAGTGAGCCCGGCAGCACAACTTCCAACTCTCTTCCCCTGAGTTCCCTCAAGTCAGAGAGGCCAACAGCAGCTGAACCACCATGCCCGAGCCTAGCCATGCCCAGTGCGACAAGGAAGGACAGTGAGCCCAGCACCACGACTTCCAACTCTCTTCGCCTGAGTTCCCTGAAGTCAGAGAGGCCAACAGCAGCTGAAGGCCTGGCGACTCCTCCAGTGAGGAGTGGAGTTCAGAGTCAGACAATGCAGCGAAGGCAAGCCCGCGTCGCAAGCAGAGCAGCACCACCGGAAGAGACATCAGTTGAATTCAGGCCAAAGGAGAAACCTGCTGCCATCAGGAAGATCCTCCTCTTCTTCATCACTGCCCTGCTGCTTCTGGCCTGCACTGTGTTGTGCTGCTGGGTCTGCATGTATGCCTGGATGAAATAGGATTCAAGATTATTTTTATTGGTTGGTAATGAGAATAACAACTGAATGAAAATAAACGTTGTCAGACTTTTTCAAACAACAAATATGATCTGCTGTTGTATTACTCATTGCACAAACAGAGTTTCATGAAGTAACACCTTTTTTATTCATGTTGGGGGGCAAGCAAGGATACAGTATAGGTTGGTGGGGATGTCACCTTGGTTTTCTTTCTTTTCTTGTCTACAAAGACTACAAAACCTCTCACCAAAGCATGATGAAACACTGCACATTTATTTTAGTGTGTTGAACAAAGTATATAGTGGTTGGAGGGTGTGTGAGAAGTAGAAAGAAAGCATATGGTTGATGGGAAGGGTGCAATGTAAAATAGATATTAAATAGAATAAAATATTAACAAAATAGTAATAAAATATTAAATAGATAAATAGAAAATTGATAAAGGAAGTGGTTCTCTATGAATAATGTTTTTTTTTTGCAGAATATTATCTATGAAGGTTGGGGAATGGGAGTGTCACACACACACACACACACACACACACACACACACACACACACACACACACACACACACACACACACACACACACACACACACACACACACACACACACACACACACACACACACACACACACACACACACGAGGGATGATGAAGGTGGTGAGGTGGGGTGAAATCAACAGTGTCCCCCTCTACTGAGTCACAGTAGAAATTATCTTTGAGATGGAAAGCTGTTCAGCTGTAAACAATTGGACTGATCTAAAAGCTTACACAATGAACTAAAAAGCAGAACTCACAACATGATATGTTATGATATTTTTTGTGGGTTGCTATAACAACTTGACAATAAAGAAAGAAAGAGACCGGAATCGAGTTGACCGTTTACTCTTAAGCCTCGAACGGAAGTGGTGCCCTTGAAATGGACCCGTGCAATGTATACAATATGAACATTCTATTACAGAACATGATGGATGCCACAGGCCACCAACAAGACAGGGTTTGACCTCGTCATCAGATATTTTTCTGAAACTGTTTTCCGTCACACCAACCAGTTATTTCCTTACAGTTGCCCATCTGTCCTCTGTACTGCCCGAGCAATCAGGGATGCGTTTCTCGAAAACGTAGTTGACAGCCAGTTAGCAACTTGGGCAGTTGCCAATGGGAAATTGCATTGAAAACAACAAAGTAGCTAACGTAGTTAGCAACTATGGTTTCGAGAAATGCACCCCAGAGTTGGTGGAGGATTGTAATGGTTATTATTTTATGATGACACCAGGGTGGAGTCATAACAAGCAGGATGTGAAGTTCGGGGTTGGTAGGTACTAGACTTGCAGGCTTGCAGGCTGTGTTGCCAGGCATTAACTGGGTCAATTGCTCTCACCTATACCTGACACACACATTGAGAGTGCGATGTTGAAGCCGGCTGAACTTTTCTTCCTCTGGATTCTATTGCACACTGGTGTGCCATTGTCAGAAAATCACAATGTTAACACAAAGACAAGGCCAGAGCAGTTCAAAACGGGAATGTCACACACTACCAGAAGCTGTTCGGGGCCGTGGAAGCTACAACAGGTAAGAGGCTTCTCACATGGAGCTCTGTCAAACTGACACACGCACGCACGCACGCACGCACGGACGCACGCACACACACACATTAGGACTTACATCTATAGTGTTAGCTGTGACCTTCGACTCATCCTGCTTCCTATAGCCTCATAAGCGGTAGTCACTGAAAATACTTTACTACCATTACTACTACAACATCCCACACAGGCTTTAGCAATACATTTTGAGTTGGCCCTTGCCATTCTGGGAAACAGCAAATTGATAGCCTTGTCTTAAGAGTTTAAGTTAGGGAACAGCTGAGGTCCAGGTGTAGTTCTCAACCCATAGTGAATGCTGGATTTGGCACCTGCTTCACAACATTGGATATAAACATATCTTTGGGACTTCATATTTGTTTATGTGTTTATTTCATTAGTTTATGCATAGTAGGTGCGCTTTTTCAGATGTCTGAGAAAGATGTTTTTTCCCTCCAAATTGTTGAGTACTGTGTAGTGACTATTGCCCCATTTGGGGAAAGTGGATGGTCATAAAAAGCTGATTCAGTTTATTATATGAGAGGTCCAATGTCTAACATTCTATAAATCATTTACTGGCCAACTTCTGGGCAGCCTATCATAAAGTACCTGTTGTAAAGTATACGTTTACATGAGACATTTGATTCCGAATCAACTCAATTTAATTCAGAATAGAACTTAGTTTTGCTTTGAAAACACCTCTTTTACATGAGGTCAAAGTAGACTCGACGGAACTATTTAATTTGGAATTTAAATCGTCATGTAAACGTAGCGATTGTCATTTACAAGTTATGAGTCAATTTGTCTCATGTTTCATGCATAGAGGGCACACTTCCGAAAATACAAGCCCAGGCCTGTAAATGGCGCTTTTGAGCATGAATGGTCTGCCGCGTTCGATGATGTCATTAATGGTTCTCGAGTCAAATGGCGTGAAGTACGCACATGAACGCCTTTATGGCTCGTTCAAAAAGTCGAGAATCCCAAGAAAGCCGACCTAAAATCTTTTAGTTCCCGAGCTTATGTTTTGTGTGACGACACACGCATCATCGACATGGCGCCCATGCATGCAACTGGCATGTAAACAGTATCATACATGCTAAAATATCACCTTGTAATCACTATCAACAACACCAGTTCATGTCATTCAATTGCAGATGCACATACCGTATGTCAGTGATACTGGTCTCTGACTGTTTAATTTAGCTTACTTCAGCTAAAATGATGTGCCGTGGATGTGGAGGCTCAAGTCAAGGTGAAAAAAAAGAAGAGGACCAAAACAAAACAGGCATGATTCCCGATGTTCCGGGATCTTTGCCGTTCATGTGCAAAAGTCCAGAACTCGATTGTCACGTAAGTAGTGTCGTCAGTTGTCTCGAGAGGTCCCGAGCCCGTGAAGGCACCATTAGTAGCCTACAGACAATTTCTCCTTCGTCTAGCCCTATTGTAGAATATCCAAAAATACTCAGATCAGACAACAGAATATCAACAGAGACAGAGTTAAAAGGACGTAGAGAATCTTCGATATTAATCGAAAAATCTATTAAAATATATTCAATATGGCCCTACCGTGGCTCTAACGGTAGGGGGTTGCTACACTGACGACCTTTGTTCGATTCCGGCCCAGGTCATTTGCCGATCTTTCCCTGTGTCTCTCAAGTTCTCAACCCAATCGTTTCCTGTCTCTCTAACACTATCTTATCACAATAAAGTCTTAAAAGACCAACAATACATCTGAAAATAAAATAATAATAATAATAATAATAATAATAATAATAATAAACAAATAACATCTATTCAATATGTTCTAGGAGATTATATCATCAGATCAAATGTGTCTGTATCATGTCCCATTCAAAATGTGTGTCAGTGTACATGTTTTTTTGTTGTTGTTGCTTTGTTTCCTGGAGCAGGAGCCATACGGGCAGCCAGATGAGATGTGCTCTGAGGCAGGTGAGTATTTCAGTCGACGGTTCTTTAATTTTCTTCACAAACTTGTGCTGGATCTCAAATGGTGCACCGCACTTCAGTGTTCATGTTTCAGTATGGCGTATTAATTATGCACTGACACATAAACACTGAAGTGCACAAGTGCGCCATTTGAGATCCAGCATTAGTTTCCCCAAACACAAAGAGAATTTCACCAAACAATTGGGAGGGAAAGTGGAAAACAGCGATCCTAGCGGTTACGTTCCAAACACCAGGGTGATCCTATTGAAACTCCCATAGACAAGTTTTTTTAAAAATCCCACAAAGATATGACTTGGAACTATAACACCAGACACATTTTTCAGCGTACACAATAGCATGAACTACTACCTGTGAAAATCTCAAGTCATTTTTTGCCCTTTTAAGAAAAATAGAAATTGTGCCAATCTGGTCGGAAACGGACTACAGCTCCCAGCATGCTGTGCTTCGCGCCTCGTTGACAACACAGAGAAACAAATGAACGCGAACGAACGCAAGTTCTTCGCATATCTTCACATTCTTGTAATCCTATGAGTTCCACATTGTCTTCTTATTACACATATATACACGCGATCATTTTGGTATGGTTTTAAATTCTGTAGTAGATATGATGGCTTCTGTGGTGACGAGTAACCACCTCTCTGGCTCATGTTTGGCTATGCTAATTTGGCTATGCTAATTACATGGAGTAAACAAGCCACACATGCCAGTCAGTGTAGTTCTGTATTAGCTTTTTAAAGAATATTAAAATCAGCTCAGATCAGTGAAAAACCGAACATTTTACCACCTGATTCGATAAAACGGGCCAACATGCCCATAATATGACTGCCACTACTTCTACTTCGTCGTCAGGGCCGAGATGTAATTTTTCAAAGAAAAAAAACATTCATTTGTTGCAGGGGGTTGGAACGTTGCCAGCAGGGGGCGATGAGATTACTTTCCCTCCCTATAACTAAAATGTCATCAAATACAGATAGTCTAGCTCTGGATATAAAACAAAACTATGCTCTTTCTTCAACGCCTAGTGGAGTTCACCATTGAGTATCCAATCACTGGGCGTTTGGGACGCACCACCAAGGCAGAATGCATGTTTGACCCTGTCGAGAGGCATTTGAAAGATGCAGGTTAAGCCCTTCCTCTGATAAATGGGTTACCAAGATGACTTGTGAGCCTGCAGAGTGTAAGACAATCTCTCTAATTGAATGTAGAGAGCATTCTGCGGTGTTGATGAATGTCATGCCGGAAACACACAGATCTGACGAGAGCCAGGTTACTCATTTACACTAATGATGCTTTCTGTCTCAGTGCTTGACTGCCAGGCTCCAATTGATGAACCTGCAGTGACCAGAGAGGACTTCTTACAGTGTGAGTGTGGGACACGCACACACGCACACGCACACACACACACACACACACACACACACACACACACACACACACACACACACACACACACACACACACACACACACACACACACACACACACACACACACACACACACACACAAACACACCAATCTTTGTGGGGCCCTTTCCTATCTTTGTACTGGCCTTTCATTCATATTAATCCTATACAATAGCTAAAGACTGCTTTTATGCATAACCATAACATGAGATGCTTGTATCCTGTCTTCTAATCCATCAGATTTGTGTGATGATGACACTCTGGATCCAAACACAGCATACAAACACCTCCATCTATCCGAGGGGAACAGGCGGGTTGCGTCCGGGCGCGGTGATTCTGAGTCTTTTCCTGATCATCCAGACAGATTCGATGGGTGGCCGCAGGTGCTGTGTACCAAGGCTGTGTCTGGACGCTGCTACTGGGAAGTTGAGAGGAGTGGTGGATCGCTCGATATAACAGTGGCCTATAGAAGCACCCCCAGGAAAGGGGT
This sequence comes from Engraulis encrasicolus, assembly GCF_034702125.1. Taxonomy (NCBI): domain Eukaryota; kingdom Metazoa; phylum Chordata; class Actinopteri; order Clupeiformes; family Engraulidae; genus Engraulis; species Engraulis encrasicolus. The sequence continues at coordinate 42,927,314 of NC_085857.1, read as the reverse complement.
GGATAACAGTCATTGGTTTGGATTTAATGGTCACTCATGGAGCCTGTACATTTACGAGTGGAAAACCTGTTTCACACACGGAGGTGAAATAATGAAACTGGATCTTAACGCCGGCCCCAAAGTCGGAGTGTATGTTGATCACGTTGCGGGAACTCTGGCTTTTTACAATATCTCCGACGATGACACGATGACCCTCCTGCACAGAGTCCAGACCACGTTCACAGAGCCACTCCACCTGGGCTTCAGGGTGTACGACGGAGCTGTGCAGCTGCTGCCGGGCCCGAGTTTGCCCCGACATCATGTTGAGAAATATGTCAACCCTCTTTGGAGATGAGGAGGAAAGGCCTATGTCAACCCTCATTGGAGATGAGGAGGAATATGTCAACCCTCATTGGAGATGATGTGGAATAGGCGTATGCCAACCCTCATTGCAGATGAGGAGGAATATGTCAACCCTCATTGGAGATGAGAAGGAATTTGAACAAGTGAAAGAGTTCCAGGCTCCAACAGTGCTTTTTATTGAGTAACCTACAAAGTAGTAGGCTATATATCTCAGCTATGCTTTTAGTCAGCCTTTAGTTGGACATCTTTTTCTGTTGTTCATTTGCATCTCACTAGTAGCTCTTTAGCGTTGACCTGAAAGGATCCCATGTGAGATGCAGTGCTGTTCCTCAAAGGCAGTGGTTCTTAACCTTTTTTCCTTAACGCACCCCCTTTCCTGTGCCGAAGACAAGCTGCGCACCCCCCACACAAAAAATGTTTGAAGTGATGATTGATGATACAATGATGATTTGATCTTAATTTGACCTAACTATAATGTTTGCAAGCATAATTTTGGTCACAACCTCAACACAAACAAAATTCTGCGCACCCCCTGGAATCTCTGGCGCACCCCCAGGGGGTGCCCGCACCCCAGGTTAAGAACCACTGCTCAAAGGGACCCTGTCTTAGTAAAGCGTGGGCAGTTGCCCTTCATCAATCGTTCAATTGGAAGGACCTTAATCTGTGTAAATATCTAAGTCACTTTATTGTTAATATTTAAGTTGGTTGTTTGCCTGTTTATATGAGGCATATTTACTTGGTGTATATATTTAATAAGATTAAAAGGGCATGTGTACGTTTATATTATATAAAAAGCAGAAAGGAGTCTGTCTTGGCTCTTTCACATCCTGTAAAGAGTTCTTATATAAGGATCAAGCATAAAGGAATAACAAAGGAACAAGGAATAAGTAAAGTTCAAACTTTCCAAACAACAAAGGAGGTGTACGCTCCCTGACCACGCTCCCTAACTTTACACAAGGTCAATAATCTTTTTTTAATACCGGTGGTGAGCCCTGGCAGAAGAAACCCCCTTGGCCATAAATTAACACACATTGACAGATACTATTCACAAATGATGATGTGCTTAGGATGTCCTGAAGAGAGAGAGGGAACGAAAGAGAAGCAGGGGGGGTGGGGGGTGGGGGGCTTGGTGAACATCTGCCAGTAGTAATAGCTGAGGAGAACAAGAGAGAGAGAGAGAGAGAGAGAGAGAGAGAGAGAGAGAGAGAGAGAGAGAGAGAGAGAGAGAGAGAGAGAGAGAGAGAGAGAGCAAGCATCTGTCGGTAGTAGCGGTAGTCAGAAAGAGAGAGGGAGAGAGAGAGCGGGGGAGGAGAAGAGATAGAGAGACAAGAGAGACAGAGAGAGGGAACATCTGCTGGCAGTAACAGCTCAGAGAGAGAGAGAGAGAGCGAGAGAGAGAGACTGCTGTGGAGCGAGCACAAAGGGGCCAGGTGTCGTGGGCTATCGTGGGGGCTGGTGTGTGTTGTGTGTGTGTGTGTGTGTGTGTGTGTGTGTGTGCGTGTGTGTGTGTGCATGTGTGGTGTGGTGCGGTGCGAGAGGGGTCATGGGACAATAGGTTGGGATCATGCTGGGACTCTATTCTCTCTCCCTTTATTTACTGCAGCGGCTGTGCTGAGGTTTTAGGGCTTTAGCGGAGCAGGGGGAGCGTGGGGGGGTGGGATGGGGTGGGTTTGGGGTTGTTAGACTACGTGGCAGATGCCGCAAGGTGTGGAGCTTTGTTCTCTGCTGAAGAGTCCCCAGAGACAAGAGGACGAGGAGACACGGGAGGGGGAACATCCCTCAAGGGTCCTCCCTAAAACCACATAGTAGAGGCAGGGCCGGATTAATGCACAGGCTAGATATGGCTGCAGCCTAGGGCCCCCCAACCCCCCCACCTGCCAGCCAGGGGCTCCCTGATTGGACAAAAGTGAAAATTGGAAGAATTGAGATAGGATGCGATGTGATAATATTGAAAAACTCATCTGTCATGTTAAGTGAGTGCAGTTGGTAGACATGGTACCCTTAATTCCTAGCTCCTAATTATGACACTGTCTATGCAAATTTGTCACGAAATTTGCCTTCCGGGGGGGCCCACAGCAACCTTTAGCCTAGGGTCACCAGGCCATCTTAATCCGGCCTTGCATAGAGGATATAAAGGGAGAGTTTGTTTTTACTCAGTTCTGCCCTACAAAGGCAAAGTGCAGCAACTACCGGTACATATTTTGTCAAAATTGAGGATAGACTGAAATGGTCTTCACAAAACCTTATAGTACAAATGTGTCTCGCAATAACTACAATGGCATTTTTCTAAAGTTTCAATGTTGGCATAGTTACTGCTCTTTGCCTTTGTAGGGCAGTTGTCTACACACTGGTAGTTTAGGCTGTATCTGGACATACTCAGGTGGCTGCACTGTGTGACGTGAAGGGTGAAAGGTCTTTCATACATATTGTGTATGTAGCCTTCACTTCATTAGTGGTGCTTGAGCATTTTAGTCCCAAAATTTGCATGTCTATTAAAGGACCACTTCAGTCAATTTTTTTATGCTGTTGTATTGCTCAGCTCACGTGACCCTTGACTTGTCAGTACCCGGTGATGCCACACTTTTCGGCTCAGCCCTTTCCGAGATATGAACGATTCTAATGGGGGGAGCGTTTGTTTACATTTATTTATTTATTTTTACTTCTTCCACTATTTACAAATGAGGGATTTTGTATGCAAAAAAAAATCACAGTCTTTCCTGATAGTCCCCCCCTTAATAATTATCTTAATAAGGGTAGGGTCTCCATGTTCTATACACACATAATGGCTGCATATAGTCCTTCTATCTCACATATTCGAGAACAATGGGAAACGATATGGGGGTCTCACTTTCTGATGAAGAACGGGAAATGGCCCTCACAAGGGTTCATTCTTCATCGACATGTTCCAGACATGCCCTGATACAGTTTTAAGTTTTACATTGATTGCATTTCTCTACAGCTAAGATAGCAAGAATATTCCCTAATAAAAGCCCCACATGTGATAAATGCAAACAAACGACAGCAACATTGTACCATATTATGTTCTGGTCTTGTCCAAATGGTTCTGATATTCAGCCTTCTCCTTTAATTGCAATTCTTGGCATTATCCCGGAATCTGACCAAGGTATTTTCCCAGCCTACCTGCAGAGGGCGTTTGCCTTCTCCTCTTTGCTGGCTAGAAGGCTCATCCTTTTCAAGTGGAAAGACACAACTCCTCCAATACACGACCACTGGATAAGGGACATGATACAGAGCCTCAAACTGGATAAAATAAGTGGTACGCTAAATGGCTCCCTCAAGCCATTCCAGAAAATGTGGGACCCTTTCATAAGACACGTGGACTCTTTGAAATAACCTTGATCTATCCTGTCCTATGTATGTAGGCCTACAGTGAATGCACCTTTACTTTTTTAAATTTTTATTTTATTTTTATTTTTTTGTTTTGTTTTGTTTGTCTTTTGTTTCTGTTCTTGCGTCTTTGTCTCCAGTCTCTGTTGTATTATTGAGAAAATATTAATAAATAAACAAAAAAAAACAAAAAAAATAAATAAATAAAAATAACAAGCCTACTCCAAATATTTTCCCAAAAGGTACCGCTGTTTGCTAGTTGTCTGCTGATGTTGCATAACCTTTTGGATGTTTTTGGGAACAAATAAAAATGTTTTGTATGTAAACAAACAGCTGCCCCCATTACAATGACCAGGATCTCAGAAAAGAAAGAAAAAGAAAAAAACTCAGGTACTGACAAGTCCAGGGTAGTGTGTGAGCATTACAACTGCATGTTGAAATTGACTGAAGTTATCCTTTAAGACTGATATGTAAACATCTAAAAAAAATAGACATGTAGGCCCTAGACACTTTAAGGAAGAAATGTGTATATTATTACATGCTTCGACAGTGACATACATTTTTTTTCTTTCTAAAATATATATTTCATATACTAGCAAATGTATTTCATTATTTTTAAGAGCATCTGGTGAATGAGTTTTGAACATTTCAATTTTGCGTTTTCCGCCTTTTTGTTTCTGTCGGTTACACTCCTAGAACTCGAAACTAGATCATGCTCTGCCAAGCAAGTATTTTTCCACTGAACACAACCATCAAGTTTAATGAATACAATCTGTCCTCACAGCAACTTTAGATTTAGATATCTTAGAAAACAGTCAATTTACAGGAAAAGGTACGCTTTGTGTCTGAAGAAAAAAGTAAATTAGTGATGATTCAAGATGCATGGTACTTCAACAAGCAAGAAGTAGATAAGAGGGGAGAGGACAGATAGAAAATGGAGAGTGGCTACATAAATATTTCTCAATTTCATGTGTGCCCTTTATCACTCTTCTTTGTCTCTTTATCTATGTCTCTGGCTTCTTTAGTCAGATAGTACTGTAGGCAGACATAACAGACAGGAATCTACATGTGGATCTACATCTACACCTGTGTTACATGCGTCTTGAAATGTCCATGTCCATGTGGGCATTATGTGTATTTATGTAAGCTACTTGACACCTTTATTTCCCCCCGGGATCAATAAAGTTACTCTACTCTACTACTCTACATTACTTCTCACATTTTAATGTTAAAGTGTATGCATTACTTTGATCTACTCTGAATTGAAAGAAAATGTATTTTAAAAGAAAAAGGCAAGCCAATGTTATACTCTTAAATTACATATTTTTATTTGTTGTGTACACTAAAAGTAAATTTACACACTTATAATCTGAAAAGAACCCTGGCATGCACACCCATC
>NC_085857.1:42892225-42917225 GCF_034702125.1 Engraulis encrasicolus | reverse complement strand
GTTTCTCAATGGGGGTGTTGGTTAAGCCCTATGGGGGCGTTGAGAAGGACGCAGCTGACTGGGGCTGGGGCTTAGTTCCCATTGGGAGGCATTAGTCTAATTCAGGATGTCTACAGGTTTGACCAAGTCAAAATTAAGACATTTTAAGACTTTTCAATACCATTTTCCAAATAAAATTAAGACCAACTCGCAGCGTTTACAGGTTTTAGCTAGTCAAAATTAAGACATTTTAAGACTTTTCAATACCATTTTCCAAATGAAATTAGGACCAACTCGCAAGATCATACACTATTGGTTATTTACATTAATGTAGCCGTTTAAAAACACAAAACTATACACAATGAAACTTTACACTAAATAAAATTGAATAATGCGTTCTAAATTACACTACATGGCTACAACTCCCGATTTCCGTCGCGAAGTTCATCACATGGCTGACATAATTATTCCTCCCTAAATTAAGCTCCACAAATTTAAGACATTTGGGTTGAAATTTTAAGACAAAATAAGACTTTTCAAGGCCTTATTTGGCGAACATGAAATTTAAGACTTTTTAAGACTTTTTAATGACCCGCGGCCACCCTGGTCTAATTTATTTTTCAATACTAAGGCGGGGCGTTGGTAGGCTTACGGCGAGGTCAAGGGGGCGTTGGGAGGCTTGTGATGTGGTCCAGGGGGCATTTATTTAAAAAGGCTGAGAACCACTGATCTAATAGGAGAGCCAGGAGTCCTTATCTTTCCTAAGTAAAATCAGAGAGAGTAGAGGAAGAGTCTTACAATCTCTGCGTAATATTGAGTGAGTTACAATATGCGACCTTGCCTCCTCCACTTGTGCTTGTGGCCTCGTCCCACCTCCTGGCCCCTCCTCTGTGGAGAAAACGATTAAGTTTCCCAGCTGTCAGCCTAGCCACAACAACTTTTGAGGGACTGTTTTTCATTCACCATCCCAATTGCAAATGAGAAGAAGGCTTTACAATTGAGCTTTTGCAAGATATTGAAATATAATGCTGTGGTCAGTGATGTCATCATGACATATTACTTCCTGATACGAGGAGACAAGCACAAGTGGAGGAGGCAAGGTCGCATATTGTAACGCACTCAATGACACCTGTGGGCTATCTATTAGCAGGTTTAACTTAGCCAGGTTAACCACTTAACAATGTTGTTGGAATTAGGGGTCGACCGATACAGGTTTTTTAATGGCCGATGCAATACCTTTTTTTCCCCCCCATCACCCTTGGCCGATACCCGATTTCCGATACCCGATATTTGGGGCCGATATGGGTTAAAAAAAAAAGGTTAAAAAATGACAAATATTCCAGGTCACAAGTTAAAAATAAACATTCCTTTAACATTAAAGGGTCTTGGTGCTTTTAAAAAAAATCCCTAATGACATTAAATAATAAATATTCCGTATCGGCCAAAAACACACGCGTATCGGCCGATACCGATACACTTAAAATATGCAAATATCGGCACGATATCGGACCGATATATATTTGTATCGGTTTATCCTTAGTTGGAACACCCTTCCAGTGTGGTGGAGGGTTGGAGAGTGGAGAGATAGAGCTATAGAGCTGGCTGACCTGGGATGGAGGCACCACTGCTGGGGACCAGCTCCTCCACCGGCCCAAAGAAGTCCAGGTTGAGCAGAGAGGAGCCTCCACTTGCTACCGGCCACACACGTTATACACACACACGTACATACAACAGGAGGAGGAGGAGGAGGAGGAGGAGGAGAAGACAGACACAGACAAGACAGAGGAGACGCACGCACGCACGCACCCACACACACAAGCGCGCACGCACACACACGCACACACACGCACACACACACAAGATGGTGCACAGCAAAGAGGGACACACACACATGCATGCGTGATGGGATTGAGGAACAGCCACACACACACACACACACAGCCATGGAAGACACAAGACATCGGTATGGGGGAGCAGGTTGAAACGAATGACAAACAAACATCCATATGTTATGCCACATACATGGCAGGACGAAAAGGGTGACAGAGAAACACAGAAGACGAAACAAGAGGTTAGAGACATATTAGTGAAACAGGAAACGTGTTATTTTAGATATAGCTAGACATCTTACAACATGCTTTGCGATCTCTATTGCATGAAAATGAAGACTCAGACGCTACCCCGTCTGTGAGAGTGTATTAGATAGAGCTAGGCTAGAGACTAAGTAGGAGAGTTAAAAAGGAAATAATAAAGAAAAGGGGAACTTGTGAACTTGCCATCCAGAGGGTTGGTAAGGCCGCTGCTGCTCCAGTCAAACTGGACAGGTGGGAGCACCTCCTGGTGGACAGAGAGAGAACTGCCGATGAACATCTCCATTCACTACAGTTGTAGGAAACCGCTCAACTCAATTTACAATCGGAGTGGTTCACCACACCAAACTAATCCGTGTTTACTGAGACTGTACTGTATCACTTGACAAGTTAGTAGCAAGCATATTTATTTACAGCGAGATTTATTTAGAGTGCTAATCTGAGGCTAAAGTGAGGCAGAATGACCCTCAGACGAAAAGTCCTTTAGAAACACAAAGACCATGTTGTCTTGTGTGCATGATATATTATAGCCTGGTTCCTACCAGACCTCAACCCCAGGTGGCGCTCAACACACACAGAGGTCTGGGAGCATGTAGCAGAATTCCACTTCTCAACTCAAAAAATAAGCAGAGCATTTATTGCTTCAATATAATATAATATATAGATTATATTGACACACGCACACTGTATTTGAATTGAACTTAACTAACTGTGCTGCCCATTGCACAAAATTTGATATTTTCATGAATATTTACTAAGTAATAAACTGATAATTACTAGCATGACCAATGTAAAGCAGGTTTTGCAGCTAAAAATGTCTATTTCTGGAAATTCAAAATGGCAGACATGGAGAAGATCCATCTTTTCATGTACAGTATGAAAATGGCCATTCATCAAGTCATAATGAGTACTCAGAATTTGATGGTGGAGGTGAGTATCTGTGAACATTTGTGAATGGGCAGCATGAATTCCGGACATAAACCACTAAAAATATGACACAGTGCACCTTTAAGACGGCAGAGGGGAAACAGGCCAAAGAGCATGTGGTGCTGTGGGAGTAATACCTGGGCCGTGTCAGTGGAAGTGCTGGTGACGTCGGGGGCCACGGCTGGCATCTGTGCTATGGAGGCGATCATCTCCGCTGCTGAGATGGGCTTCACTGGCTCTTTGGTCGGCTCCAGCATCCCCTGAACACACAGAGGAGACACGTGTGAGACAGAGACACACACAAGGGGTACAAGCCATTATCCGAACTCAGTGGTTCCCAACCTTTTTCGGGCCAGGACCCCATTTTGACAACCCAAATTTCTGGGGACCCCATACACATTTTTTTAGCGACCAAAAAAAAAAAAAAAACACACTTGGCGAGCTAACTTGTATGCTATTAGACTTATGGATATTAAGTCAAGAATTATATGTGGCATTTCAGTCCAAATATTTACTAGTGATAATGTTATCATTAGTAATATTTATCAGTATTCTTTTTTTTTCACATCTAGACATTTCAGGCGACCCCATTTGAAGTCCAAGTGACTCCACAGGGTGTTGAAAAACACTGTCCTAACTCCTGTCCTCGACCTGAGCTTGTGTTTCCCAGCTGTCATGTCAGCCTAGGTACATCTTTTTTTTTTGGGGGGGGGGGACTTTTCACCATTCAACATCCCGATTCTAAATAGGAAAATGCCCTTTGAATTGCGCTTTTGCGAGATATTTAGTTCAATTTCTTGCAGCGTCATTACGAGGCCACAAGCACAAGGGAGGATGGGAGTTAGGATAATGGAAAGAGCCCAGGGACATTAAAAAAACATCTCTCTAGACTGGACAATGTAACCAGAGAATCGTATATGAGAGGTAGATAAAGCAGGCCGGTTCTTTTCCAGTATCCACTTTACGTCGGGTGAACCCCCCTTTAGGAGACCTTCGATTAGGAGACCTTCGGAGTCTTGAGGTAGAGAATAAATGGAGTCCCCTTAGCGCTGTAGATGGCAGTAGCGCACGTCTTGTGCAAACACCACGAAAAGAGAAGAAGAAGGAGGGACAACGCCCCCTTAGGAGACCAAATTTTGAGCACACGCTTTTGCATTGAGTGGATGTGTTTCGATTCCTCTTTATTATATATCCAACCTCTTTGATGTAACGGTAGTGTGCATGTCAAGCTAGCTCCTCCCGTCCTTCCCTCTTGTTTGTGGCCTCGTGATCATCAAAGTTTTATTCAGTATCTCCCAAAAGCACACATAAATTGTCATTATCTCATTTGCAATGGGGATGGTAAAAAGTCCCCAAAAGTTGCTCTGTCTAGGCCAGGGGTGGGGAACCTTTTTCATTCGAGGGGCCACTTCAAATTCATCCTGAATATAACTTAACTGTAGATTGTAAGATTCCATTACAAAATGTGTAATATTCCATGTGAGGCTACATAACATTAAAATTACATCGGGGGCCGGATAAAACGGGCTCAAGGGCCGCAAATGGCCCGCGAGACATAGGTTCCCCAACCGCTGGTCTAGGCTGACAGCGTGGGAAACTTAATTGCTTTCTCAACATTGGTAGGGTGAAACCAAGGCAAGGGGCCACACGCCACAGGAAATGATGGGATAGTAAAGACACCTTTATACAAGGGGAAGAAAGCAGTAACAAACAACCGCAAACACACACGCACGCACAGACACACACTCACACAAAGGGGCTTATTATTTCAGGAGATAAAATAATAAGCTGTGCACTCTTTACAAAAAAAATGCTAAATTTGCACACAAAAAAACACACCCAACGAATTGCAACTATAAGTCACACTGAACTCAAAATCTCATTGCCAAAATCTGCATGCATTTTTCCCCCCATCATCTGGTCACTTCTAATTTGCAAATGCATAGTACCTGCCAATACCAACAAGCCTAAAATCTCTGCAGCTACTCAGAAGCTCACTTCCTCATGTCCACCTCTTTGGAGGAACAATAGCCAAAAAAACAAAAAACAAACAAGCAGCAGCAAAAAAGTTAAACTTAAATTTAGGTATGAATAATCCTGGTACTTAGCAAAAATGAAATAAAAAATACTAGACAAGAGCTGTGAGCAAACTGCACAAAATAAGTATGGAAGTGACAACGACAGTCTTACAGGAAATTACGAAATGAAAATGATAGTTTTTAAGTGTTCTTCAGAAGCCTTCAACTTGACTGACGAGTGAGTGACATGGCGCATGGTGCGTGATGACTCACCAGGCTGGCAGCGTACATGGGAACAATGACCGGCTGCTTCTTCTGCCCAGTGAACAACTGAGGAGAGAAAGACAAGACAAGACAGGGTGACAATTAGAGAAGAGGAAGAGAATAAAGATACAAATCATCACTGAGGTGGTAGTACTCGATTACTTGGACTCAAGTCTGTTTTTCTATGGACTTGGACTTGTCTTGGACTCGCTATTAGTTGGACTCCGTTTGTCTTCACATGAATGGCATATAGGTCACCTTCAAATATTCACCTTATTGCCATTCATACTTTTCATTGTTTAACAATGACCGACATGTGACTTGACTTGGACTCTAATGTTTTTTGAATCAGTCTGGTCTCTGACTTGCACCTCGGACTAGGACTTGACTAGTCTTCAACTTGTCTTGGACACTACAAAGGTGGACTTGACTACAGCCCTGCTTACTGTATTTGCATCAAGACATTCCAACAAGGAGCAAGTACCAGTAATAAAATATCAACATTTTATAAAAATATCCTTTAAAATATCGCAACAAAACATTTATTTCAGCTCACAGCAAAGGCAACTGTAAAACTTAATCATACCAGAGACAGAGATATATACCAGAGGCTGATATTAGAGACTACAGATTACTGTACAGATTTCTTTCTGAAAATATTTCAGCGGAAACAACACTAAACCTAAACACACTTACAATGTTTCTCGTGTCGATTCCGAGGGAGCACAAGAGCATCTTGTTGCTATGGGAACCGCCCCACTGGTGCTGTAGGCCGAAGGCGTTATGGATGTCCTGCAGCTGTCTCCACACGTCCCGCACACCCCTGCAGAACACAAACCCACAACACATATTATATACACAGCACATACACACACCACAAACACACACCCCTGCAGAACACAAACCCACAACACATATTATATACACACCACAAACACACCCCTGCAGAACACAAACCCACAACACATATTATATACACACCACAAACACACACCCCTGCAGAACACAAACACAGAACACATATCACACACCACAAACACACCCCTGCAGAACACAAACACAGAACACATATCACACACCACAAACACACACCCCAGCAGGACACAAACCTACGTCACATATTACACACCACAAATACAAACAGATGCATCTTCAAATACAAATATACACTACAATATACACTACTACAAATATACACTACATGTTTTCTTTTTCTACACCAGTCTCAGGCACTCCCTGCAACACAAACCCCCACCATGCAAGTCTATCCATCATCATCACCAAATATATTTTCAAAACACAGTCCATACATGTATTACATTTGCCAATCCTTCTCCATCCATCTCTCCCAACTCGCTTTCTGTCTCTCCTCCACTGTACTATCTCCAAAAATAAAGCCTTAAAAGCCTCAAAAAATACCTTTAAAAAACCCCACTTAGAACCACTTAGAAATGGGGGGCGCTGTGGCGCAGCATGCTAAGCCCCCCACATTTGGGCTTGCATGCCCATGGGGAGCCCGGTTCGAGTCCGGCACGGGTCATTTGCCAATCCTTCCCCGTCTCTCTCTCCCAACTTGCTTCCTGTCTCTCCTCCACTGTCTTATCTCCAAAAATAAAGGCTTAAAAGCCCCCCAAAATATTTTTTTTTAAAAACCCACTTAGAAATGATAACCAATTGACTGCTGCCAGAGATTCTAGGAGTATTATATCTTATCCAGTCTCTCTGCTGCCGCTCTCACCTGTTGGCGTCTGCTGCCCCCTGGTGGTCGCCCTCCGCCTGGCTCTGTGACTCCGCTGGCGGCTTGAGGAAGTGTTGCAGGTGTTCCACTTCCTGATCCTCTACAGATGACGCCGTGGCCGCCGCCTCGGGAAAACTCGCCTGGAACAACCTCTGCACCCGGCCCAATAGTGCCGCCTTCAACCAAACGAAAAAGAAACAAAGATGAGAGGAGAAAAACAAGAGAGAAGAATGCATGGACTCTACATTTTTGTTTTCTCCTGACTGCGCGAACCTAACTGCGCACAACTCAACCTCTGATTGTTGGAAACCGCTGTATGTCAAAAAAATAGCTCATGTGGTTGGCTGCCAGTGTCTTGCCCCTCCACACAACATCGTGTTTACAAACACTGTGAACCCGAAGACTGACTTGACAGGAAAAAGTGCCATGTAAATGAGAATGTCCTTGAAAACGTAATACAAGCACGGGGCAGCCTTGACCTAATGGTTAAAGGTACACTGTGCAGGAAATGGTCAAAAAAGGTACTGCAACTATGTTGCTCATTGAAACTGGGCTGCATATTGATCTTTACATGAAAGTTTACTAAGTAATAAACAAATATTTTCTAGTGTGGTCCAAGTACAGTCATTTTTGCAGCTAAAAATTGCTATTTTTGGAAATTCAAAATGGCGGACCATGGAGAAGATCCCCCTTTTCATGTATGAAAAGTGCATTTTTTTTTTAGTCATAATGAATACTTAGAATTTGATGGTGGTGGTAAGTATTCATGAAAAAGGTAACATTAGTGAATGGGCAGCATGAATTCTGGAAGTAAACAACTAAAAATCTCACACAGTGTCCCTTTAAGGAGATTGGATTTAGAGGGTTTGAATCCCCCCCATTCCAGTCCCTATTGCACTCCATGGCTAAGGTGCCCTTGGGCAAGGCACCTAACCTCATACTCCAGGAACTGCTACAATTAACCTGTAAATAACTAATTCGCTTTGGACAAAAGGGTCAGCTAAATGTAATGTAATGTAACAATAAATCTGGACGTTTTGGTGCATATGACTGCATCTTTATAGGGTCACTGTGTGAGATTTTTAGTTGTTTATTTCCAGAATTCATGCTGCCCATTCACTATTGTTACCTTTTTCATGAATACTTACCACCACCATCAAATTCTAAGTATTCATTTATGACTGAAAAAATTGCACTGTTCATACATGAAAAGGGGGATCTTCTCCATGGTCCGCCATTTTGAATTTCCAAAAAAAGCCATTTTTAGCTGCAAAAATGACTGCACTTGGACCACACTACAAAATATTTGTTCATTACTTAGTAAACTTTCATGTAAAGATCAAATTTGGCAATAGGCAGCCCAGTTTCAATGAGCAGCACAGTTGCAGTACATTCTTTGACCATTTCCTGCACAGTGTACCTTTAAGGATTTTCACATACTCAAAAAGCCCCTGGTACATAAATACTCAATACGTGACAATTTCCGACAACACTGCACAACAGAGACCCTGAAGAAGCTGTTGACTTGGATATTTCCGACACCGCATCTTTAGGCTTCCAACAGTAATGCCAACCGCCGATATAGCCAAGTCCAGAGATAGTTCAGCAAAAGAGATATGTCCAGTGTGCCTACTCACTACTTTTCCGGGTAGTACTGCACTGTAGGGGCTCCAACGAGTGAATGCAGACTCCATTCGAATGAATAGGCTGCGCTCTCTCGACAGCGCCCTCTAGGTGCACTGCAGGCATGGATTGCTACACTGGACTATCTCTGTATTTGGCTATATTGGCGGTTGCAACAGCCTGTAAGAATGGCATTGTTTCTAAACAAATGGTGGACTACCAAAGTTCTCTATGCCTCGTTTTATATGTCAACAACCCAGCAACTCTACAGAATGAAGTTTTGGGCAACTGTGAGCGTTGTAAATGGGTGGAAAGTAGAGATTTATATCGATGGCTACTTCATGCCCTGGTGAACCACTGCAAAAGGCCAATGTTAACATCGACTAATAGCTGGGTCTCTTAGCGTCCAAAAAGGGCCTAATCGTTACGCGCTGGATAGAAGCACCAAAATCGGTGTAGACCTTCCTTAGGGTGTTCTCCATCATTTCAGAAGGGGTGCCCCAAATTTCAATGTCATTAAGGTCATTTTTATGGGGTAAATCCAAGATGGCTGCCCAAAACCAGCCAATAGTAGTAAAATGCTGTATTGCCTGGACATAATGGTGTTATGGGCCAATCCATCTATTTGTGTGTGATGTATACAAACTGAACTTTGAAAATATGTGCAAAACTTACCATAAAAACAATGTTATATATGTCTTATTTAGATTCAAAAACAGGAAAATCATAAAAAACCATGGTCAGAATGAGATCACTCTACAATTGAGAGCTCATTTCTGGGCATTTAGCTATTGAACAAACATTCATTAAGAGTTTTAAAAATTTGCAGTGGGTCATATCTATAACATCCAAAAAGAAAATTGTGGTTAGAAAATTTAGGGGAGAAGAGATAAACCCTTGAACTGGGCCACACATAACTGTCCCAATGTTAGCATGCTAGCATTAGCAGGTTCAGACACTCAGTCTGCTCTTCAGATAAAGATGGCAAACAATAATTTTAATCCCATTTACACATGCGCGCACACACACAAACTACTACTACTTCCTTAGGACCCCCTCAATGATTTAACCCTAGGAGTCCAACTGAAATATATTCATATCAATCAAGTCAATAATACATGTACATATCAAGTGTCAGTGACAGCTGTCAAATGACAAATGTATGCTGATTAATGTTCAGATATGTATATCGCAGTCCTAAGTGTACAATGGAGTGATAAGGGCATTTATGCTTAGGAAATTATGAATAATCAATATGCAATACACCATCCATACAGTATATTGACAGATACTTTGTTTTAAAAGAGCAAAATGGTAACATGTCTGTTTTTCCATCTACTTTTGGCTTTAATCTAGATGACGTGTTGGCTACCTAACCACTTAATTTATTGTTTGCTCGTTATTTTTTATTTGTGGGTGTGGTCCTTTGTTTAAAACATGTCTGCCTGCCTTCTCTCTCTCACATAGGTACTAAAATAGTCTTTCAAAAACTTAAAACAACAGCATGTGGAAATCCTATTGGCTTTGGAGGGCTAACGTCTATAAGACTATACTGTACTCTACTGTATTGCACTGTACTCTACTATACTGTACTGTACTGTACTGTACTGTAATGTGATATACCGTACTGTACTCTACTGCACCGTGCAGTATGCTACTGTACTGTACTGTACTGTACTGTACTGTACTAGACTGCACCGTACTGTATGCTACTGTACTGTACTTAACTAGACTCCACCGTACTTTATGCTACTGTACTGTACTGTACTTTACTGTACTGCACCGTACTGTATGCTACTGTACTGTACTGCACCGTACTGTATGCTACTGTACTGTACTGTACTATACTTTACTATACTGCACCATTCTGTATGCTACTGTACTGTACTGCACTCCACTGCACTGCACTGTACTGTACAGTACAACTATAGAACTGAAACATGTAGAGCGGTGGTGCTCAAACTGTGGTACGCGTACCACTGGTGGTACTTGAGACATCTCTGGTGGTACTTGGAATGCCATTATGAACCTCTCCTGTACTGACTGGCAAAAGTGAATATGGAAGGCCTTTACTGCGATATTCTAATGTTGGTTGTCAAGGTGGTACTCGGAGAGCTCAATATTTTCTCAGGGGGTACTTCACACAAAAGGTTTGAGAACCACTGATGTAGAGCATTCTGAGGACATGTACAATATTATGCAAAAATGTGTAGTGGGAATGAGTTATGTTACTGTTACCACTCAAAATCTTGAAGGTTAAAAAAAGTCTTGTGGCATTTTGTTTGGGGGGGCAGGGTATGATCGACTATTTTCCGCCCAGACTATTTATGTGCCTTGCATATCAAGAAAATGAGTCCAGGTAATGATTTACTTTCATAGTATATACCATATGAGAAGTGTTGTTCTATATAGATATTTCTCCTATGGGTAAGGGTGGCAAAAGACCTACAGTACATGTTGTCCATCAGCTGTCAGTTTTGATAGCAGTTTAAGTACTCAATGATTACTGAGCTAACTAATACAACTTTTGACACAAGTACTAGGTGAGGACTTGTCTGCAAATATTTAATTTTTTTATCTCTGTCTTCTTACTCAACATACACTAAGAAATCATTCCCATTTAATTTGAACTGAAGCCATACTGTGGCCTACATGTAGGCCTATATTGAGTAATCTGTAATGCCATTCTAAAGATGACTGAAATGCTCTCACAATATGCACTTGTAAAAATATAGAATTAGGTGATCTTATGGGGTTCTTCATACATATGGAAAGGTCCTGTCCTTTACCCTCTCTCATACAAATAAAATACGTATATCTGTTATGAAAATTAGAGGATGGAGAACCTGCTACCTAGGGCATCTTGCACTGACACTATCCCATTCAAATCGAGCATTAGCAGCAGTCTATTCTCACCATAGTTTTAGTGTTGGCAATGCTCATTTTAATTCAGACCAAGAATCTTCTCAAATCGTTCACAATGTTACATGCTGTCAAGCACGTAAGCACAGACTCACCCATACTTTCACACTATTTACATTTTGTAGTTTTATCAATCTGGTCTAGCAGGCTACCCTTGCTTCATCTCTTCTGAGGACTATATTAACATTGTCAGCTAAGTATAATGTCATGTAATAACTATGTAATGCGTTACCAACATGACATATTGTATATGACATGGTAGACATTTTTTTTCAAGGGGCACCCCTTCTAGGATGTCTTCAAATCAGTCAAGGAACACGTGTACCGAATTATATGCTTCTATCCAGCGCGTAACGATTTCTCGGCTTAGAGCCCCTACTATAACTAGCGCTGGATTTCTCAATGCAAGCCACGAATGAAGTTAAGGTAAGCGCCCAAACTTAGCCCTCAGCATCATGTTAAAACACAACGTAAGCCATTTTACACCGAATTTCCCCTTGAAGTATCGAAAATAATCAAATCCCTGCTTTAAGAAATCGATACCATATCGTATTGTCATGGAGGCTGTGATTTACACCCCTAACAAACACAAACACACACAAACTCACAGTAGCGGGGTCCGTCCTGCTGTGGTCAGTAGTAGTGCTACAGCTGGGGGGCAGCGTGGGGGTCTGATGCTGCTGCTGCTGCTGCTGCAGCTGATGGCCTTCATGCCACCCCCCCTCTGAGCTCTCCTCCGAAAGTGCTGCTGATGCTGATGCTGTGGTAGGCCCAAAGGATGCCCAGGACTCCTCCTCTCCTCCTCCTCCTCCATCACCTCCTCCTCCTCCTCCTCCTCCTACAGCACCCGTGTCCCCATCTCTGAACCCCTCCTCCCCCCCTCCAGCCTGCTCCTCCTCCTTCTCCTCCGCCCCCTCCTGTTCCTCCCCAAAAGCAGTCCAGTCGTCGTTCCTGCCGCTTGCGTCGCCCTCTACAGGCGCAGAGTGGAAGTCTGCAAAACTGTCACTCACGGCCATGCTGCTACTAAGCTCTGACTGACCTTCCTCTCCTCCTCCTCCTCCTCCTCCTCCTCCTCCTCCGTCTTCTGTTGCTGCTGCTGTTTTACATTCAGAGTCGGTCAGGTCCCTGGATGTTAAAGTGGTCGTAAAGTCAGAGAAGGAGGTGGCGCAGCTGATCTCTTTAGTATCTGTTTTCGAGTCTTCTCTGAACTCGTTCTGTATTGCATCCGACGTGGTGGCAGCACCATCGGCGGCCATGTTGGATCTCGAAGGGTAGGCATCGAAGTTAGCACTAAAGTCCGGCCCGCTGGCTCCAAAACCTCCCACCGCTGTTGTTGTTGTCGCCGTTGTAGCGGTCGTGGACGAGAAGTCTCCAAAATCCCCAAACTCTTCGTCGTCCTCGTCCTCGTCGCCGTCCCCGACCTCCATGTGGCTGTGGTCGGCCAGCGGCGTGGCGTCAGCGTCGGCCACCGTGTCCTCCTGGAGGAGGGGCGGCGAGGGCACCGAGCCCGTGGTGCTGAAGTCCCCAAAGTCCTCCAGGGCGTCGGTGGACAGCGGGCGGCCCAGGGAGGTCTCAGTCTCCGTTTCCGTCTCGGGCTCGCTGTCATTGCCCGAGCCTGCGCCAACGCCAACGCCAACGCCAACGCCGTCCCTGAATAAAGAATACCATAGAGCAGAAAGCCATTATTGTCATTATACGGGTCAATGATGTGGTGTTACAACCACAGCTGGTGGTACAACCACAGCTAATGCCAACAAATGTATTGGTAATTGTTGGTAATTAATGTACTGCAATGAATATGCTTCTTAGATAAACCACTAAAAACAAACAAAAAAATCCATACAATAGTGGCATTATCTGTGGTTGCACCACCTTGACGTGTGCTGCTACTAAAACATCACTGACCCAAAGTACAACGAGATTTATCTTCCTTTTTGTGCAGTGAGTAATGAATGAGTGTAGAACCTGATAATGCAATGGTCTACTATTGATAATCCATATCAATGTTGAAGTAGTTATGTTTCTCCATCAAAAAACATGAATAGGCGGGCCCAAAGATGGGCCCACCTGCACTGAGAGGCTACAGCCTCCCTTTCAGGTACAAAGCACAAAAGTGGCATGAACAAAACAACTTGACCCACTTCTATTACATTCCAATACGTGTATTGAAATTGATCAAGGATGTACCTGGGCAAGCACTCTGCACAAGTGTTCACAGGTGTCATAATGACTTCCAATAACTTAATAACTTTAGTCTAAAGACTGACTAAATTAATATAAAGAGCACTTTGGCTTTGTCCTATTTCCGAGCTGCCATTTGCCATCTTTGAAATTGCAGATAAGCTTCAGGCTAACTCCAAAGTGGTACCTCGTTCACTCTAGACTAGTGTTGTGACGTTTGTGAATGAATCAATTCTTTTGAACTTCTGATGGGAATGATAGGAACCGAATCACAGATGGGGGATCCCCTTTATTGTTCATGTGACCAGTCACACGAGTACTTTATTTTCGGGAAAAAACCCCACAGACTGCCTCAGAGAGTGGCAAAAACAGACTTTAAAAGGATGAGGATGAGTCAAAGATGCCATCTTAACACTGAATAAATAATTGAAAACCATTCAAATGAGCCAGTTTTTTGAACAGCTCTTTGAAAGGAACGAGCCACTATGATCTGGAACCTGTCAAAGAGCCACTATGATCTGGAATCCGTCAAAGAGCCAGAAATCCCATCTCTACAGGCAGTGCCAAATAAATGGACTTGCCTTGACTTGTCTGGGTCAGAATCGCGGTCGGGACACCGCGTGCTAGATGATGTTAAACTGTGCGGTGGCTTCACGCCTTCACCATCATCGTCGCCATCCTCCTCTGAGCCGGTTCCTAGCTCTCCGTTTAGTGTGGCCTGTGTCTGGGAAAGTGCGCTGTACGTGTTGTTCATGTCTGCTTCAGTTTGAGTGTTATCATCATGGTCCGTGTGGGTCCACGAGGAGTCGCCGTCCCCGTCCCCGTCCCCATCCCCGTTCCTCAGTGCCTCTGACGGTGCCGCGGGAAGAGAGTCCACGTCTCTCCCGCCACAAGAGTCTCTGGCCAACGCAACTTCTTCCGACGCGCCCGACAAACTACCCCACTTCCCATCGGCGTTCAGGATGTCGTCGGCTTGTGGTGTCGTCGTTTGCCAGTCGGCCACAAAAGGGTTCCCCCAGTTGGCCTGTTGGTCGCCGTCGCCATTGCCGTCGTTTAAGTGATCGTCGTCGTGGCTGTTAGTGTTGACGGAAAAAGCGGCAAAATCCGCAAAGTCGTCCTCGCTGTCGTTTTCGCCGCGGACGACCCCACTCGACTCGAGGGCGACCTCAGAGTCTGGTGCGCTGCCTCTGGATTTCACGGGAGCGTGAGTGCCTGGCTGATCAAATGCAGCGAAGCCGTTAGTGAGTGGTCCACTCCCGCCTGCCTCCTCCTCCTCCTCCTCCTCCTCTTCCTCCTTCTCAGGCCCACCACCATTACAGTCCGCACTGCTGCTACACTCCACTACTGTAGCCTCAGTCCTTTTCCTCAACTTGGAGTCTGTGCAGCTGGTAGCGGCGTTGTTATTGGCCGTAGTGGTTTGCGAATGCCCTGTTGGCCGTTCCTGCATCTCCTCGCTCGCGGTGCTGAGCGTCCTAGCCGGGGCGGTGCCGTCCGCTCCTGCTCCTGGACCCGTAACGACCCCGTTGGCTTTTGAGGAGGAGGAGGAGGAGGAGGAGGAGGAAGGAACTCGAGGGTGGCCGTTGCTGAGGAGCTCTGGGGGAGAGGTAGCGACCAGGGGCTGGGTGTGAGGCTGGGACTGCGACTGGGACTGCTGGCTGAAGGTGGCCGCCGGCGTGTCCAGCTCGGAGAAACTGATGCTGTTGGGGACGCCGCCTCCGGAAGAGGAGAAGTCCCCGAACTCGTCGTCCTCGTCCTCGCCGCCGCCGTCCTCCATGGGAGGGGGAGTGGACGCGTACATGCGGATGACACCGGCAGGCTCCATCGTGTGTCACAGCCCCCACCGCAGCCACCACACACCGCCACCGGCTCACAGTCCTCACCAGGAGCTGCTGCAAGGTCACACCTGTGGCAACGAACAACCAGGAAACACAAACACATACCACACATACACACAGATTAGTAAACTGTAGAGTGATTTTGAAAGTATCCTGTTATTCTCAGGAGTTGTCATTTCTCTTCCAATGGTTACACTTGTGGGATCGAAAAAGATAACACAGACACACACACGTAGAGATTAGCAAATGAAGTTCATACAATGTAGGAAGGCTTTCAAGTCATTGTTTAGTTAAATGTCTCTTTCCGATTACAGCTGAGGAGCTGATTCTAATAGTGTTTTTGAAAAAAAAAAACTCTTAGCCTAAGGCACTAACTCAAATCATTTAATAGCAGTGGTGTCAAACGCAAAAGCTAATTCATGGTGTAAGTACAACAGTAGCAAAGGAACTTACATAGCTGTTACACCATTTACTCCATTATACCTAATGAGTTAAGACCGCGTTGTTACTGGAAAAAAAACACTAAAAACCTCAGAGCCCACCACAAACTTTATCCAACCAGTGCAGGGTCAGTTGATCCTAAGATTCAGATAGGTTACTGGTGTTGGAAGGACACCGGGTTTCTTTTTTTTACTTTTACATTTGACACTTCTGTTTAACTGGCAACACAGTAATAAACCTGAAGCTTCAATGCAGCCCGACATATTCACCCCTACCCTGACTAACCTGCCCGGCTACAGGTGATTTCATAAATTAACCCGACTAACTGTGCTCTTTACACTAAAGGTGTGTAAGGTAGTGTAAGGTAGGGACGTATGTGACACAGAACTCGAGTTTTATCGAGTTGTCAATTTTCACAAAGGGTAGTACGTTCCCACAAGTCACTTAATTCACTCGCTCCAGTTCTGCCTGGAAATCTTTTAAGAGTAGAGCTGCCTTTATTTGCCAACTGCTGAACCCCTAATGTAAACATAACCTAAACCACACAGAAGACAGGATACAATTTTTGCTAAAGCGTTGGAACAGGATTGTGGTTTTGATATTATTTGTTGTTTGTTTTGATACCATACACTGGTACAAATAAAACATGTACATAAATGTACGCTGCTATCCATCACTAGTAGAATAACTGCTGTGCAACAGCTGTTAAGCACTACAACAACAAGCCAATGTGTCACATGACTTAAACATACAGAAACATGCAACTATTCCGCATGAACTCGGCCTCATCTTAAATGAGACGAATAGAGCTTAAAACGAAAGTTATCGGTGTGATTGTCCAAAAGCTACCGATGAAACTCTATACTAGTCAACCGTAGCTATCCATGACACAATGTCTGTGTGGTGAAAAAGCAACCATAGCCAAATGTTTAACAAATAGAATGGTGACATGACAAACGAGTTACAGGTTACCTTCGCCTTACGAATAATACAATCATTTGACCCAACATCATGTGCAAACTGACTACTTGCTGGCTATCTGTGCCATCTAGAAAACGCACGAAGGCCTGTGTTTACATTTGCGACTGACAGCTGGCTAGCAGACTGGCTAGCAAGCAAGCAGGCCATTACTAAGCTAACTGAACCTGACCTCACATTAACTTAACATTATTACTCTCGCCACCATTGTGAAGCTATTAACACTCACCTCCTCTTATCCGATATTATCCAACGCTGTATACAAGGCAAGTGTGTACATTTCCATGATAAACCTTTAATTCAGCATTTAAGTCAATACTGATGAGCAACAAGACTGCTCTGACAGGCGTTAGCTTGCTAGTTGGTCAAATAGACAGGCTAGGGGCGTTAGCTAACACACTTGCAACCTCAGCTTACCAACATAGCTAAGACAAATAATGACGTAGCTAGCTACTAATCTTGGAGACAAGAACCACAAGTATTTACTCTCAACGCCAACCACGTTGGAAGAAGAAGTTGTCTCGCTCTTTACCACCATATCGGTCACCGTTGAACGGATTCCTTCGTCACTGTCAATAATATTCTATTCCCCAATGCTGCTAAATGTAGCCATCGTCATATTAGCCCCAGTCCATTAGAGTGCTCCTCTCCGTGTCCGGGGGTTCAACCTGTGTTTGCTCGCCATTAAGAAAAGCACGAAATGAACTGTAACCTTACCTCAGGGACCTTGACCATTCAGCCACATGTTTTAGATGCAAACAACAAACGCATTCGGTGAGACACTGACGAAACCGGGCATTTATTGGCAGGCAAAACTCTACCAGTGATGATAGATACCCAGCTTTGGCTCTCTCTCTCAGACAATTACCCAGCATGCAACATGTTTCGGATGGCAGGTGAATCTATCCAGGCACAGGTCAAACTAATTCACTTTAACAGTGGGTGTTTAGTTGAATTAAAAATAATTTAAACTCCGAATGCGTTTATCTATAGGTTTAATGTAATTGACATTTTGGAATATAGACATTACCTTAGCTTTTCCTCGTAATTATACCACATGGATTTATTTATTATTTTCCTGTAGTAGGGCCTATCTGAATCAGAAGTTACACGTCAATCCCATTTCCAGGATGAATTTTTACTGAAGGCTTCAGCTTGCAGCCCAAAGGTTGCTGGTTTGACTCCCGACCCGCCAGGTTGGTGGGGGGAGTAATTAACCAGTGCTCTCCCCCATCCTCCCCCATGACTGAGGTACCCTGAGCATGGTAGGCCCTACCGTCCTGCTGCAGGCTCTCTTGCAATGCCATTGGGGGCTGCCCCCTTGCACAGGTGAGGCATAAATGCAATTTCATTGTGTGCAGTGTGCACTTGTGTGCTGTAGAGTGCTGTGTCACAGTGACAATGGAAGTTTGCGTTTCCCAGATGGGGTTTCGTTTCCTTTGGGCCTATAAGCTCCTTTTGGTTTGAAATATCCCAACATCAATGCAAATCTATGAATGTGCTAGTGTGACGGAGGTCATCTTGCACCTGTTCGTCCCCCTCGGGGCTGCGAACGTGCGACCTTGTCAACTACATCGGTTCGGAAATGGGAGCCACAGTACACTGCTGGACTGAAGGACCAGTCCCCCAGCCCAACGGCATCGACACAGTATGAGGCTTTCGGAGGGAGGTTTACTAACGTTCCACGCCAACTCTGCTAGTTAGCCTCCGTTACACTCTCCCCCTTAAACCTCACTCCCAACCGGGTCACGGCACCACTGTGACGGAGGTCATCTTGCACCTGTTCGTGGGCATGGAATTGGAGGACCTCATTACAATAGCCGAAAACAGGACACTTAGCAGATTGGACTCCATACTGGAAAATGACAGACACCCCCTGCATCCGCTTCTGGCCAACCAGAGGAGCGTGTTCAGCTACAGACTCCGGGCCTTCCCCTGCCGTACAGACAGACTACGGAAGTCATTTGTACCCAGGGCCATCCAGCTCTTCAACACCACACAGAAAGACACAATGAAAGAGATTGTCAATGGTGACTGGACTGCCTAAACCAACCCCCACCACCCCCCACCCCCTCCCGATTCTTTTCTCTACTGAACAGCTACACTTCACCTACACTTCACTTTTTGTGTGTATGTATGTAACATGATGCCCTACAAGGACCTGTGTGTGTGTGTGTGTGTGTGTGTGTGTGTGTGTGTGTGTGTGTGTGTGTGTGTGTGTGTGTGTGTGTGTGTGTGTGTGTGTGTGTGTGTGTGTGTGACAATGTGTGTGTGACAATGTGTGTGTGTTGGGGGTGAGAGAGAGAGAGGATGTGTGTGTGTGTGAGAGAGAGGGGGAGAGGGAGGGAGGGAGGGAGAGAGAGTGTGTGTGTGGCGATATACTTTTACTGTAATGTGCATTTATGTGTATAAGTTCTTTGTGTATGTTTGGATTTGTGTATTTATGTAAGCTGACAGACACCTTAATTTCCTTCGGGATCAATAAAAGTACTCTACTCTACTCTACTCTCTACTCTACTCCTCCTCGGGGCTGTGAAAGTGCAACCTCGTCAACTACATCGGTTCGGAAATGGGAGGCACAGTACGATACCACTGGACTAAATGACCAGTCACCCAGCTCAATGACATCGACACTGTATGAGGCTTTCAGAGGGAGGTTTACTAACATTCCACGCCAACTCTGCTAGTTAGCCTCCATTACATTAATTGAGCCCGTTTATATGGCCGCAATAATCAGGTTATTGGAATAAACAGGTTATTGGAGTAAACGGTTTATTGCTGTTTACATGCAGTTCGTCGATTGACTGTGTTCCACTAAAGTATGTTACACGAAGCTAGAGTTTAAGGCTTGTGATTGGCTACTTATCCTTCTAGAATGTCAATAACCTGACAATAACCCGATTATGCTTGTTACATGACACGAGAAATCAGTTTATTAGCCAAAAAACTACCTGTGCGAATCGGATTTCTCATAAACTGATAACGGCAATAAACCGGTTATGAAAACTGTTTATTCAGTTTACATGAGCGCTCGAATAAACCGGTAACTCCAAAAACCTGATCATGAACGGTTTATCGATGCGCATATAAACGGGCTCATTGTTGCTATGTTATTTTAAAAGTGCAGATCAGGGCTATTTTGAACCAAACCACGTTGAACCAAATGAGAATGAACCATTTTGAACTGGTTTGAACCAGTTTGAAGTGGTTTCAGCTAGTTAGAACTGGTTTGAATTGGTTTGAACCGACTTTAGCCAAATCTGTCAAAACTGGTTTAAACCAGTTTGATCCAGTTTGAACCACTTTGAGTGTAAGCTGGATTTAGTCAGTTTTCGTCATATCAGTCTGAACTGGCTTAAACCAGTCTGAACCGGTTTAGCCAGTTTTAGCCAAACCAGTCTAAGACGATTTTAACCAGTTTGAACCAGTGTCAACCGGATATAACTGGTTTGGCCAATATGAATCAGTCTAAACTGGTTTAAACTAGTTTGAACTGGTTTTAGACGGTCCTAACCAAACCAGTCCAAACTGGGTTAGAGCCAAGTTTAGCCTAACCAGTCTATGTAATCTATGCCCAGTTTGAACTGGTTTTTGTCAGTTTTAGCCAGATTTAGCCAAACTGGTATAAAGCTGTTTGAAACAGTCTAAACCGGTTTGCACTGGTTTTGGCCAATTTTATCAAAACCAACTAGATCTAGCTAGCCAGAAGCTAACAGGAGTGACAGCGCGTCTGACTGACTGGTAAGTCGCACAACGCTCGGAGAGGTACGCATCACCTCATCTCAGTTCTGAGAAGAATATATTTCATGTGTTAAAGTAAAGTGGTCTGTTCCTTTAAAGCAGTCTCAACCAGTTTGAACTGGTGTGAACCACTTTGAACCAGTGTTAGCTAAATCAGTCTGAACTGGTTTGAACTGAACGGTTTTAGCCAGCTTTAGCCAAACCAGTATAATCCAGTTTGAAACAATTTGAACCAATTTGATCCAGGTTGAACCAGTGTGAACCAGTTTGAACTGCTTTTAGCCAACCCAGTCTAGACTGGTGTGAACCAGTTTGATCTGGTTTTATCCAGTTTTAGCCAAACCAGTCTAAACCATGGTTTAAAACAGTCAGAGCCTGTTTGAACCAGTTTGGAACGGTTTGAACCAGTTTTAGCCAGTTTAAGCCAAACCAGTCTACACCGGTTCTAGCCAGTTTTAACTATTTTCAACCATTTTGAACTGGTTTTAGCTAAACTAATGTAAATCAGTTTGATCTGGTTTGATCCAGTTTGAGCCAACCTAGTCCAAACAGGTTTCGGACTGTTTGAATTGATTTGAAGCAGTTTTAGCCAAACTCTATATCGGTTTGAACTGGTTTGGGCTGGTCTGAATCAGTTTTAGCCAAACCAGTCTAAACTGGCTTGAAGCAGTTCAAACCAATTTGAGACAGCTGAGCTGGGTTGAGCCACACCAGTCTAAACCAGCTTGAACCAGTTTGAACTGGTTTGATCCCATTTTGGCCGGTTTAAACCAGTTTTAGCATAAACTGCCTAAAGCAGTTCAAGTTTTGGACAGTTTGAACCAGATTTAACTGGCTAGGGGCAATTTTAGCCAAACCAGTTTGAACCAGTTTGAGGTTTGACACCGTTTTAGCCAGTTTTATCCCGTTTGAGCTAGTTTTAGCCAGTTTTATCCACTTTGAGCCACACCAGTCTAAACTGTGTTATTGCCGGACTATGCCGGTTGAGACAGATATGAGCCAGTTTTGCCCAGTGTCAGACAAACTACTGTAGGACAGTTTGAACCAGTTGTAGCCAAAATAAACCAATTTGGTAGCCTAGTAAACCAGCGCCACCCGCTGGACGCCAATTTTTTTGGGCTACGAGTGGGTCTGGCCTCGCATCGTTGTTGTGGTCTGCCAGGCTTGCCAAGAAGAATCTGGCAAACTAACCACAACGCAGAGATGTGTTTTGAATCAAAGCGGGAGGGGTTTTGAGGGAGTGATGACGAATTTTGAAGAATTAGACTCAAGGTTTTCGTTGAAACGTGCCGTTTTACCGACAGGCTATAAAACATGGATCCACGCTCCAAAAAAGAGAAAAGGGAATGCTTCACTGGGTCCTGTATCCAGTGAGTAAAAAAGGGTGCTCATCAAAAAAGAACTTGGGCGTCCACACGTCCATGAAAAGATAAAAAAACACTATTTGAGGCACTCCTTACTAAAGTTAAAAAGCCTTTATTAAATACTGCCTACATGCTACATATATGTAGCCAGTATTTAATAAAGGCTTTTTAACTTTAGTAAGGAGTACCTCAAATAGTGTTTCTTATCTTTTCATGGATCCACGCTCTTTGATGGTGGTAATTGAGTGCGTTTACATGCAGTTCAGTATCCCGAATATGAGGCTTATCCCGGTTATGATCATATTCGGGATAAGGTGTTTATATGCGCACAGAACGTTATATCCCAGTCTACATTCTTGGCCGTTATAGAATTCTCTTCAAATGCGTGTAGCCTGGATACCAGCAACAGCGTTCCATGGGAAGCCCCTGTATTCGGGATAAGGTGTATACATGCGTCAGTATCCCGGCTTCTTTCGGAAAACTCCACCTAGCATATCCCGATTTCTCAGTATCCCGAATAAGGGCTTATTCGGGATACTGAAGTGTTTATATGCGCAAACGCAAATTCGGGATACTTAATATCCCGATCATATTCGGGATACTGAACTGCATGTATACGCACTCACTGTCAGTTGCGCTGATTGGTCAGAGCATTGGCCTATAGGCACAGACACGGTTTGAAAGACAACGGGTTGTGCTCATCAACAGTCTTCCGATTGTATCCTTCATCTGGTCCAGACTTAATTACACATCCAATCTCACATTTAGGCTGGTTTATCAGGCTACCAATTTGGACAGTTTTTAGCCAGTTTTATCCAAACCAGTCCAAACATGTTTGAGTCTGACCCAGTTTTATCCAAACTAAACCAGTTTGATCCGGTTTGAACCAGTTTCATCCAGTTTGAGCCGATTTGAACCCGATTTAGCCAACCCAGGTCGAACCAGTCTGAAACTGTTTGAACCAAAGCAGTTAGAACAAGTCTGAGCCAATTGGAGCCACACCAATTCGAACTAGTGTGAACAGTAGTCTTAACCTGTTTGACGCGGTTATTTCTTCTTTTTATAAGATATTTTGTGTGGTCTTTTTCGACTTTATTTGATAGGACAGTGTATGAGGTGGACAGGAAGCCAATTGGAAGAGAGACAGGGAGGGGTCGGCAAAGGATCCCGGCCGGGAATCGAACCCGGGTCAGCCGCAAGGCAGGCGAGTGCCCTACCAATTGGCCATGCCAGGGCCAGCTCCACTTCGTATCCAGGACTCTAGGTCAGCCTCTTATTGCCAAAGTGTGATATCTGAGTAAAGTAAACAAGACTTATCAAGAGTTTTATCGTTTTACCATGTGATCATCTGCTTCGAAATCCTTCAAAATCCCATGGCAGAACAAGATTTCCACCAGGTGAAATATAAAATATTTCAACTCCTGATTTTCCAATACGTATGGAGACAACACCTCTGGCTTGTCCTGACATTTCTGTGAGAACAAGTTATCTATTTATTTGTCTATTTATTTATCTATCTATTTATTTATGCACATTTTATTTCATTTAGCTTAATTTATCTGCATGTGAGATTCATAGCCTGTCAAGTCATCATGTCATTTTAGAGGGAGAGGATTGGGTGACGGGGTCAGCTTTGTTTGCATGCCAAACCGACATATTTTATTCACAGAAAAAAAAGCTGTAGGCATAGCAACATGACTTGACACACCTTTCCCACTAAACAGTAACACCTGGCTGATGATCTGATGTCAGACACTTTTGTCAGTCGATTACGTCAGCCAGAACTGCTGCTTACCAATCTGCGCTCAACGACATTGCACAATGTGGGTTCATCCCAATATTACATAGTTGTAAGTGTGAAGCATGTAGGAATGTATGTGTACCTTAGCAAATCCTATGTGATCTTGTTGATAGTCCCCTCTGTTTTATTGGCAACGACAAAAAAGGGTTTGTTGTAAACTCATCGGCTTAAGACCCCTGCCAACTCGATTTTAATATGCAGCTGTCTGCCTTGATGGTAATCTGTTCTTTCTTTCTTTCTTTCTTTCTTTCTTTCTTTCTTTCTTTCTTTATTCCTGTCTTTCTGTATTTTATTAGTTCTTGTGTTGCATCTGGCAAAAAAAGTAGCTAAAACATGAATGCTTATTAGTTGTTCTTTGACCAGCAAAAGTATGCCTGCATGTAAATGTACTAGTCTAGCATGGAAATAAATGTAATTTCCACTGACCAATAGATGGGGCTAGTAGAGCACATCCCATTTCAGGCTTGACAGAAAAAGAAACAGTCTGGGACAAAAAGAAAAGAATAAAATAATAATAAAAAATAGGCCTATTTAGGACATGTGGGCATGTAACACTAGGCCATGTGAATTCTAGTATTTGGATTATATAGCAGGCTATCACTGTACAAAACCATAGGCCTAATAGCAACGTTTAAATGGCATGATAGAATAACAGGCCACCACAGGCTTAGAAATGTACAGTAAGAACCTATTTGCATACAATTTAGACTTTTAGACATTCTTTTGGTGTGGCTTTTGTCAGTCACATGTCAAAGGCCAAATGAAGTCATGTCAGAGGTCACAGACTATGCACATGAAATGATCAATGCAGAGCGCCCTGGTGGTCAGAAAGTATTAGTGATCAGTGTGTGTCCTACACTTTTCTCTCTGCCTGTCACCATTTGGATTAGGCTACTCCTTAAACATAGGCTAATCTTGGTGTCATTCACACACACACACACACACACACACACACACACACACACACACACACACACACTCTCTCTCTCTCACTCTCTCTCTCTCTCTCTCTCTCTCTCTCTCTCTCTCTCTCTCTCTCTCTCTCACACACACACACACACACACACACACACACACACACAGGAATCCAGCCAAGTC
>NC_085857.1:42679725-42887225 GCF_034702125.1 Engraulis encrasicolus | reverse complement strand
TGCCCAATACAAAAATGTTAATTTCTCAACATTCTCCAAAATGGATATACACTGTTTCGCGATGAAGCTTTTCAAATATGCTCATTTTACACCTCCCCTTGAGTTAAACAATTGAGTCGTACATTTCTTGGCTACTTTTCCTCTCTATTTGTTTAGTTTATCCGTCTTCTTCCTCTTCTTCTTGAGAGAGCTGGGTTTCAACTTTTTTGCAGGATTTGACAATTGCTCTGCAAACGACGTGTTGTAGTGTATTTATTTGCTTGGTAACTGGTTGCTTTGCAGTAGTTAAGTTGTAAAGCTCCGTCTCTATGCCTCCGGTGCAATACTCTGCCAACTCATATCCTAGTAGCCTCCTACCCTTGGCTTCAAGCTCTCTCTCTGCCAGCGTGGAGAAGTGTGCACCACCCACACTGGCCAAATGCTGCGTGGTAATTTTTTTTTTTTTTTTAATCTGAAAAGCGTCTGGGAGATTTCAGACACAAAATAATAATTTTCTGTTAAGTTTCAGTGTTAGCAACAGGTTCACCGTCATTCACAGTTTGCAGTTCACACTGGGTAGTGTGATAGAGTGTGAGAGAGATATTTGATATATTGTTATTATTATTAAACACATATTGTTAATGGTGTCCTTTTGACCCGCATCTACTCAGAGTGTAAGACCACTCTCTCCCACTCTCTACTACAGTTGTCAGGATTAATGCTGTTGTGGATTTGCACAAGTACAGCTTTGAAACATAGTGTTCTCCTCCCAATGTATGGAGTGTTTTTGAATTCAAGCTAATGCAATGAACCACGATGCAGACTCGATGCATGATGCAGACATGCCACACTTTTCAGACCTTGTTGTCTGGATGGGATGGATGTTTAGGATGGTGATATATGCACCAAATGCATGTGACACACACATTTTAATTTTTAAAGATATTGTTATTTGGCCTTTAGACCTTTATTTCTGAGAGGATAGTGAAGACTGACAGGAAGCGAGTGTGGACAGAGAGATGGGCTAGGGTTGGAAAAGGGCCCAAAATGGCCGGATTCGAACCTGGGTGCCCCTGGACATGCAAGCCCATATGTGTGCGCGCTGCGCCACAGCACCTCCCCTGACAAACACATTTTACAAAACAAATTCAGACAGATGTTATCTTTTGATAAACAGCAGAAGAGGACCCTGTCGAAAACGAGATTTTTATCTCAAGAGGCTATCCTCTAATAAAGAAATTTGAAAGGAGCTGCAATGTTAAGATAGCGAACGATGAACCATTCAAAAAAATTAAATTAGGTGCAGTTTGGCTCTCAAGACATGCCACGAGTGGTTTCTAACTGTCATTATGTAGACACCATGTTGAGAATAGAACAGCACTGAGGAGGGAGAGAGAGACACACAGAACGATGACAAGATTTCTTCACCACAAATTCTGAAATAATGGCCTTGCCCTAGCTGAACAACACCCTCCCTCCCCCAATCAACCCTTTCTTCCCCCTCTGCAAATCCGTTTTCACCAAGCGGTGATTGCACCAGACATTGAGCAATGCGTGTGTGCCATTTTCCAACTCATTTCACCTTACACACTGTTGTGTGCATTGCGTCGTTGCACAAAGGTTGATTTAGTGCAAAGCGTCAGCCCCAGCCCCCCCCCCCCCCCCAACACACACACACACCCTCAGCTAGATGTGCTGAAGTAAGATTGATTCATTGAGTCATTTCACGTTTCAGGTTACGAGCTTTTTGGGCACGGCATTCATTCACCACTCAGTGGGACGGCATCTCGTCTGGTCTGGTGCTTCCACAGATGTAGCCTATAGAAGGCCTGTTGCCTAGTAGACTAGTTTATTAAGGAGTGTACTATTTGATCCTGTTTAAATGTAACACTATTTTGTCTACTAATATTTCTTTCTGTTTTCATTATGGTCTCTTTTTTCATTGCATTATTGTTGGGAAAGTGGTTATTGCATTTGCAACTCCCTTTTTTGTATCCAAATGTGCTGCTTTGTTCCAAATACGACCAAAGTTACAAAGATAAAATAGAACGTTTTTCGATGAACGGATAGCATGGGTTTTATCAAGGCAATTGCAGATGTGTCTAAAAAAGACAAGTTTGTCTTTTCTTTCTTCCTGGCAAATCATCTACAGCACGTTCTCTCTCCTTTTGTTCATTTGTTAGGTTTGACTAAATAAAACCCCCCCACACGTCGAAAAGAAGCATTTGATGTTTACAAGAAGATCCCAGAAGACAAGGAGGGGTGAGGAGGAGGAGGAGAAGAGCCTGAGACTCTGACAAAAGGAAGAAGAAGAAGAAGACAAAGAAGAAGACACGTGTTGTGGGTTAGCTGAGATACTGTAGGCGTACCAATGTTTGCTCTGGACCAGGACATCTCCAGCTTCAGTTCTCCCTGCAAGCCGCCTACCAAGTATGGGGAGCTCATCATCCTGGGGTAAGAGTCGAGAGATCAACACAAGTCTCATCCCAGCTCGTCAATTTCTGACTACCTTTGCGATGCTTGACGTCGAGGAGGGCAAGCCTGCCGCATCGCACTTTGTCTTAGGTCTAGGCCTAAACCGAGACCTTTCCCTATCCCCTAGCCGTCATTGAAGTTATGCTGCCTTTGAGGAGCACATCACATTTAATTTCCAAGGGCGTACCTTCGATGTCAAAAGTTGTAGTCTGGTCAAAGGTAGTCAGAAATTGACGAGAGGAGAGATAATAAAGGAATAGGAAAAAAGCGGTGCATATCCCCTGTCAAGACGTAAAGGACAAAGGCTGATGCAGGTTCTCTTTGACAGACATCTAGACACTTGAGTATTCCATTACATTTGTTCCATGGTAGAAAGGCGTTCCAACCACCAGGGAGTCTTCTTCAGGGTCACTACAAACACAGATTATTGACTGAGGGACTAGAAATGAAACCTCTGAGGTCTGCTATGCAATGGACTATGTGCAGTACATGTAAGGGAATGGCTTCAAATGTGCGTACTTCTGTCAATCAGAGGAGAGATAATAAGAGCATTGGCTATGGTTGCCCTTTGCACTTTCTCTCAGTAAAGGACATTTTGAAGAACCTCATCCCATGACAAGACATTACATTACATTTATCCAAAGCCACGTACAGTTATTGTATTGACAGTGTGTTAGTTGCAGTCCCTGGAAAATGATGGGTTAGGTGCCTTGCTCAAGGGCACTTGAGCCACGGATGGTGTGGGATTCGAACCAAGACCAACTCCAGGCCTTGGCTGCTCATCACAAAGAATGTCAGGCGTGGTGTCCCCCTAAATAGGTGCAGTAAAGTTTGTGTAAACAATGCAAGTTTGGTTTAGTCATCTGTTAAAGTGGACATTACATGGCTATTTTCACAGGTCATGATATCTATGTTTGTGATAGATCAAGGTTTTCCTTTCAGCCACAGTCTGAAATAAGTAATCGCTAGTCAGCTTGTATATATTTTTTTATTGGTTGTTTGAGGAGTAGTAATGTGGTCGTGTGACAGGCTTATTGCATCTGGCATGGATAAACCATGTCTGTTGTTTAACTGTAATGCTGAAAAATAACATCAGTCCAGTGTGTAGTAAGTCAATATATATTTTTTTGTGCTATGAGAAAAGTCGTTTCTAGGTAAGCAATATGCCAGTGGCTTTTTAGTCAATCCTGTGTTTACTGAGCTTGGAAAACTGTTTACATATGCACAAGCTTTGCAACCACACCAGAGGCGGGGGAAACCCAGAGTAGCTCACCAACTTCCCATTGGTGTGTTTCCCCAAGACTTTTTAGACTTTCTCTGAAAAAAAAATCTGAGCATGGAATCCTAAACTACATCAAAGGGTCGTGTAATGATTTCATTGTCCCAGACTACTATTTTCCAAATTGGAATAAAATTGCAAGAGTCTTACTGGAGTCTTTCAGGCCTTGGCTCAATCAAGTAGACATGTGAGGGCATAAGATATGAGAGGGTGTTAGGCTAAAAGCTTCTCAAACTGGAGGAAAATTATACTGAATGTTTCAAACTTAATTCACAATCACTCTTGTAAACAACTCACGAACCCTAAAAAAGGTAATGTTTTAATGTTCTCTATCTGTCAATCAATGCCCTATGTATACTTTCCCAAACATCCAGACACACATTTATTCCTACGCACAGAAAGTTGGAATTACTACTCTGCAGGGAAGCTTGTCACACTGTTTGTACCGTTTTATAGGACCATTATGTCCCAATATTTTCATTTAGTGTTACTTCTTAGGTTCAAGATAGAGTACTATACATACAGGAACAACAGTTCACCAAACAGATCCTTTATGAAGGTATATATTCTCATATATTTAGAATATTATTATATTTAAAACATTTAGAAAGTACATATTGTTCTGTATGTGTAGTTACTAATGTAAATTATGCAAATATCTAGTATTTTTCAGAGTTGCATAAAGTAGAAGTAGAAGAACTCTTACAAATGTAATTGCAACACTAGTGGTATGATATTACATTGTTTCAACTTTGGAATAGAATACTACTTGTATTTTAATTGCATCTGTGAGAGTACTTCTACTTCTACTTTATACAACTCTGATATTTTTTAAGGATGACTTTCCATGTGTGTGCCACTTCTCCTCATGCTGTGACCTTGTCGAGGTGGAGAGGCTTGTGCGCCTCTAAGACCCTGAAAGCTGTGCCGGGGGGGGACCACTGAGTCCCCTGAAGGTCCTACCATACCGGATTGGTTTCAGGCGAGCGGCCAGACAAACAACAGCATTATGTTGCCCCTGGTCTATGTGTGGTTGTGTTTTTTAAGTACAGTATATATTTTCTGGCCTTCTTACAGTAGACAGAGTTGATAGGGTTGAGCAATAACTCTGGTTTGACTCAAATCTGAAAGCTGTGCCGGAGGGGACTGAAAAGTCCCCGGCAGGTTCTACCATACCGGATTGGTTTCAGGCGAGCGGCCAGACTAACTAACGACAGCAATATGTTGCCTTTGACAGTTTTGACCGGACAGATTGGCAGATGATAGGATATGAGAAGGAGAGAGAGATTTGGTAGGGTTGAGGCAATGACCCAGGCTTAACTCGAACCTGAAAGCTGTGCCGGAGGGGACCAAAAAAGTCCCCGGCAGGTTCTACCATACCGGATTGGTTTCAGCCGAGCGGCCAGACAGCATTAAGTTGTCCTCGGTCTTAGCCTTTCTTTTTTTTGACAGGTTTGACAGGACAGATTGATGGAGATGAAATGAACAAGAGAGAGATAGAGTTCAGATTGGGAAACGCCCCAGGTCGGACTCGAACCTGGGTCCCCATGGGCATGCATGTAGTCCAGCCTGTGTTGTTTTAGTACGTGTGTTAATCGTGTTTACATGTGGCGTGTGGCGTTTTATTGCCATTTCCTATTTGCTACTATCTTGGCGCGTACACTGCTTGGCAGAATACAGCCCATGCGGATACCTCAAAGGGGCCGTGCTGATAAAACAAAAGCTAGATAAGTAAGTCAATAATATGTAAGTAACTAAGTAACTAGGTAAATAAACACACAAAAATTAGCCACATAAAACAACTCATAAACGAGATAAATGTTACCGTCGTCGTTGCTATTGATGGGAGTATGTACCATGTACCGTAGTGTGTTTAACGACACCACCCCCCCTTCCAGAAAACCCGTCACCTGTCACCAAAAAAACTGGAAGGTCAGCGTTGTCACAGCATGGCTACTGTTGCCATAACAATGTCATGAAGTTGTCATCAGCCATAAAACAGGTAGGCACACGGCTGAGCTGCTGGAACTAAGCACTGCTCTCTTAACCACAATGACTTGGTGCAACTTTACAGCCTTTTACAAGAAACAAGGCCCCCGCACGTGACCTTTTTTAAAAAAAAAAACATGATACCTTGACATTATTGCTTCATTTCCCAGGTATATCTAAACAGTTCAGCAGGCTCCAAAGAGTTCAGCTGTAGTCTAGGCAACGGGACTTGTTCTCCACCAGTTGCCTGCTGCAGCTGAACTCTGGATAGCATTACATGGATGAATGAGAATCTTCACAGGCGTCACACCTGTTGTTCTGCAGCCGTCTTTTGTTCTTGGTCATGTCAGTCTGAATGTATAGGCAGGCTATTTTTTTTTGTCTTTCGTTTATCTGTGCATAGGGCCTAGGCTATATTCTTTCTTTCTTTCTTTCTTTCTTTCTTTCTTTCTTTCTTTCTTTCTTTCTTTCTTTCTTTCTTTCTTTCAATATTAACCTATCAGGGACTACTAATGAAAACTAGTCAGTGACTAACTCTGGCCATCTTTTTTACATGGTAATGTTAATTCATGTACATTTTTCTTTCTTGAACACATAAAAACTCCCTAAAACTTCATGAACATCCATTTTTTGCGCAGGTACAATGGCTCGTTCCCCAACGGCGACCGGGGCCGGAGGAAGAGCCACTTCTCCCTCTTCAAGAGGCCGAGGGCCAATGGCGTCAAGCCCAGCACGGTGCACGCTGTCTGCTCCCCGCAAGCCGCCAAGGTACGGCTACGCCTCTCTTCTCAACCAACCGTCGCAGAGCTCTTAAACCCACGAGCTAAGTTGCTATGACACAGTTTAGTCTGGGCTCTTAACTGTAAAGAACGTGTAAACAAAGATCGTGTATCATGTTGACTGCCTAGGACTTAGTCTACGTGGGCAGCAGAGTCTGAATTTTTCCACAATGGAAGAGGTGGATCTCATGCTAACGGTTCTGTTTGTAGTCCAGCATTACACTGCCCCCTTCATTCGTCATTTGTGTGATTTTAAAACATTTTTTGTTGCAGTATTTCAAGCTCTTTCTATTTCAAAAGTGTACAGGATGGAATGTTGTATCCTGTGGTGAGCCATTGGCAGCTTGTTATGGTCCTTCTGTCCAGCCAGGGCTGGACTGGCCATCTGGCATAGTGGGCATTTCCCGGTGGGCCCCGCACCTTCGTGGGCCCCTATTGTCAGAAATGCAAAAAATAATAATAAAAAGAAAAATTCTGCGCCGCTAATTATGAGGGGCACCTTTAAGTCAAAAGTACCGAGGCCCTATTTCTCCCTCAGTACAGACCTGTGTCCAGCATTAGTGATGTGGTCTAATGTCACCCCCAACTCCCTCCCCTCCCATGGCCCTGTACCCTCTCTCCTCTCGTCCCTGTTACCCGTCCCCTCCTATCCTCGTCCTCTACTGTCTCTGTCCCCTCTCATCCCTGTTCCCTCTTCTCTCCCCCTAGGCCATCAGTAATAAAGACCAGCACAGCATCTCCTACACGCTATCGCGTGCGCAGACCGTCGTTGTGGAGTACACTCATGACAGCACCACGGACATGTTCCAGGTATGACACATGTATCACATAAACACCACTAAATGTCTGGAATCATACTGTGTAAAAGGGAAAAATGTAAAAGGGGAAAAATTATCGCACACTACATTACGCTTCATTCAGCGCAAACAACATTTTTCTGGTAGCCTGGCAACCTAGACTATAACATGAAAAGTATTGTCTGTCATAGTTATGAAATAACAGGCGAATTATATGAACTGTATGTACAAGGAATCAAATGTGATATTTTCTACTAACTTTTCATACGTAAACCTTTGACATACTCCCACACAGTAAAAATTAAACACTTAGAGAGTGAATTTAACATCTTCTAGTAGAGTGCATTTGGTCCCAGAGTACTCTCTAAGAGTTGAATTAACACTTAAAAGCTCCATAGAAAACACTGTTGTTGTGTCGTGACAGATTGGATTCTCCATTGAAGGCTCCATCGACCTTTTTACTCTAGTTATAAATTATGATATAATGAACTTTATTGGTCATAATTTCAGTCAAGACATTAGTTTTGACATACCCCCCATGAAGACCCCATGAAAACTCTTTGCATCCACGACTAACTCGGTTTCTTGCACATTACAATTTATATTACATTACTTTATATTTATTATTATTTCACAATGCTACTATCACCATGTCAGAATCGTCACAATAGGACATAACTGGAAATGCACAACAATACCTCTTCTTAATACATGTTCTGCACTTTATATGTCTGTTAGGTATTGTATAGGTACTCTAGGTGTAATGTATGTGTACTGTCTATGTCTAATTGTCTATGTCCACACCTAAAGTCTATGTCTATGTCTGCATGGGAAAGTAAGAAACGTAATTTCAATTCTTTTTTATGACCAGTGCATGTAAAGAAATTGACAATAAAACCAACTTGACTTGACTTGACTTGACTTTCTTCTTTTTGCGTTGTGTCGTTTGCGCTCCAGATTGGGCGCTCCACCGAGGGTCCTATAGACTTTGTGGTGACAGACACGGTGCCGTGCCGCCTGGGCCACCAGCCCTACAGCAGGGGGGACGGCTGCAGCGGTGGCATGGGGGGCATGGGGAGCCTGGGGGGCATGGTTGGCGGCGGTGGCGTCACCTCGCTCTCGTCCCAGAGCACCATCTCGCGCTTCGCCTGCCGCATCGTGTGCCAGCGGCATCCGCCCTACACCGCCCGGATCTGCGCTGCCGGTTTTGACTCCTCCAAGAACATCTTCCTCGGGGTGCGTACTGTACTACTGCACTCACTGTAACATGTGTCGAGACTTCACACACTCACATACTGTACACGCGCGCCGCGCACATACGGGCACACACACACACAGATACATACACACAGACACACACACAGACACAC
The DNA here is from genome assembly GCF_034702125.1 of Engraulis encrasicolus. NCBI lineage: Eukaryota > Metazoa > Chordata > Actinopteri > Clupeiformes > Engraulidae > Engraulis > Engraulis encrasicolus. The sequence goes on along the minus strand of NC_085857.1, from coordinate 42,878,557 downwards.
ACACACACACACACAACGTGCACACACTGCACATACTGGCACAAACACACTCACACTTACGCACACACAAACTCACACTTTCGCGCGCACGCACACACACACACACACACACACACACACACACACACACACACACACACACACACACACACACACACACACACACACACACACACACACACACACACACACAGTAACATGTCCCCGTCTAAATTACACACATACATACAGTACATACAAAATTCAAGCTTATTAAAGCATGTATGTGTGTACATGCATACATTCCTACATACTGTGCACATTTCAAACATGTTTCTTGAGTTATGCACTCAAATGTCAAAGAACATCTTCCTCAAGGCATGTACCATAATGTGGTCATGTAACACATACCCACAGACACACATACACACATACACACGCTTTCTCTCTCTCTCTCTCTCTCTCTCTCTCTCTCTCTCTCTCTCTCTCTCTCTCTCTCTCTCTCTCTCTCTCTCTCTCTCTCTCTCTCTCTCGCTTTGTGAATACACTACATGCACAAGTCACCGAGCATGTGCCATGCACATGGCATGTACCGTGCACATTTTAAAGGACATGTAAGGACAGGGTATACCGTATGTAAGTACCAACAATGCACCAAGAAACCAATGCAAGGATACAACTTTCTCTCTCTCTCTCTCTCTCTCTCTCTCTCTCTCTCTCTCTCTCTCTCTCTCTCTCTCTCTCTCTCTCTCTCTCTCTCTCTCGCTCTCCCTCTTTTGACAGACAATCACATACACACACACTCAGATGCAAATAAATATGTAAATTGCTCCTCCCTGACAGAGCTGTTATGTCATCCGTCCCTAAAGGAGAAAGCTGCGAAGTGGAAGGGCTACACAGTAGATCCAAGAAGGGAAAGAGGGAGTATGTAAAGCTAGGGGTGTAAATAATAATCAAAATGTATCGAAATATCGCGTTATAATCTGACGATTGAATCGAATCGCATCATATCGTGGCAGGCACGACCGTATTAAGACACTGTGATGCCCCCGGGCAAGTGCCCCCTTTATGAAGAATATTTGTAAGGTTTGTGTCATGTGGTGCCCCCTAATTGGCTGCAAATGGTTGGTGCCCCTGGGCACTGTGCCAATGGCCCTTATGGATAATCTGGCCCTAGTGGCGGGCATTAAAGTAATCGAATTGCTGACCCCTGGCCAATGCCCCAGCTCCATAACATAATAGAAGTGGAAAAGTAATTGGAAAAAAGTCGAATCAAATTGTATTGTATCGTATCGTGGGGCATTCTTAAGTATCGAAAATAATCAAATCGCATCGAATAATATGATATTGATATTGAATCGTATCGTCATGGAGGCTGTGATTTACACCCCTAGTACAAGCCTGAAATTACATCAATGTACCAATACAGCAACCAAACAAAACCAAACACACGCACAAAAAAACAAATATGAAAAGCAAATCATTACTCCCCTGGTATTGTCATGTCACCCCTAAAGGAGAAAGCAGACACGAAGAAAAGCACTATAGCCTAGAAAAACACACAAAAAACTTGTATATAATTATTATTATTATTATTATTATTATTATTATTATTATTATTACTAAGGAGAAAGCTATCAGGTGGAAGACGCTGCCTTTAGTCATCCATTCATAAGCGTCTATTAGCGCCTACCGTATATATTGTCTTTTTTATGATCATGATTATAATTATGATCATTATTGTTGTTCAAGGAGGTAGCTGCCAAGTGGGAGGTGCCACCCCTGGTCCCTAATGCCTCTTTTCCACTGCCGGTTTTCTGGTAGGCCTACAGCTCGACACAGCGCGACTCAGTCGCCAGTTTTTGCTGTATGATTGAGCTGTGTCGTGCCTATTTGAAAAGCAAAAACAGGTGGCAAATTCATGCTGTGTGGAGCCGTAGGCCTACCAGAAAACCGGCAGTGGAAAAGAGGCATGAGTCTCTTACCTATCTATTACTATGATTACAACTATGATTATTATTCTGACTGTGATTATTCTGACTGTGATTATTATTAGTATTATTAAAGGAGAAGGCAAGTGTCTTGCCTATGTATTACTATAATTATAACTTATGCTAATGAATACGATTATTATTATTATTATTAAAGGAGAAGGCTGCCAAGTGGAAGACGCCGGACGGCCTGATGGACGGGCTGACGACCAACGGCGTGCTGGTGATGCACCCGCGCCACGGCTTCACCCAGGACTCGCGGCCCAGCGCCTGGAGGGAGATCTCCGTCTGCGGCAACGTCTTCACGCTCCGGGAGACCCGCTCCGCACAGCAACGGGGGAAAATGGTGAGTGAGTAGTGTAGCACAGGGTGGATTGACTGGCCTTTGAGACGTATTTTATTACTTAGTTATGGACAGCGGTGTAGTCTACTTTTTTGAAGTGGGTATACTGTATATTTGAGCATTTTTTGAAGTGGGTATACTGTATATATTTGTGCTATTCAAAACAATGGATCAATCAATTTTAAGTGGGTATACTGAAATCCCTGAAATTTAGAAGTGGGTATACTCCGTATACCCGCGTTCTACGTAGACTACACCACTGGTTATGGATCTGTGAGAGAGAGACAGGGAAGGATCGGAAAACTGTCCTCGGGAATTGAACCCAGGTCCCGAGCAATAACAGTAGGGCGCCTTCCTTAGCCCCACTCTGCACAGCAACAGGGAAAGATAGTGGTGAGTAGAGAGAGTAGAAATGAAGAAAGACATTCAGTACGTTTTGGGGCAGTCGTGGCCTAGTGGTCAGAGAGTTGGTCTTTCAATCTAGGGGTTGTCGATTCGAATCCCCTCTGACCTCTCCCTCAATGGCTGAAGTGCCCTTGAGCAAGGCACCTAACCCCACATTGCTCCAGGGACTGTAACCAATACCCTGAAAAATAGTAGTTGTAAGTCGCTTTGAATAAAATGAAAGCGTCAGCTAAGTGCAATGTAATGTAATGTAACATTTGGACCCAGCAGGGTCTTCATCATGATGTGCAAACTTTTACTCTCTGTATTGTCAAATATGCCTTTGTCCTGAACCTGCCCTCAGTGAGATGGGATGTATGATGTGTAATGTGTGTGTGTGTGTGTGTGTGTGTGTGTGTGTGTGTGTGTGTGTGTGTGTGTGTGTGTGTGTGTGTGTGTGTGTGTGTGTGTGTGTGTGTGTGTGTGTGTGTGTACTCTACTTTACAAAAAAACAAAACAAAAAAACAACTAACCCAATTCTTTGCATCTGCACTTGTTGTTCTGTATATTCCCTGTGCACTTTGTATCTGCTAGTGATGTTGGCTATGATTATGTCCTTGTTTGTAAGTCGCTTTGGCTATAAAGCGTCTGCCAAATGCGATGTAGTAATGTAGTTGTGGTTATTACCAGCGTGGTTGTATTGGACAGGTTCAATGCCTTCATGCGGCTGGGCTGGAGACTCGCTCAGCACAGCAGCAAGATTGGGAGTAGCATGCCGTTGCCGTCCAGCAGATACCAAACAGTCTGGTTGTCTAGGGATAAGGGAAAGGGATGTCGATGTCCTCAGTCTGCGTAATACAGTATGTGCTCTCTGCACAGCAGTGCAGCAAGACCGTCTGGGCTGTGCAGAGAGAGGTGTGTGTGTTTACTGTTGTTATGGTGACCAAATGTAGGGCGTATTCCAATCCACGAAGCCAAGGTGGTTCATTTAGCAAATCAGGTTAATTTTACCATGAGTGTGTAAATGTGGAATGGTAATTGAGCAAATAAAACGCCAAGTGTCTCAATTTTCTTCAATAAATGATATTATTAGCGCAGCTTTACCACTTTCTGCTGGTTGACCTAGTTAAGTTAACCTGGATACAGTGGTAAATGAGTTGATAAAAGTTTCTTGAGTACTCATTTTCTCAACTACATGATGCCTATCTATTATCAGGTTTACAGTCTCCGTAGGTTACCTTATTACTTAACCCTTGTCTTTTCCAAACCCGTGCACTTGTGTAGTTAAGGGTTTTTCAATGTCTCCAGGCTGTGCGAGTCGTGCACCGCACAGCTGCGTGACAGCATGACGAATAGCTTACAGGGTGTTTACTGGTTATTATGGTAACCAGTGCGGGCAAGATGGCGAGTACGATATAGACTCTTATGTTTACTGGTATTGTGGTTACCAACGCAGTTGTGTAGGGGAGAGGTTTTTTTTGACATAGAAGTGTGGAGTACCTGGAGTACAGAACATTGTGAAGGAAAAGACAAATTGCAATGTAGGTCTATGCATGCTGTACAACAGTGGGTCAAAATGGTGGATTGTACAGGGGTGTGTGTTTACTGGTGTCATGGCAACCAATGGCAGTTGTGTATAGGGAAGGCGGGGGGCAGCCACAGAGGGGAGGAGTACTGAAGGGCGAGGCTTGCAATAATATATAGGCTACGGCTTCGAATGTTATGTAACAGCACTGTACCATATATACAGTGCATTACAACATTAGCAGTTGATTGTCAATGTGAACAAAATGAAAAAGCTAGTGCCACACACATTTGCCTAGGAATAGTGGCCCGACACAGTACAGCGAGGCATGTGAACTTGCTGTGTTTGGGAAGCTTACCAGACCGATCAAAAGTTTTGTACAAGAACTATCCGTTTCCCACCGTAAAAGTTCTCTGAGGAATCTACAGGTAGTTGGAAGAACTGTTGGAAGTTTTTTTTCTTGAATGTTCCTCTCAGAGAACGTGTAGAGGTTTCTGAAGCGAAGTAACAAACTGAGGTGAAGGAGGAAGTTTTATAAAGGAGAAAGGAGGAACTTTTATTTTCACAGTGTGGGCTAATCTCTGAAAGTTCTCTGAGAAACGAATTTGTCGCCCGCCTGGGTTCTTGGAGAAAGTTCAGCGTGACACTTTTCAAGAATTTTGAAACCATATCTTCCATATTATGTGGTTTGCTGCACAGACCTTTGCGAAATCCATAGAGCAGATGTGAGTGTAGTGTAGTGTAGTGTAGTGTAGTGTAGGCAAAGATCTGAACCCCCCCTGGCCCAGGGCAAGATAAACCCACATCAAACAGGAGATCTATGGGGAGATTTGATGAGGTGCTCCACTTGCTGCTTAGAAACAAACCAAGCAGAGACAAAAACAATGGCTACATTATTTTGTACCCAGTGATATATATATATATATATATATATATATATATTATATTTATAAATATATATATATATATATATATATATATATATTATATTTATAAATATATATATATATTTTTTTTTTAAATCAAGCTGTGTGTGTGTGTGTGTGTGTGTGTGTGTGCATGTTCATGTGTGCTTGTGCGTGCGCGTGTACGTGTGCGTGCGTGCGCGCGTGCTTGTGTGCGTATGTGTGTGTGTGTGCGTGCGTGTGTGTGTGTGTGTGTGTGTGTGTGTGTGTGTGTGTGTGTGTGTGTGTGTGCTCCAGTAATGACTGTGCCTTAAGATCTAAGGTGATGCAGTATATTATTCCATTGGCTCTGGTAATCTCCTGTGCCCTATTTATTTCACTTTATTTTCATTTCTTACATTTTTTTCAATCGCCATTATTAACAACCAGACATGAAACATCCATTGTTCAGAAATAATAAACAACCATCTTTTTTGTTTTTGGTCAGATATTAACTTAAAGAAAACTTTGCATAAAATGAAAGGAGTATCCTTTTTGACACACATAAAGTCATCCACTGCCGTAACTGTGACCGCTGTAAGTGATTTCCTCTGTCTAAGGTCCGTAACCTCCGCATGTCTCAGCCCATTAAGGAAGAGATATTCCAGGACGCTTACAGAAGGATGTGCTCAAGCAAAAGGCCTTTTCGAGGGTGGTGCTGTTATGTGTATGCAATGCATGTGATCAGATTATTTATTAGTGTTATTCGTGCCACCACACACACACACACACAGTCGCTATTTATTTTTACCAGTGCGGATCACACGGCAGGAATTTCTGACGCACGTTTAACAACGAAATGTTTCGAGGAGATGTCCCTTCGTATGTTGTGGCTTTGTTTTGTTTTTGCGAGGGGGGTTGAGAGGGAGTACACATCCGTCAGAGCGACCGACCGACAGACTGCATGCCTGCCTGACCAGCCCCCGTTTCCTACCACTCGCCGCCCGCCCCCCGCCCGCCCGCCCGCCCCCCTGCCCCTGCCCCTGCCCCTGCATGCACACGTTTTTACTCACTCACTCACTCCCTTAGTCATCCACACACACACACACACACACACACACACACACACACACACACACACACACACACACACACACACACACACACACACACACACACACACACACACAAACACATTGGTGTGCTCTTTCACACACACTCTCAATCTCTCTCAATCTCCCTCTCTCTCTTTCTTGCACACTTACGCAGACATACACACACACAAACAGTCTCTCTTTACCCCCCCCCCATTCTCTCTCGCTCTCTCTCTTGCTCTTTTTCTCGCACACACACATGCACACGCACACGCACACACACACTGCCTCACTCCTTCACTAGCACACGCGCTCACACTCACACACACCCTGTCCCTGAACCCGTGCCAAAAAGTTGGACTGGCAGATGCAGCGTGTAAAACAAACTAGCCTGTTTCCACGGCGACATATACACACAGCCATAACACACATTCCCACACTTAGTCAGTCCCTCTGGGTCTTATGACCCCTCCACACACACACACACACACACACACACACACACACACACACACACACACACACGCACAGAAACACGCACAGAAACAAACACACACACACACACACACACACACACACACACACACACACACACACACACACACGCGCAGAGAGAGAGAGAGAGAGAGAGAGAGAGAGAGAGAGAGAGAGAGAGAGAGAGAGAGAGAGAGAGGCCCATAAACACATATAAACACACACATGCATGCATGCACACACACACACACACACACACACACACACACACACACACACACACACACACACACACACACACACACACACACACACACACACACGCATGCACACACACTCATCAGTAGCATGTGCTGCAGTTATGCTGCCTTTGGTGTGTTTTTGGGTATTTGTGTTGTGTGAAAGGGAGACCAAATGTTCATTTCAGAAATGATTTAATAAATGACAAAGTTTATATTTTGGGCCCCGTTGTCATAGCTTCCGTCTTATCGGTCTTCTTTGCCCGTGACGACGAGCGATAACGTTTTGCTGTTTGTTGTTTAGCATGTTGCCTGGCCACATAGCGCTTCTGCGGGGCCGGATTAAGATGGCCTGGGGCCCCTAGGCTAAAAGTTGATGTGGGCCCCCCCCCAGAAAGCAAAATCCACGACAAATTTACTTACACAGTTTCATAATTGCGTGCTAGGAATTAGGGATAACATGTCTACCAACTGTACTCAACATGACAGATGATTTTTTCAATATTGCATCCTGTCACAATTCTGCAATTTTTCACTTTTGACCAATCTGGGGCCCCTGTCAGGTGGGGGCCCCTAGGCTGCAGCCATATCTAACCTGTGCATTAATCCGGCCCTGCACTTCTCTCTGGCTGCAGCCGTGTGGCTCTGCTGTGAGTTTGGTAGAGAAAAAAAAATCAAAACGTGCCTTCACTGCTTATCATTGATCAGAGATTAAACCTTGTCGAGTGAGAATATTTTTTGTTCTTTTTTGTTGATCGCATAGTCTGGGTTAAGTGAGTTAAGTACCAAAATGTGCTTCAATGATCATCAGAGATTAAACCTTCTAGAGTAGGAATTCTGTTTTTCTATTTCTTTTCTTATTTTTGCAACACTGATGAAGGCTCTAGCAGCCGAAACGTCGTCTGTGTGACCCCTGCAATGTGTGAAGAAAAAGAAAAAGAAAAAGAAAGAAGAAAAAACTGAGTGTGATCTGTTGCCTTTATTTTCTTTTTTTGCCACATAGCCTACTGGTGGCTGTGACTCTAATAAATAAAATGTGTAAAACCTGCTTCCACTGGTTGTCATTGATCATAAGAGATCAAAACTCGCAGAGTGAAAATATTTCTCTCTTTTTTTTTTCTTTGCCCAACTGGATTGCATTGACCCGTGCCCCTGGGCCGTTGCTATGATGTCTTTACCGCGCCAACCAACCAAAGAAGCCATAGCAACAGGAGGAAAGGCTTGGCAGCCGTCCAAGTGGATGTGCTGCCGCTGTTGGCTTGTTAGCGAGATAGCGATGAATGGTCATTTGTTAGCGCTGAGCTCCCAGACCCAAGCCACTGATTATAGGACACTAACTGCATTCATCAAGTCAATATAAAGCTCAGAAACATTGTCGGTGGGCCAGTTGATGAACTCCTAGACTGCTAAACAGCACAGTTAGTGAAGCCAAAAAAAAGAATATAAGTTAGTGAGTATTTGCATTCAGTTGCTGCCTATGAGGTTAATGTATCAATGGATTCCTTTCACAGTAAAGCGTAACCAAGTAATATGGTTCCCTCTAGTGGGGGCTTAATGCAATTGCAGGCAGTTTATTATTCAGAGTAGAAAAAGGTACTTGCTTGTGTGTTTCATTAACCAGTCATTGCAGAAATGAAAAATGGAAAAGCCATTAACTACTAACTGTGGCAGCTGTAAGATATTTCAACGACTAACTAACCATTTAATGTGCATAACTTCCAGGTGTCTCTGTCCATAAGTGTGAGGTAATTAAGGACACTGCACTGCCCTACAAAGGCAAAGTGCAGTAACTACACCAACATTGAAATTGAAAAAATGCCTTCAAAGCCTTGCAAAGCATAACTTCCATGTGTCTCTGTCCATCAGTGTGAGATTCTATAAAGACGCTAATGAAGAACTAGAAGCTTTTGAGGGTGGTGCTTTGTTTATCTTTTTTTTCCATCATGTGGAGAGGATAGCTTCAATATGGATTTATTACTTACTAAAATTTGACAGATAGGCCTAAATAAACCTAGTCCTTCCAAAATGAAAACGCTCATGCATCCATATTTCTCTTCTCTCTCTCCCACCAGTTGGAGAAACAGAGCCAATAGTTCCAAAACAGCTCATTGATGTATTTAGTAAAAGCACAACATCAGAGACACATTACCATTGCCTGGTTAACACCAGACCTAATCTCAAGTGAAATTTGTCTTTCAGATCGAAACAATTGTGTAGAACTAAAGGCAGTATGGGAGTTCCCAGGCTAACATTCCCCTTCCATATTGATGAAATTGTCCATATTTCCTCTATAGTCCCCCCAAGTGGAGAGGGAGACGCACAGATGAGATCATTGAGTGAAAAATACTTAAAAGATATTCCAACGTGTTTGTTGAGACTGTAGTTAACCCTTTGAGGAGTATCGATTAGAAATTAAGCAAAATTTTGAGTTCTCACTACAGTATAATGTCACAAATACTTGGACGGATTTTTAACACAGTTCTATGGGAGCTGTAGAATGTTCAAGTAAAATTCTAGATGAACTGGGAAAAAATGTTAGTCCTCAAATTACAGTAAGACTCATCCACCCAACCCCTATGTCCCTTCCCCTGTCTCCCCACCAGGTGGAGAAAGAGAGCCACGAGCTCCGCGACGGCTCCCTGATCGACCTGTGTGGCGTGACCCTGCTGTGGCGCACGGCCGAGGGCCTGGCCCGCACGCCTTCCTCCCGCCACCTGGAGGCGCTGCGCCAGGAGCTGAATGCCGCGCGGCCCCAGTGCCCTGTGGGCCTCAACACGCTGGCCTTCCCCAGCCTTCGCATCAGCGGTGGCGGGAGCGGAGGAAGCAGTGCGGGCAGCAGCGGAGGGAGCAGCGGCGGCGGTAGCGGTGGTGGTGGTGGTGGTGGTGGCGGGGGTGGTCACGGTCACGGCAGGGGCGTCCTGGACTCCAAGCAGCCCTGGGTGTACCTGAAGTGTGGCCACGTACACGGCTACCACCCCTGGTCCGGGGGCCACTCCTCCTCCTCCTCCCAGTCCCGACGCTCCCAGGAGATAGACGAAGAGGACGAGGACGAATTTGACGACGACGACGAGGAGATGATGCTGATGATGCAGAGGACGTCTCCGGCGGTGGTGGTGCGCGACGACACGAGGGCGGCGTCGGGACAGCAGCGACACAGCCACCACCACCACCACCACCAGCACCAGGAGTCGTCAGCTTGCGGCCCGGACACGGCCAGGGAGCGGGAGTGCCCCATGTGCCGCACGCGGGGGCCCTACGTGCCCCTCTGGCTGGGCTGCGAGCCGGCCTTCTACCTGGACGCCGCGCCCCCCACCCACGCCTTCGTGCCGTGCGGCCACGTGTGCTCGGAGAAGACGGCGGCATTCTGGAGTCGCATCCCGCTCCCTTATGGCACGCACGCCTTCCACCTGGCATGCCCCTTCTGCCTGCGCCCGCTGCGGCGGGACCGGGGCTTCGTCAGGCTCATCTTCCAGGGGCCTCTGGACTAGTGGCGACTAGCGGTCTCGCTCGGACTGATCTAAGACTAGTCAGCAGTGTGTGTGTTTTGACTGCTGGACTCTGGCAAGCTGTGACTTGGATAAGGGCTTAATAAGGGCCAAGCAAACAGGCAACATCTGTTCCCGGGGGCCACTCTGGACCAATAACGAACAGTGACTGGCCAGATGAATTTAAGATCAGCTAGTCCAGACAGTGTGTGTTTGTCAAAAGGCAAAAATGGACATGCATTTTATCAGGCTGATTTTCCAGGGGACGCTGGGCTAATAACACTGCCACTAGCTACAGTAATGATAATGAAGACTAGCCAGCAGTCTGTGGCAAAACCTGACAACTGTTTATGGGACAGACAAACAGGCAACTCCTGAACTAAACGCTGACTAGCCAAGCAGATAAGGACTACCCGCATGTGTGTGTGTGTGTGTGTGTGTGTGTGTGTGTGTGTGTGTGTGTGTGTGTGTGTGTGTGTGTGTGTGTGTGTGTGTGTGTGTGTGTGTGTCTTGGTCAACAGGCCAAATGAAAAAATTGACAACTTCCAGCAAGTATTTCGTCAGGGTCATCTTCCAGGGTACCCTGGAATTTTGGTGAGACTGAAAAAAAAAACCTACACAAGCCAGCGGTCAGGAAAAAACGGCATATTTCAGGCAGCCCTGGACTAGTAATGACCGAATGGCCGTGGACTAACAAAGACTTCTCAGATGTGTACTGTACTGTGTGTGTTTGTCAGCAGGCGAAATGCACAACTCTGCAAAGGCCAGAGTGCCAAGTACCACACAGCAGAGCAGCAACACCTGTCCTTGGGGAGCCCTACTGGACTATGAGAGCCGAAGGTGTGCCTTAGCCAACCTGGCAACACCAACCTGGCAACACCAGCTGTTGCTCAAGGGCCCCCAAACTTCAGACCACTACGAAAAAAGGCCACACTTAGTGGCTGACTGTAAAACTGCCATTGCAGTGTCAGTGTCAAATGACAGTGATGAGTTTTGTTTTTTTGTTTATTTGTTTGTTTGGGGTATTTTTTATTGTTGTTTTTACCGAGGGCAGGGCACCGACAAAATGACAAAAGTGACCAAGTGCCTCTGCCAAGCCTTCTTATACATGGAATAGGAATTGTAGAATATGATGAACACTTTTTAGTTTGCATTGCCTCCTAACATCCTCACCTGCCATCAGTGAACTACTGCCATCATTAAGCCTAGTTGTTGATAACACTAACTTCTTAATAATGATTTATAAGATGTTCTTAACTTTCAGAGTTTTTTCTAACAGCTGAAGAAGTGTTTCTAAAATCTTGACTCGTTTAGAACAAGGCAGTGATAATACTAGTATTGACTAATCTGTAACTTATCTGTAACGTTTGTCGCCATGTAGACAATTAAAGAGCAATTTGCCACATCTCAGTGCAATTTGAACCTATGGGCCTATACTACAAAGCTGGTTCAGAAGTAAACCAGGTTAAGTTAAGCGGTAAATCACCTAATAGAAGAGCCAGGAGTCCTCAAGAAAAAGAGGACTCCAGGCCCTTCTATTAGATTATACCTGGTTTACTTCTGACCCAGCTTTGTAGTATAGGCCCCATTTACCAGATTCACCATAGGATATTCAGTAGGAAATGAGTAGATTCAAGATCACGAGTCTTTTTTCTTTCTTATGACCTTTTGCAATTCAGGAAACATGTTTGACTTGTGGATTAAAGCAAGAAATACAGATTGTTATTTTGGTTTTGTTTGTTTTAGAGTGTTCTAACAAAGTGCCCAGAGGATGTTTGATGTTTGTTCAAGGAAACTGTTTTGGACTGTACAGTTAGTGATGTCTGTTGAAACCGTAGTTAATATTGGTTTAAATGTATGGCCTATTTTATGGTTAAAATTGTATGCAGGCTGTTCCATTTACTAATGCACTGCCGTGTGTGTGTGTGTGTGTGTGTGTGTGTGTGTGTGTGTGTGTGTGTGTGTGTGTGTGTGTGTGTGAGGGCGGGTGGGTACTGAGAGAGAGAGAGAGAGAGTGAGAGAGAGCGAGAGAGAGAGAGAGAGAGAGAGAGAGAGAGAGAGAGAGAGAGAGAGAGAGAGAGAGAGGGAGAATAGAGAGCCGTTCTCTGTGCATGCAGTATGGAGAGTGTTTGGTTTTGATAGTGTGGTTTCATCTCTTATGTGCAGTCAGACTGTAGGATTTTTTTTTTTTCGACATTTTGATGTTGCATTACAATGAGGTCTGTGGACTTCCTTTTTGCATTTGTGCTGCTTCTTAGAAGTCTGCAGTCCAGCTGCTGAACACATTTTGTGATGTATGAATTACTTGTTTTTCTTCTTCCATTTTTGTTTCCTTGTTTTCTTTTTTTTTTTTTGGTTGGAAGTACGAGGGTTGCAAAAAAACAACAACAAAAAACGCAAGTGCATTCTAAAAAATTAATTCATTTTGTATACCGATGCCATATTGTTTTTTTTTTTTTTCAAAAGGACTGTACAAATGTGTTTTACCATTTGTTATGATTTGACTGATACCTTAACAACTGTAACTTGTGTAGACACATTATTCTCTGGTACTTTCCTATGCCTAATTGGACACACATCCCAATGAATATTCCAACCATGTTAAGTTTTTATTAAAAATCTAAATCTAAACCTTCAGGGCTGTTTTCTCTTTTCTTGTCTTGTCTGTCTATCTTTTGGGTCATTTCACGTGAAATCAGACACTTTGGGACCCGACCGACCCTAGGGATTTCAATCATACTTGCTGTGCCTGTTTAGTAGCAAGGTAGCACCCCAGAACTGCATTTTTGTGAATCTGACACCAATATTAAGGGAGAAACAGACTAGCATAGGTTTACATGTGAGGGTAGGACACTATGCATTCAGCCTTGATTATATCAGTCAGTGTAAGCCACAAAAGGATGTCTGAGATGTTGTTTGAACGCTCTTTTCTGGCTCTACAAATTACTCAAACAGCATGGAATACAACAACCTTCAGAATATGAATTATGATGCATTGAAAAATTAAAAATTTAATATAAAAAAAACTGGCTGGTCTCTTGTCTAAACATAGACTGTAGGGTCATAAACAACACCTGAAAATGGGGTGTTTGGTTCTTTATTCATTTAAGAGATAATGGGACATAAAGGTTGAAATGAGTTGTAATGAAGTAGTAATAGAGTAGTGTCAGGGACAGGGCTGGACTGGCCATTTGGCATAACGGGCATTTTCCCGGTGGGCCCTGGACCCATGTCGGTCCCTATTCCAGGTACTCAAAAACTACACGGCTTCTGCCCATTGTCAATGGACACAGTGGAAGCTAGACCATTTCAAGCATTCAGAGAAGGCAGGGTTGAATGAATAAGCTCAGTAAAGGATTTTTAAAATGTTCAAGCAGCAAAGGGTATGTTGTAGCTGTATGATGGCAACTAGTGGCTAGCATGTGTTGAGGAATGTATGCCGAGCACTGGAGAGGTGAAACTGAACTTCCTGCATCCTCATGGACCATCTCCATCCTTCACATATTCGGATAGACATGCTGTCATGTGATTTTACTATGGTATCACCATATTATTACTAGGTGATTTGTATGATGCCATATTTTGAGTCCCATTGTCTCTTAAATGAATAAAGAACCAAACACCAGCATGTCAGGTGTTGTTTATGACATTGCAGGCTATGTTTAGACAAGGAACTGGCCATTTTAAAATATAGGTTTTTTTTATATTCAATTTTTAATTTTTTGATTTATGATAATTCATATTCTGAGGGTTGTTGTGTTCCATGCTGTTTGTGTAATTTGTAGAGCCAGAAAAGAGCTTTCAAATAACACCATGGACATATTTTTGTGACTTACACTGACATAATGATATAATGATATGATCAAGGCTGAATGCATAGTGTCCTACCCTCATGTAAACCTTCGCTAGTCTGTTTCTCCCTTAATATTGGTGTCAGATTCACACAAATGCACTTCTTGGGTGCTACCTTGCTACTAAACAGGCACAGCAAGTATGATTGAAATCCGTGTCGGTCGGGTCCCAAAGTGTCTGATTTCACGTGAAATGACCCTTTTGCGAGATGTGTACAGACAGTAGGCCTATGTATCAACCGTAATTAAAAGACCAACAAAGGCATTTTTGGAGGAGATTTTTGATAGAAAATATAATATAATATAACATAATATAATATAATATAACTTGTATCCTGTTATAAACATATTACTGTTTGGGACAAGTTCAATACCTTACCAGCACTTTACAGTAACTAGGGGATGGGTCAAGGCAAACACAACATACAATACCTAGTGCACAGCAAATGTCAGCCTGGAACACATTGTCTTACTTTTCATAAAAGATTCTGTTTGGGTACCAATGCATGGTGGTGACACATAAGGGGAAAAGTCAGTCAGCCCCGTCATGGTAGGCCTATGTCAGCAAAAATAATTCAAGTGGGCCCCATGTGTATAGTTCGCCTAGGGCCAGTGGTGTAGTCTACTTTTTTTATGGTGGGTATACTGTATATTTGAGCATTTTTTGAATTGGGTATACTGTATATATTTGTGCTATTCAAAACAATGGATCAATCCATTTGGAGTGGGTATACTGAAATTCCTGAAATTTAGAAGTGGGTATACTCTGTATACCCGCGTTCTACGTAGACTACACCACTGCCTAGGGCTGCCAAAAGCATAGAGCCGACACTTATTGGGGCCTTGGCGACTCCTGACATAAAAGGCTGGATGGGTCTTCTTGAGTGCATAGAATGCATCAGAGTGACATAATGTAATGTAATTCAGGAATGGCTTCTCATGGAATGACAATACAATAGAGACATGCCACAGCATTATACACCCATTAGGCCTATTATGGGCCAGACTACACCCTAAGATTTATTATTTTCACGTTGACTCTAACAGCTATAAGCTAGAGGCCATGGAAATAACTTTGTCTCACAAAGAAAAGTAGTTTATTTTTTGTCACAAACAATGTATTCCTTCGATATCACATTTTTTTTGTCAATTTGATTGTGGTGCACGGCACGCGCCCCCAGAGCCCCTGCTACGCCTCCTCGAAACATGACGCGCATGCCACGCAATGCATTGTGGATGCTGAACCGGTCGCTGGTTTGTTGCACTCAGAAATGTTCTAAGCTATGAGATAGGCGTCTGCCATTGGCTCCCATTATAGCCCCGTTGGCGCACGCAGCCAAGTAAAAGATGAATGGGAGCCTATTGGGCTAAATGGCTCAGCAGGGGTTTGTGACGATTCTGTTCTCTGGTTTGTAAAGATGTGTGCACATTCTGTACCTTATCATGGAAGTTGTATTAGAAGTGAAGTTAAAGGTTCCTGACATGGCTTTGTTCTCCCAAAGACGTGTTAGTTTTGTCCTGCAACACGCTAGCATTCGGCTAATACCTGCTGGCTGAGGAATCTCTGCGACTATTCACGACCAGAGCTGACGAGAGACGTACTCTGACTGATCCTCCTAGCAGAGACATCTACGGTCACACACCTCAACCCCCACCACCGTCCAACATGTTAATTGAAGGTGCCCAAATTCTTAAGGATGAGCGCAGTCATTTCCTTTACCCCATGTACACATGCCGCTTTTCCACCACCTTAAATGCAATAAATAACAGGTGTCCGCAACAATCCTAACATAACTTTAAACACATCGACATCTGAAGTCAGACTTAAAACTACAAAACAAATGGCGTAGTGCCGTAAAGTCGATTGTCACGTGTTATGTCATTGCTATAGTTGAAATAAGGGTCATTTTCACGAATCTAACACTTGACAAGATGCAAACGTGTCGGAAAATGCTTTCACTTACTCATATCTATCGAACGCGACTTCATTGTTTCCAGGGAAAAAATCACACGGGCAGATAGTTCTAAGAGAAGCGTACAGCCCCATTGGCACCCATTCATTATTTACTTGGCTGCGATAACATAGCTGCAGTGCCACTCCTGGCCACACCAGCTAGTTGTCGTTCTTGTACAAGATTCCATTTTCTTTGGTTGCACTGATGGCTTCTTGTGTATGAATTTGTGATGGTGGATGGAAGTAAAAGAAGCTGCTGTGTTATAGACAACAGGTGATTGGTGTGCTTGCCCCTGCATCATCTCATGACATAATGTAAGTGCACCGCAAGATTATTTCGTTTTCGTGTAAATTGGTGTGTCAGGCTTTCATAGTACCTTGCTACCAACGGGTTCTTTCAATCTAGCGCAGTCGCAACAACCAGTTAGCAATGTAGCTGAGTCTATCGTTCTCGTCTGCAGATCAACCACACCAGGATATTTGAATGCACTATGATAACAAAACGGGGACGCATACGTCGTTGGATTTGAACAACCTACGAAATTAAACATGCAGTGTGTGTTTCGCCACAGGCTCGCTACTAAACCGACGCTAAATTCTGGTTAGCTAGATTAGCGAACCAGCTAATCGCTATGTGAAAGATAGCGTCCACTTGAGGTCGATTTACCCAGTAGTGACAGCACTGCATACCTTGTCATCATCCCACAACTTCACATTAGGTTCATGTTTTCAGGTTTAGGCAGCTGCTGTGTATGTTGCTGTCAAGGCAGTTTTGAATCTTTTAGGTGAACCCTTTGACCTGGCAAGCGACACGTCAACATAACGCACCTAATTTAGCTGGAAGGCAAGGTTTGCTTTGCTCTCCCTTCGCTTTCTCTGTCTGGCCACTGCCTTACCCCCTTATCAAAACATACGAGACTGTCACATGACGTTCTGTCTTCATTTTATTGCTACTGTCTGTATTGGCCACGATGTCTTTCACATGATGATCGAACGTTACACAAAACATCAGATTACGTTGTCATCATGACGGACCATTACTGTCAATGTGACGGACACTATCTGCAACATGCATCACTACATACATTGTTGTCGGTCTTGCCGTATATGTACAACTTGTTGCCAGACATGAACTGCAGTCATCTGTTTTTTCACTTCTACCGAGAGGCTCTTTCATTTAGCCAATAACTACTCTGCCCTACTAAGGCAAAAGACAGTAACTCACCAGAGTGTGAAACTGAGAAAAATGATGTTAAAGTTATCTTAAAATAAATGAATGTCATCACAATCTGGTTATAGCTACAAAGCTGTAATTTTCACAGTTTGTAGTGTATGCCTGCCTACATCTATTCATAAAAAATAATTTTACAAATAGTTAACCTTTGACCCTTTTTTGGAAGTTACTGTGTTCTGCCTTAGCATTGCCCCCGGAATGACAATTAGTCATACTAAGGCAGAAGACAGTAACTTCCATTTTAAATCTAAATAATAAGCAACAAATACAACTTTCACATATAATTTAAGCAGTATACACACTATTAGAGTCATTATGACAAAATGTCATGTTTATTAACATATAAATTGTTAATAATAATAATAATAATATAATTATAAATGGGTTTTGTGTGTGTATTTGTATTTCATACTACCTCAAATAATAGTTACACACATTTCCTAGCAGGCTGATCATGTTTCATAATATAATAGTTTCATTTTATATTTTTTTGATTATTTACATGACTGAAATTTAAAGAAGGAGTTTTAACTGTTAACAGATGAACAGTAACTGAAGTTACTGTGTTCTGCCTCAGTTTGGAACATCAGAGTTCCAGAATTCTGCAGGTCCAGAGCAGAAGGCAAAAAGCAGTAAGGATTTTCAACTAAAGGATTTTCAATTTGTTTTACTTTACACCTTTTTTTTACCATCAAAACAACCGATTTCAAGCTCCATGTTTGTTCACATGATAAAACTGATGCTTATTATTGCAAATATGACAAAAACTCATTTTTGAAAAATTTGAAGTTACTGCCTTTTGCCTTAGCAGGGCAGTACTGTTGTCGATTAGTGGTGGTGTGCTTGAACAGCTTTGCTGGCATACAACCTGATTTATCTTTTCTTGTCTCCGGCTAAACCTCAACTGATTTTGTTCTCGTTTCTTACGAACTGAACGTTTAGTTTCGGTAGATAGCGTTTCAGAGAACTGACGACTTTCAAAATGCGGCACTTCCTGTTGTTGTTTTTAGTTTATATGTTTTCCATTCACCCGTCTACTTGAAAGTAGCACCAGTGTGTCCCTACTACCTCTTGGCACAACAACAGTAACGATGATGATGATGATGATGATCAGGATCAGTTTATGAGGAGGATGATGAGGATGATAATGGCAATTGGTTTGATAATTATGGAACACTCAGTAGTAGAGTATGACACGCCTACTGTACAACTTTCGCTTCAACATTGTTGTCATCTAGGCCTACTGTGTCCCCTCTTCCTAGTGTCCCCTGCCTGTCCCTAGACTAAAGAGGAGATTCAATGAGATGCTAGTAATTGTGCAACATGCAAGCATTGAATACAACTGTGCATGGTTTGTGGACAAAAATGCAACAGAGCCTATATTTTAGATAGACACCCCCCCCCCACACACACACACACACATCACAATTAATCACAATTTTCATTTAATCATGGCAATTGTGAATTGAGAATTGTTGAGCCTGAGCTTTAATTGTGTAATATTTGTATTTGTGTTTTTAATTTGCGTTAACATTGTTTAACACCTTGCCTTGCCTTGTCTCTGCAGCTAGCCCCCCTTGACTAAAGAGGAGGGAGGGGGCTCCAATGCCATGGCCTCCGGTCACAGCTCCTCTGGGGCGCCTCACCACCCCAGCAACAGGGCCGGCGGCAGCAGCAGTAGTGACTATGGACTCTACCGCAAGGCTGGCGAGCGGGACCCCCCCGCATCTCGACACTACCGAGCCGCTCTGCCCGACGTCTGCCCCAAGGAGCCCACAGGTAAGGCCAGATTCAGACTAGAGCGTGGCGGAACATCAGCGAGACGACTGAGGTCTTTCTGCTTAGTTTTGGCCGGTGTGTTCTACTCTGCCATTCACACCAACCACGTCGGCGTCAGTCCAGGTCAAAATCCCCCTCACAGCCAAAGCTAATTTGCTACTTTGCCACTTTGCCATTCATTTGAATGGGACACCGCCAACCGTTGCTGCTCAAAATCCGCTCGAGTTCTATTTTCCAAATGCAGCGCGGAGCGGAGCCAGCTTACATGTATTTTCGCCACCACCGGTAACATTCGCTTCCGTCCTGCGACACTTCACAGCTCTGGTGTGAATTAGGCCTCAGAAGGATTCCCAATTTGGGGCCAGTGTATTTTTTTGCTTGTCTGGGAATTAATATGCAGCTTTGCACGCTCGATCAACTTCAACCTGCTCGACAATCTCACTTGTGAGTTAGACTGGTGATAGCAGGCTAGTGTTTTGCAGCATGAATGTAAAGTTTTGGCCCACAACCCTACCATGCAAAGTCATTTTTGGCCCTTTACAAAAAACAATTTGGGTGCACACAATGTCAAAGTTGCCCACCTTTTTGCAGTGGTGTTTTGTATAGTCTGACCTGGAAAACATTTGTCCGTGGTTGATGCAAAGGTTGTGTGTAGCTAACATAATGATTCCATATGTTACTGTTTCAAGTTTAATCAATTAGATCATGCTTTCTTTCACTCACCTGCTAAATCTGCTGTATTGATGCCTTAAACATGTCCCAGCAAGTCGTTGGAAGTGCTCAAAATTCATTGGTTCCTTTTTTTCTGGGGAGTTTTTGAAATGTTGTTGATGCTGTGCTTGGCCAGGCTATAATCTAAAAAAAGAGACTTGCCGTTGCGAAAGCCAGGCTAATGTTTTGATGGAGTGAGTAACAAACTGAAGGAGGATTGTATTGATCACACTGGGGCACGTCTGTTTTTTTTTTGTCTGTAGTGATGCTGTATAAGGTCTTCGTAAGGTGACGTCTTGTTATGCCGGAAGGGAAGTGAAAGAATACATTGTCCGTCTGGCAGGCATTTAGCTGGTTTTGTTCCTTGGTGTACAGTTGCATGTATTCACAAAAGGTGTATGAAACTTGAAGATCATTATGAGGTTGTATGGACCCCTCTAGGCAGATGTGCTTTATAACTCTCGCCAGTACATTTAGATCAGGTTCCTAGTTTTTTGGGTGTCTCCATGTTTAAGATTTCATGCTGTGAACCTTTGTGCATTAAGTTTCATGATCATAAAACTGTATTTTCTTTTTTTTCCATAACTGTTTATTGATTTTAAGCATGAAACAAGAAAACTGTATTTTCTAAGTTTGGTTTGGTATTTGTCTTTTAAGACTGATGTCAAAGATTAACAGATCAGTCGTCAGTTAGTATGGCTATGGAATGTTCTTGAACACAGAGAGCAGAGATGAGGTGTGGATATCGGTTAAACTGTCAGTGTCTGGAAACTCATTGTGTGGGGAAAAAAAATCAATATGGGAGAAATAAATTGCGATCATCACCCCATCATTTACAAGATGCTCTGTGTGTGTAAGCGTCGTCTGTGTGTGCTGTGTGTCTAAGTGTGAGGGTCCATGCAATGACAACTCGTCAATACAGCGGCTAATGTTTTTTAGTAGCAGACATGAAGGTGGTGCAACCACAGGGAATGCCACTATTGCTATTGGTTGCTAATGGGTTATCTAAGAAGCATATTCATTGTCTGTACATTAATTGCCAATTATTAGTGCATTTATGGGCATTAGCTAGTGGTTTTACCACCTGACATCTGCTGCTAAAAAGATGTCAATAACCCATATATCCGTTTGTCCTGTCGATTGACAAAAATACAGTGCAAGTCTTATAAGGCCTTCCTCTGCTGCATTTCAGGGGAGGCGAGGGAGCTGTGCGACGGCCCGTCCGTGGTGGCCGACCAGCACCGCTGGACCATCTACAGTTCAAAGGTCAACCTGCCGGCGGCGCTGAACGACCCGCGGCTGGCCAAGCGCGAGTCGGACTTCTTCACCAAGACCTGGGGGCTGGACTTTGTGGAGCAGGAGGTCATGCCCTCCTTCTACCTGCCCAACATCACCAAGGAGCACTTCGCCCCCTACCTGAGGGACACGGCTCAGGTGACACAGGCCTCACAAGGCTAGGCCGAGCCCAGCTAAGCTTAGACGGGCTCCGGCATTCATTATTTAGTAGGATTGTTGTCTGACGGCACACTGTGGTGTGGTGTGTTGGCACAGTCTCTCTCAGCCAATAGTGGCCATGTACAGTACTTGTAGGAATGCTGCTGGGGCTGTTAAACTGTGGGGGAAAAAAGTATAAATTATTACAAATATACATTGTTACTTATGTTGTTATTATTATTACAGTATTGCAAGAATGGATGGTAAACTTTGGAACATTTGTTTTTGAACAATAATGTAGTGTAATGAAATATTATTAATGATAATAGATCAATGTTATTTTTACAGATACTATTGTTGGGCTGTATTTTCATGTTGTGAGAAATGAAAGTGAAAGGTGGAGTTATTGTGGTAAAAAAAGACTAAAAGTTCTGTTTTGTTCTACATCAGAAAGAGAAAATCCACGAACGGTGTAAAGCGATTTGCCCCAACAAGGACGATCCTGATTCAGTGTCCAGCATATCACACAACCACGGTAAGAGCACACAATTGACATCCCATAAACCCAGTCGGCAACTCTGGGCCTGACCTAGCCTGGAAATCTAGACGCCCCTAGAGGCCGCACATTGAATTTGCTCCCGGTTGCCGTCTAGCGGACCTGAATCTACAACCGATCCAAGTTGGACCGGGGTTTGCGACCAATCAAATCGAGAGGGGCGGGATCGGGGGCCTGGCTACCTAGTGACGACACAACTGGGCTTTCAGAACATACGTGGAAACATACATTTAATATGATAGTATTTTTCTGCTTATCTCTGCTGCTCTTCTCTCATATTCTGCTGCTACGTGTGTGTGTGTGTCTCTCTCTCTCTCCACAGAAAAAGCAAGAGAAGAGTTGGAACAGGTTCCAAAGGTAAGCCATACATGTCTCTCATACCGTAGACCAGCAGTAGCCTGGTTTTACCAGATCACAGACTAACAACTACGCTTTTGAGAAATGCACCCCTGGTTTGAAATGAGCTCTGATCAATCGCTGATAGTTGACGTTCATGACATATGTTATTATGCTCCCAAGTGCGTTCGCTTATTGGCCGGTAACATCGGTTGTCTGAAACCCCTCCCAGAAAAGCGTAATCAGACCATTTGTGGATTACGAAGTAATTCAAAATGAATGCTCTGGCCTGTCAGGCTAGATCAGTTGTAAGCAGAACATATCTCATAGAGTCTGCTATTACTCTAGTATCTATTATTAGCTGTTGTGGTTAGTGGTAGGTCTGCTCTACTTCCTCTACAATGTACCACTAGCATACAAAAACGGATACAAGAAATTCTTCATCCTCCTCAGCTGTAGCCCTCCCTACTCAGCACAAGATGAACATTAACTATCCAGCCTCGACATGTATTGTATTTTCTTGTTTTGTAATGTCTTGTTTTTTTGTTTTTTTTTAAGTATTTTGTGGGGGCTTTTTGGCCTTTATTATTACAGGACATTGTGAGAGTAGACAGGAAATGATTGGTAGAGAGAGATGGGGCAAGGCGGGGAAATGACCCCGGCCGGACTCGAACAGGGGTCCCCGTGGGCAATGTAGCCCAAATGTGGGGGGCTTAGCGCGCTGCGCCACAGTGCCTGTAATGTCTTGTTTTGTCATGTCTTGTTGACTGTCTTCAGCACCAATAGACAATTTTCTGTTTCATGTGTACCAGGCAAAGTTTTTTCTTATCTTATCTCTGTTAATTGGAGCTGCTCAGATGTATTGAAATTGAACTTTTAATCTCTAATGTTTTGATGTTTGGCATGCCTGCGGAAACATTAGTCCTTTGCACTTTGTTGAGTTTATTTCATTTAAGTTTGCGGTTTTTTTTTTTTACTTTTTTAATTTTTTTACCTTACCCCTTGCTAAAATTCTCTCTCTCATTGATGAACCAGTCATTGCAAGAGCACTGAGGGTATCTTGTTTTTTTCCTACTTCCTGTTTTGTCTGTCTCTCTGACATGTGATGTCCTGTCATTGTTGTTGTTGTTGTTTTTTGTCAGATCTTCATGAAGCCTGATTTTGTGCTTAACGACCCGGTGACGTTCAACGCCGTGCTGCCCTGGTCCCACTTCAGCGTGGCCAGCGGGAAGAGCCAGCGGGACGGGGCGTCGTCACGGTTACTACAGGAAAAGGTGAGAGGTCATGAGCGTTATGCAAGGCTATAAATGAACTTCCATCTCTAGCCAATTTGGCTAGTGTATGATAAATCTTACTAGCCACACACACACACACACACTATTAGTCAAAGTGGCTAGTAAGTTTTCGTTTCTACCAACCAAACTGAAGGTTCACCCGCATTTGGCCGGTTGGCGGGTGTTAATATAGTGCCCTGAGCGTATGTAATTGAGGTTGATGGTCAATGTCGTTCCTGTTGAGAAATCAAGCAGAGAGCTTTCTGTTTTTGTATTGTATTGAGATGTCATAAGGCCAGAAGCCAGAGGAAATGGCTGGAGGAAGAGCATTGATTAGGTGCAGGCGTGCATCACATAGCAGATCTTTCCTTAGACATGCTATGTATGTTGCATTGTATCGCATAAGCATGTGTGTGTCACACCCTCCAACCTTCCCTGTCCCTCCGCTCTCTGTCCCTCACTCCCTCTCTCTCTCTCCTCTGCAGCTGAGCCCTATTACCTGGTCGCGGGGCAGGTCTCACTTTGAAAATATTGTATAATCATGTCCTCTGTCTGTGTGTCTCTCTCTCTCTCTCTCTCTCTCTCTCTCTCTCTCTCTCTCTCTGTCTCTCTCACTCACTCACTCACTCACTCACTCACTCACTCACTCACTCACTCACTCACTCACTCACTCACTCACTCACTCACTCACTCACTCACTCACTCACTCACTCACTCACACTCTCTCTCTCTCTCTCTCTCTCTCTCTCTCTCTCTCTCTCTCTCCGTAGCTGAGCCACTACCTGGACGTGGTGGAGGTGTGCATCGCGCGGCAGATCTCGCTGCGCTCGGAGGCCTTCTTCCACGCCATGTCGTCGCAGCACGAGCTGCAGGACCGGCTGCAGGAGACGGCACGCGCGGTGCAGATGCTGCGGGGCCGCATGGCCGCCATGGAGCGCGTGATGTGCGAGGGCCCGCTGGCGGCGCTGCGCGGCACGCTCACGCGCACCAACTGCCTGCGGCTGCACGGCAAGCTCAAGCTGATGGCCGCCGTGCACCAGGTGAGGGGCAGAGCCGTGGTGTGCGTTCCTTCCTCCCGTTTTTGGGAAGCGGTTTTTCATTCACCATCCCAATAGCAAATGAGAAAATGACATTAGAATTGTGATTTTGTAAGATATTGAATTAATTTTCTGTCATCAGTGACATCATCATGAGGTCACAAGCAGGCAAGTGAGCAAGGGAGGACGGAAGTAGATGATGATTTAGTAGTAGCACACGTCAGGGTGGTGCAACCACAGCTAATGCCACTATTATTATATTGGTAAAACTGTTTTGTTTGTTTTTAGTGGATTATCCAAGAAGAATATTCATTGCAGTACATAAATTACTGAATAATTTATGGGTATTGTACCACCTGAGTCCAGAAAACGACGTCAATGTCATACGTCAAAGTAAATGTAATTTACTCCACTTGAGAAGAAAGGTATTCTTCATGCTTGCTAACTCCAAACCGAAGCTCTTTTGTTTTTCTTTCTGTCTTTCTCTCTCTGTTTCTTTCATTCTTGCTTCCTTTCTTGTTCCCCCATGCTCCAGGCCCAGCCCACCGTGCAGCTGCTGCTGTCGACGTCAGAGTTTGTGGGCGCGCTGGAGCTCATCGCCACCACCAAGGAGGTGCTGCAGCAGGAGCTGCAGGGCATACACAGCTTCAGGTGAACACATCAGTAATACACATCTACAGGACATACACAGCTTCAGATGAACACACTAGTGAAACACCATATAAGGGCATACACAGCTTCAGGTGAACGCACTAGTGAAACACCATATAAGGGCATACACAGCTTCAGGTGAACACACTAGTAATAATACACCTCTATAGGGCATAGACAGCTTCAGGTGAATGTTGCGGACAGAGGGGCATACACAGCTTATGGTGAACACACTAGCACACCACTACAGGGCATACACAGCTTCAGGTGAACACAGTAGTAATACACCACTACAGGGCAGACACAGCTTCAGGTGAACACATCAGTAATACACATCTACAGGACATACACAGCTTCAGGTGAACACACTAATACACATCTACAGGGCAGAAGCAGCTTCAGGTGAACGCACTAGTGAAACACCATATAAGGGCATACACAGCTTCAGGTGAACACACTAGTAATAATACACCTCTATAGGGCATAGACAGCTTCAGGTGAATGTTGCGGACAGAGGGCAAACACAGCTTCAGGTGAACACAGTAGTAATACACCACTACAGGGCAGACACAGCTTCAGGTGAACACAGTAGTAATACACCACTACAGGGCAGACACGGCTTCAGGTGAACACAGTAGTAATACACCACTACAGGGCAGACACGGCTTCAGGTGAACACAGTAGTAATACACCACTACGGGGCAGACACAGCTTCAGGTGAACACAGTAGTAATACACCACTACGGGGCAGACGCAGCTTCAGGTGAGTGTTGATACTCATACGTACAGGGTTCGAGCCCCGTGTGGCAAACTAGCGCAGGGTCACCTCAGTTAAACATGCACAGCTACAGGTGTGAAGACTCGCACAGCTACAGGTGTGAAGACTCACACAGCCACAAGAGCAACAGGGCACACACAGCTTGAGGTGAATGTTGATGCTCAAACACTGCTTAGGGCATTTACAAGGGTGCACGATATTAGAAAAAATTGCGATAGACGATAACATGATTGGATATTATTCGTGATATGTTCTTTTATTTCTATACTTGCCATTCTGCACTATATAATGTATAAAACAGCTGGTGATTGGACAGCACAGAACATTTTTACTTGTTATCAAAAATTAATTCATTTTCGTGATACGCATATTGCCACGCTTGCTATCGCCATTTCGATACATTGTGCAGCCCTAGCATATACACAACTTTATTGAAAATCAAAGATGTGGCATCTACAAAAGAAAAGACACACATTCACAAGAGCTACAGAGTATAATAATAATAACTTCAGGTGAATGTGAGTGCTCAAAATAAAAGCACAACATGCTCAAACTTAAAAAGCTCAAGCAGTCTTCAGCGTTTCAATGGCGAACCAATCGCTGATGAAGACCTGTGTGTGAGGTCGAAACATGTTGGCTTTTTAATGTAACCCCAGCCCAGTATTATTAAAGGCTTTTTAATGTAACTTCCCGTTTGGAGTGCCTGGATGACCTTTTCTCTCTTGCATGCTCAAAGTTATTTTGCGTTTCCCGCTGTAGGCACCTGGGCTCTCAGCTGTGTGAGATGGAGCGTCTGATCGACAAGATGATGGTGGCCGACTTCACCACCTACGCCAAGAGCGACCTGAACCGGCCCTTCGACGACGAGGGACAGATACTGGAGAAGGTGTGCTGTTCTTTATATTTCATTATATTTATGTTATATAATCTTTATTTCCTCTAAATAAAATGCTGTCCCATAAGATATTTTAATGACGGTATATGATTTAACTAGCTCTACTGCATACTGGAGAAGGTGTGCTAATCTTTATATTACATTATATTTATATTATATAATCTTTATTTCTGGAATGACACTCTAAATAACATGTGCTGTCCCATAAGAGATTTTTATGACGGTATATGATTAAGCTAGCTCCACTAAAACAACAAGTTGTTGTACTTGAAAATGCCTGCACATATGCAGGCATGCAAACTTGCCACCTTTCGGCGAAATTCGCCGTTTTGAAATAAAAATGGGTCATTTCTGTGAATCGTGCAGATCCGAGGAGAAAATTTTAGGGGGGTGGGGGGGGGTCTCGAGCGAGGAGAAAAGTGTAGGCCTACCGCAGAAAATGTCACTCTGTAGTAATGACAGGAGAGATGCTACAACCGACAACGACGTTTGACCAATCACAGTATTTGTATTTGTCGGCAGAGCCAATAACAAGTATGAGCTCAATCTAAGTCCCGCCCTTCATACTTTGGAAAACAGCGCTAAACCGGGGTCTCTTCAGTCGGCTGGGCTGGCGAGTTACTTTCTCAATCAATATGAAAATGTCCAGACGATCTGTCACACATAACGTTTCCCAGAGAGGTGTGAGTGAGTTGTGTCCGACTATTTCCTCCTACCCAAATGCAGAAATGTTTCGTCTTTGGACTTAACTGTGGAAGTCTGCATGGTTATCGAACAGGTACCCCACACCTCTCATGATCAAATGGCTTAACTGCTCTAATATTAATTTCGGCGTAAAGTTATGCACAATTGCTATTTAAGATCATGATTCTGCAGGCCTTTTCTTGTATGACAACAATAAACAGGACGCTAGCATTTCGATGAGAAGTGAGTGGATGTAACAGCGACAGTTGGTTTAGTTGTTTTTCCTGATAATTTGACTCAGCAGCTTCCCTGCCTTCGTGAAAAAGTAATTCTTCTCAAAAGAGCTCCGTTAATGGAAGCTTGGTTACACGTCGCGTGTTCATCGTATGCTGTTTCTGTTAATTGTTTGACATGTCCATGCACGTCAACAGTAGAATATTTCATTTTCCGTTCGCTGTATTGTTTAGCTACCGGTAGGCCTATACGAATTATAGGCGATGCAATTGACATCTGATTTTTGCGCGAGTGAATCCAACCGGTAGTAGAGGTTAAATAACTGAGTGGGCTACAGGGGGAAAAGGCTAAAGTAGCTAAGTAGCTACCAGGTAATAAACCAGGTGAAGAAGCGCATGTAGTCTGCGCGAGGTAACCAGCATCGTGCATCACTGCAGGCCGTTTCTAATGCGCAGGAGAGGGGGAGAGAGAAGCCTAGGCCAGTCCGTCTAGCATTTGACACGAGACAAATTACAACAGTAGGCATAATCATTCCAAGTGTAATCCCTAGTATATCATGACCTATTAAAAATATAGCGATTTATATTTAGTGGAACATACTTTATTTTCAAGGTCAAAGTTGGAGCTTTCCTCCCTACTCATTTTCCACAGGGAGATAACAGATACTAGGTGAATGGTCTGAAATTTGAGCAGTTTGAGTAAAATTTCAGTAGCTAATTCAAACTGTGACAAAGTGTTTGTTTTTTTGTATTGCAAGTTTAAAAAGTATGATTAAATATGCAAATGAGATCACAACCAAGCAAGTGTTGAGGGGGTATTGAGAAGGAGACTGCTGAGAGGAGGGGGTTCTTAGTTGCCATTAGGGGGCATTAGTTAATTTTATTTTTCAATAGGCCTACTAAGGGTTTTGATTAGGTCAGTTGTTGGGGAAACTTACAATGAGAACCACTGCTCTATCATGATGTAATTTAAAAACCTATTCTAGCCTATCTATCTACCCACCCACCCAACCCCCCATCAGACATTACAGCTAAATCATGGAGTAACAAAGTTGATTGGCAGTTCTCATATTCACTGTCCCTTGGCCGCTGGAGTATGCTCAAAATTCACAATTTAAGGACGTTTTTAGCTAAATCTTCTCCCTTCTAGTTTGAGACAGTTATGACCATCCACTGTGCACACCACACACATGCACCTGCCTGCGCGTGTGTGTACTGCACTAAGCCGCGCCGTGCCTGCACTCTTGTCACCTTTTTCACCCCTGACCAGTTTGCATGCCTGCATATGGGATATCTAAGATATTATTATTTAATGTGACATACGTACATCACTTAAAAACCAAGCATTGTAAATTAATGTACTTGAATCAATTTCTGTATTTAGTTAAATAGGAGATTTTCGTTTGTCGCATTTGAAAAGCTGCACTAAAAACCACTAGTAATTACTAATAATTACTAGTAGTGAGTATAGACCAATAATAGTCAACTACAAGTAATGCACTTGAAATTGGCACCTGCCAACCAGCCAAATGGCTAGTAAAAATTTCAGTCTCACTAGCCACTTTGACAGCTAACTTTTTCTTTGGTGTGAGGAATCACAGAAGTTGCATCAATTGTTTGTATTTAAACGCAAGAATATTCTGAAGGAAAAAGGACAACAAAACTCAGGCTAGCAGAGAGTAAACCACTAGCCTCAGTGGCCAGTTAGCACAAAAATCCCGTCAATCCCTGCTGCACAAGCCATACGAGTGGAGAGTGAGAATGGTAGACCATTAAGATGAGCATGCCCAGGTGAAACTGGATGGAACATCTTCAATCCAGTTGTAGATTCAAGTCACCCGTGGCACACTTATGCCTGGAGTTGAAAGAAAGGTGTTGGTTTTTGTTATGTCTGATGTGTGTGTGTGGTTTGGTTAGGTAGGCCAGGCTGTTGCTGTTGCAGAGTCTCGCTTTTTGACACCCCTGCTCCTCA
The DNA here is from genome assembly GCF_034702125.1 of Engraulis encrasicolus. NCBI lineage: Eukaryota > Metazoa > Chordata > Actinopteri > Clupeiformes > Engraulidae > Engraulis > Engraulis encrasicolus. The sequence continues at coordinate 42,848,780 of NC_085857.1, read as the reverse complement.
GAAACCGCACTTACTCAAGAGGCAAGGTTGGTGTGATGCACGCCTCGAGCGGAAATGACTCAAGTCGTGCCGATCGAGATCTTCTTCTGAAATGAAAATAATTTAGCAATTTGAAAAGACTTGCTAAGTGTGGTGGAGAATACAGGAAAATGATGGGTTAAGGTTGCATTTGGAGTCACCGTAATTGTGACCTAAAATAAGATGAATATAGGATTGCCATCAGGCTATTTTGGTAATGAAGCGGTACACTTTCAATTCATGGTAAGGCTTTCTTGATTTACAAACTTTTTAATTTTATAAAAGATGATAATCTTATCAGTGGGAGAAAATCCATGTTTTGAATATGCCCTGTAATTATTCAATGAATGAATGAATGAAATAATGAATGAAGTGTATACATTGCCCTTACACAGAGCGGTCTCTTGTGCATTTCAATTATGTACACTCATCCCGGCTGAATCCAACATCTTTTCATTAATGTATGCATGCCATATCACACGGCAGCAATTATGAATTAATTTCAACATCATAATTTATGATGACTATACTGTTGCATGAATATTAATGAGCTGAACACTGTGTAATAGTTCAATTATGCATAGTACACTAAATGTATCAATAAAGAAGTATATGGGGTGGCAATTTTAATCCATGAAAATGTAACAATCAATGCATTGACGGGGAATCGCTGTATCCACTGTATGAATCCAGTCATCTCTATGAATACAAGACGACTGATCTTTGATGCAATCTGATCGGGCTCAATCGCTCAATTACTAATAACATTCATTGTCTGTACGTCACTCTCGCAGTAATCATTCAATAATATGCTAAACATATCAAAACGGGGAGACGAATTGTGGAAGACATAACGGGGCTGTATCTATCTCTGCATAGTGCTGTGTCTGTGTGGCTTCAGGCTGTCTTGAGATCATCCTGGGGCCTATACTAAGCAGCTGGTTCAGGAGTAGAGGTGCACCGAAAATTCGGCCGCAGAAAATATTCGTCCGAAAACGCAAAAAAAGACACTTTCGGTTTTCGTCCGAAAGCCAATTGAGCGGCCGAATCAGAGGCCAAATAGAAAGTGAATTGGAAATGGGCATTAATTAAACTAATTTCATTTCTACTCTAACATTTGAAGACATCAAATACACATTTATTTTCTTTCCAAAACCTCTCAAAACATTTATTGTAAACCGTAGATTTCAGCAATATTCAGAAATAGTGAAAAACCTAACTTTTGATCACTTTTGACTGAACTGTAATATTCGGTTTCGGTTTTGGTATTCGGCCAAGTGATTAATTCTTTTTCGGTTTCGGCCACAAAATTTCATTTCGGTGCACTTCTATTCAGGAGTAAACCAGAAGTAGATCATATAATAGAAGAGTCTCACGGTAGGCACACATTGACCCGAATCTGGCCAAGCGAAGCGAACTTCGACATTCATTCCTATGAGAGAGGTGAAGGCAAGCGAACAGGAGCGAAGCAAGGAAACCATTAAACAAAGTTTAATGTTATGCAGATGAGGAACGAATACGCCTGCGGCGGCCCAATCAAATCAGCAATGTAACTGTCCCATTCCATTTGATTCGCCACAACGACCTGATGGCGGTTGAGCTGTCACTGAATTTCGCCTCTCTTCGCCTCGCCTCCTGTGTCCCTACCGTTAGGAAAATGAGGACTCCAGGCTCATTTAAAATGAGAACTCAAGGCTCTTCTATTTGATGATTGCTGATTCACCTCTTAGCCTAACCTGGTTTACTCCTGAACCAGCTTCTTAGTAATAGGCCCCTGCTATAATCCGTTCCGATCTTTACCCGTTTCCCTGGTACAGGACCGTCTGCAGTCGCTGGTGTTCGGGCTGCTGCGGCAGAGGAAGCTGGACTTCCTTGACATCTATAGTGAGGAGATCATCCAGGCGGCCAAGGGCATCGTCAGACAGGTAGAGTACGGACGGCAAGTCTGAAGGGCCACAGGCATGCAGGAAATGTGTTGAGAAATCATTGAGTTGGTAGTTCAAAGGAGTGTTTGTGCGTGTGTGTCTGTCTCTTTGTCTGTCTGTTTGTCTCTCTGTCTCTGTGTGTGAAGGCTTGATGGGTGAGAGGGAAATCACAGCTGATTGCATTGGTATGAGTGAAGCGTCTGTCTGTCTGTCTGTCTGTCTGTCTGTCTGTCTGTCTGTCTGTCTGTCTGTCTGTCTGTCTGTCTGTCTGTGTTTTGTAACCTTGCCCCTTTTCTCTTGAACTCTAGTGTGTCCTCCAAACGGTGTCTCAGATTGATGAGATTGACCCGGACGTCGTCATGAAGTGAGTAAAAGCTGCCACTTGACGTTAAGAAAGCCTATGACCTTTGTGACACAAAGTCATGTGCCATCATCATAAAAATATCCCCCTATCAACACATATAGGAATCCATGTCTGTCTGTCTGTCTGTCTGTTATGCATTTGTACAAACGGAAGGAACGTCCCACTTTTTGTGGTGAAATAAATTCAGTTCAGTTTCAGATCCAGCAGCATCACTGATTGGTTGGTATAGAGTCTAACAAAATGTGGCACCACATTTTTGACCGCAACCTTTCTCAGTCCTCAAATCAATGCACAAAGAAATGAATTCCCCCCCGTGTACCACCAGAGAGCTCTTGCGTACCACAGTTTTAGAACCACTGGCTTAGACCAGTTGTGACGTAAGCATAGTAGAGTGGATCAAATAGAGGCGATTGATAAGGTAGAGAAGATTCAGATAATAAGGAGTTTCTTCTGAAATCCATGTGGCATGAGGTTGTAAGCTGCCATCCTATGACACCCATCTCCCTTTTAGGAGACTAGGGCAGTGAGTGTGGTCTTCTGAAGTTTGAGAATGGCTGGACTAGGGGAATGGGTGGAGTTCATTGGAAAGTCACACCCATTTAGTAGACCTAACTTGATCAAACTTTGTTGTATGGTAGGTGTATGGTGACACGTGGTATGATTTATCTTAGTTACCATATTGGAAAAAACTTTGGTTAGATCTTTACAATGTGTTTGTGTGCGTGTGTGTGTCAGGATCCCTGAGCAGATGCGTCTGATGGCCTTCAGCCAGTGGATGGAGCTGCTGAGGTGCATCTTCGAGAGCTTCACCCTCTTCCTCAGGAGAATCAAGGTACGCAGACCACAGTGTAAAATACAGTGATCATTCGACAGCATACAAAATAGTGAATGTATTGTTGTCCTGACTCCCGAGTGTGTTAGGCCACTCTAAGCATGATCCGTGGCGTGGTGCTGAAAATGTGTTTTTTAATGTAAAATACAGTAATAATTCAACACGTATATATAACGTAGTCAATGTAATGTTGTCCTGTGTGTGTCAGGCCACTCTGAGTGTGATCCATCCATGGAGTGGTGCTGAAAATAATGTATTGTTGTTATTGTAAAATGTTGAAATACTGTAATTGGACAATATATTACATTACACTTAGCTGACACCGTCCTTGACACCTGTCCAAAGTGACTTACAGTTATTTACAGGGTATTAGTTACAGTCCCTGGAGCAGTGTGGGGTTAGGTGCCTTGCTCAAGGGTACCTCAGCCATGGAGTGTGGTAGGGAGTGGAATTGTAGGATTTGAACCTGCGACCCTCTGATCTAAAGCCTGTGTCCTTAACCACTAGGCCATAGTGACTGTATTGTTGTCGTTTGTGTGTTAGGCCACCCTGAGCGTGATCTGTGGAGTCGTCCTGGAGCTAATGTTTATTATTATTGTAAAATGTTGAAATACTGTATTAATTGAACAATATATGAAATAGTGACTGTATTGTTGTTGTGTGTGTGTCAGGCCACCCTGAGCATGATCCATGGAGTGGTGCTGGAGATATGTTTGTTGATGTAAAATACTGTATTAATTGACCACTATATATAAAGTAGTGACTGTATTGGTGTCCCGTGTTTACTTTAGGCCACCCTAAGCGTGATCCGTGGAGTGGTGCTGGAGCTCCTGGATAGCAGCCAGAGGAGCCGTGTGCTGCAGGAGCGTGAGCGGGAGAGGGGGCGAGGAGGAGGAGGAGGCGCCGGGGGAGCAGCCGGTGCTCAGCTGGAGGAGGGGGACGGGGAGGAGGAGGACGAGGAGGCCCTGGAGGGCCAGGCGGCCCGAGCGGGAGCGGAGCTGGCTTACCTCACCCACGAGGGGATGTTCATCAGCGACGCGCTCAATGACGCCCAGGAACGCCAGCAGCAGCAGCAGCAGCAGCAGCAAGCTGTACGTATAGTAGTCTGGAACTCGTATCTCAAGATTCCATTTTGTTTTTATTTGTCCCGCAGGAAATTTGTCTTTGACAATCACAAAGCTGCTGCAACATAGCACACAACGCACACACACAAAAAACAAAGCAGAAGAAAAACAGGTGTATCCATATGCGACGGAGGTGTTGCTGCACAGTTCGTCCCCCTACGGGGCGCGAACCTGCCACCTCGTCAACTACATCGGTTCGGCAATGGGAGTCACAGTACGAGCGCCCTGAGCTAAAGGGCCGGTCCGATAGGCCAATGCTACCGCACTGTATTGAGGCTTCGGGAGTGAGGTATTACTAACGTTCCACGCCACACTCTGCTAGCTGGCCTCCGTTACACATACACCTGTCTATACCATCCCACCAATCAAATATTTCCTTAACCACTGTTTTTTGTTTGTTTGTTTTTTGGTCACTGATGCCCATGTATACTTGCACTAGCTGCACATATTCTAGTCCTATCCAAACCCATCTATACTTGCACTGTTTGGTAGAGTAGAGTAACTTAATTGATCTCCAGGGATTACATATTCCGGTTATATCTTTATATATATACTTGCACTCACGGTAAAAATGTATGTATTCTGTAAGTTCTGCATTGGTCTATGAATGCGGCCCATTCCAGACATATGTACTGTAGGTATGTGTGCTTTTTGCACTCCTGATCCGATGCTGAGCTACATTCTGCTACTCCTTATTCTTACATGTGTAACGAACCACAAAGTTGAATCTAAACTCCTATTTAATGTAATTAAATCAACAGGAGAGGAGTACCACCACCACCGCCACCACCAGTACCAAGGCCTCCCAAGCGCAGGGGAAGAAGGAGGCGTGTGGGAGCGATTCTGCCTCGGGCACCACCGAATCCTCCTCCAGCGCTGCCTCGGCCCTGCCCCGAGGACTGGCCACAAGCCTGTGAGTCTCACTGTGCAGCACTCACTTGTTTTACCTCCGCCAAGGAGCTCATGTTTGTGGTCGTGTTGGTTTGTTTGTCTGTCTGTCTGTTTGTCCGTCTGTCTGTCAGCAGGATAATTCAAAAAGTCATGAATGGATTTGGATTACATTTTTGAGAGTTGTTGGAAATGGCAAAAGGAACAAATGATTACATTTTGGTGGTGATCCAGATCACGATGCGGATCCAGGATTTTTTTTTTTAGTAGAAGATTTTTCACCATTGCCGGATAGGGCGAGTTTTGACATTCCAGTTTCTAACTCCACAAAAACAAGACAGAATGACTTGGGAAGAATGAGGGCGTAACTAACAGTCAAATGTTCTGTCAAACAGCTTCCTTGGCGGAGGTCTGCATTTCTAGTTGTGGGGTTTTTTGCTTTATTTAGGACAGGTGAGAGAGAGAGAGAGAGAGAGAGAGAGAGAGAGAGAGAGAGAGAGAGAGAGAGAGGAGAGAGAGAGAGAGAGAGAGAGGAGAGAGAGAGAGAGAGAGAGAGAGGAGAGAGAGAGAGAGAGAGAGAGAGAGAGAGGAGAGAGAGAGAGAGAGAGAGAGAGAGAGAGAGGAGAGAGAGAGAGAGAGAGAGAGAGAGAGAGAGAGAGAGAGAGAGAGAGACACACACCGAGAGAGACACACACCGAGAGAGACACACACCGAGAGAGACACACACCGAGAGAGACACACACCGAGAGAGACACACACCGAGAGACAGAGACGCGAAGGATCGGCAGAGTCTCAGATCATTGAGCCACCGCATCCCCAGCAGTCACTTTTGATGTAGACTACTACAAGTATGAGGAGAAGCTACTGTTGAAATTAACAAGCAAAAATACAGTTGAAGATGATAGTATTAGCCCCCCCCCTCCTGAAATTAAAAACCTCTCTTGCGTTCTCAGTGAAAATGACCGTTATTAACAAGTTTTTTTGTAATTCTGAAAACAAAATCACTTGAAAAAAATATTACACAGCATAGTCTAGCTAGGGACTCAAGTGTGTTTACAAAATAAGATAAGCAGCATAGCATAAGGGGTACATTTTTGAATTCCGCATAGTGAAGTGTTTGTCATGTGCGTTTGACCACTGCAGCAGTGAGTAACTGGAAAGAGGAAATAAGGACAAATACTGCATACAGTACACAAAGTATGAGTTCAGTATAGATGTTGTGTATTCCCCATAGTCAAGTGTTGTCCTGTGTGTGATATATACTCAGTATACTCAGTATAAGTTCAGTATAGATGTTGTGTATTCCCCATAGTGACTTGTTGTCCTGTGTGTTATATATACAGTATACTCAGTATACAGGTCCTTCTCAAATAATTAGCATATTGTGTTAAAGTTCATTTTTTCCCCCATACTGTAATGATAAAAAATAAACTTTCATATGTTTTACACAAAACAAGACCTGAAATATTTCAGTTGGTGTGCAATGAGTGTAAAACATATGAAAGTTTATTTTTTATCATTACATTATGGGGGAAAAAATGAACTTTAACACAATATGCTAATTGTTTGAGAAGGACCTGTAAGTTCAGTATAGATGTTGTGCATTCCCCATAGTGACGTGTGTTGTCCTGTGTGATATATACTCAGTATACTCAGTATAAGTTCAGTATAGATGTTGTGTATTCCCCATAGTGACTTGTTGTCCTGTGTGTTATATATACAGTATACTCAGTGTAAGTTCAGTATAGATGTTGTGTATTCCCCATAGTGACTTGTGTCGTCCTGTGTGTTTGGCCTCTGCAGTAACGAGGACACCATGCCGTCGGAGCTGGAGCTGGGCCGCGTGGCCAACAGCCTGCAGGAGCTCCTCTACACCGCCTCCGACGTCAGCCACGACCGCTGTGTTAAAGTGCTCATGGCCCGAGCCAAGGTAACATGGTCTACTCACAACACGCTGTTAGGGAATGGATGAGTAGTGAACATGTTGAGTGGATAGCTGGATAGATGAATGTGTGTATTCCTCTCGCCTCTCTGAATGGCCTTAGTTAGCTGTGTGTGTGTGTGTGTGTGTGTGTGTGTGCGTGTGTGCGTCTTACCATAATAGATTCTGTCTTTGTGATGTTGTTTCAATGACTTGTGCTTTTAATGTGCATATTGTAATAGCTTCTCTTCACTCTGTACCCCTGTGATCTCAGGATGCCTCTCTGGAGCGGCTGAGCTCGGCCGAGTTTGTGCAGCTGTCGCGGGAGGTGGAGGCCTTCGTGGAGGGCACGGAGAAGATCTGCGGCAAGCGCAGCGTGTCCCTGCGGGGGGCGCTTCAGAGCCAGGCCAACCGCTTCGTCCACCGCTTCCACGAGGAGCGCAAGACCAAACTCAGGTGGGTGGGGGGAAAGAAAAAACGTGTTTTGCAGATGTGCGAAAAGTAAAAGTTTTAGAAAGTTTCCTTCCAAAACGGGTTACTTAGACCTTTGTATTTGTCTCATAATCTGACTCTGTGCTGGTTGGATCAAGTTTGTGGTGGATTCTTGTTAGGTTTTTCCAGTAACAACACAGTCTATCTACCTCATTAGGAACAAAGGTGTAACGGCTATGTAATATCATGAGCTAATGTTGACACCTCTGGCCTTTGGGCTGAAAACATGTGAAAACGAGGTATATGGTCGCTGAAAAATGTGTGTAGAAAGATAATGCTTGGAATGTCCCTGAATGTCCTCTGGTTCCACAAGGCCACACTCAGGTGAGTGGAGGCAAGAAAACTGTGTCAGAAGTAGTGAATTCATTATTCTCCAGGGGACGCTGTGGCGCAGCGCACTAAACCCCCGACATTTCGGGGTTCGGTACTTCTCGCCTGTTCATTGGCAGTTAAAGCAGCGGGAACTTTCCGCGAACGTTCCATGAAACAGTGGCGAGTAGGCGAGCAAGCGAAAAGCTAGCTTTGTGTGTGTAGCCGCTTAACATTGCCCGGCCGTGCCCCATCTCTCTCTCCCAATCATTTCCTGTCTACTCTCACACTGTCCTGTAATAATAAAGGTCAAAAAGCCCAAAAAAATACTTAAAAAAAACATTAATTACACTCCAGTGCGGCCACCTATTCCAAATGACCTAGTTTTACTGGTTACAATTCCACAGATATGAACGCTACATGCCTCATTGCCCACTCCTTTAAATTGGAACGAATGGGTGAAGTTTGTCTGGTTCACACCAGAAACATATTACAAGTGTCTTGGAGATCGGAAAACAATTGCACAAAGCAGCATGGGTTTTCCTGAGCTAGGCTGAAGTCAGACCACTGCCATGTTTAGCTGGCATATAACGCATAATATGCCCAATATCCTGTAGGTGGTGGTAATGTCTATAAGAAATTTTTTGGGGCACCGCAGGAGCGGCTGCCGTTACCCTAAGTTTCCCCTTGTGGGATCAATAAACATAAGTCTAAGTCTAAGTCTAAGCATGCCATCCCAAGATGGCGGCCCCCAGGGTTGGACCACACCAAAAAGGCTGAGCACAGCATCTAGTGTTCATATATCTATGGTCGTCTGGTCGTTGTTGTCTTCAATCAACAGCATCTAGTATTCATATATCTATGGTCGTCTGGTCGTTGTTGTCTTCAATCAACACCAAAGCACGGTTTCACTGTGATGCTAGCGAACTGACACAGCCAGCTACAATTTTCCTGATTTTAGTTCGGATTTTTTATAATTACCTCCACTCAGCTTCTTTACAAAGAAGTGATGGAATATTTAACATAATGTTTTTATGATCTTGATCTGTTTGTTTTTTATTCTGTCTTCTCCGTCTCTTCTAGTTTGCTGTTGGACAATGAGCGATGGAAGCAGGCCGAGGTACCCGCCGAGTTTCAGGACCTCGTCAACTCTATTGCTGACGGCCGAATCACACTACCCAATCGCAAACCCTCAGGTACAGCAAGATCCACGTTTCCATTATCACCCTCCTGTTTCACCACCATGGTTTTCTAAAAGGATTTGTGATGCCTTTCCTAGAAGATCAATCAATTGTCTTGAGTCTTGACTACCAGTGCCCGTGTTGTCTCTATGCAGGTTCAGAAGATTGTATACCAAGCGATTATTTAATCGTCGATGGACAAAAATACGCTGTTGTGGGGTAAGTCAATGCTTGCATATCTGTTTACTTAGTTTTACATCTGTGCAACTAGTTTTCAAATTATTGTAAAATTATACCCATTTATTGTTGCTATTGTAAACAAATTGTGAAGTTTAGTTGTTTTGTATTTGTACCTCGTTGGTACTCATTTAATGTCTGTGTGTTCTGATCTGTACAGTACAGTCCTGCTGCTAACATTGCACACTATGTTGTGTATTTGATAGTTATTTAAGATGACGTGTGTGTGTGTGTGTGTGTGTGTGTGTGTGTGTGTGTGTGTGTGTGTGTGTGTGTGTGTGTGTGTGTGTGTGTGTGTGTGTGTGTGTGTGTGTGTGTGTGTGTGTGTGTGTGTGTGTGTGTGGTGCGTTTCCTCCGTGCAGTACGGTCCTGCTGTTGATCCGCATGCTGCTGGAGTACTGCCAGTGTGTCAACGACATCCCCTCCATCGCCACCGACATGCTCACGAGACTCTCAGACCTGTTCAAGGTACTGTAGGTAGAGCCTGGATATGAACTATAAACGATATGAAATATGAAAATGGGGACAATATGAAAATGGGAACGATAAATGGACACACTGGAGTCAGTATATGCAGTGAGAAGCAATACTGAGCTTTTCCGTGGTAATCTCAACCTGATCCTTTTTAACCTTTGTCATAGAACCATCCCTTAAAGCAGGGGGGGGCAATTGTTTTGGCCCAAGGGCCACATTGGGTGTAGAGTACTGACCAAAGGGCCACATGTGGCAGGCAACTTGCCATTGTCAGTAATAAGAAATAATGTCCGCTGAGTCAGGTTTGCCAGTCCTGCACATTCTAATGAAATGTGATTACACTCGCCTCCAGAAGAGTTGTCGCCTATTCATCTGTTTGGAATAACAGCTAATAACCTGACTTTCAATTAATCACTTGGCTTCAGAAGTCACTCATATGAAAGCTACAACCCTCCCGAATGAAAATGTATGTACAAAAATAAATTTCATGCACCAACGAAAGATTGACCCTTTATTGAACACAGACAGGGCAGATTTTCACAAGACAAAAGTTTTGTCGCCTATCGAACATAATGTGAAAATGAGCAGATAAGTCACTTCAAAACACTTCAAATACGCAGATTGGGTGTCATACTTAATCACTGAATCACTCTCACCTCTCCAGAGGAGATTAGATGAAGCCTATGTACTTGGTAAATATTAAAGTCGCAAGACCCCTGTTTTACGTAGCCATTTTAAGAATATTGAGTGACCGGAGAAATTTTGTTGTGTTTGTTCTTGGCTCTTGTGATGTTATGCAATTGATTGTTTGACAGACTTGTCAGTTGACTCTGTGTAGCATATTCATCAGCAGGGTTAATGTATGAAGTTTACTTTTCTCGTCTTCAATCTGACCATGGGTTGAAGTCAGCGTATAATTCTTGCCGTTCTTGGGAGTTTATCGTGCCAAACTGAGATACAAAACAAGAAACTGGGACTATATGCCCCTTGATTTGGGTAATAATGTCGAGATGGAGCTGGGTCATTTCACGTGAAATCAGACACTTTGGGACCCGACCGACCCGGATTTCAATCATACTTGGTGTGCCTTTTCAGTAGCAAGGTAGCACCCCAGAACTGCATTGGTTTGAATCTGACACTAATATTAAGGGAGAAACAGACTAGGAAAGGTTCACATGTGAGGGTAGGACACTATACATTCAGCCTTGAATATATCAGTCAGTGTTAGTCACAAAAAGATGCCTGTGGTGTTGTTTGAAAGCTCTTTTCTGGCTCTACATATTACACAATCACCTTGGAATACAACTACTCTCAGAATATGAATTATGATAAAATTAAAAATTAAAAATTGAATATCTAAAAAGCTTATATTTTAAAATGGCCAGTTTTCCTTGTCCCAACGTAGCCGGCAATGTCATGAGCAGCACCTAAAATGCTGGTGTTCGGTTTGTTATTCATTTCAGAGAGAATTTGACTCACAAACTATGGCCATCATACAGACCACTTACTAATTAATATGGTAATACCATAGTAGCATCACATGACAAAAACAAAAACAAAACAAAAATGGTCAGTGTCCATGGTCCCAGGTTTCAGAAAACTAAGGCAGATGTCAATTTATACACACCAAATGATGATATGTGAATGTTTGAACATTCTTCTCTGTGTACCTGTGCCATTTCCCTTTACCATACTTTAAAGAGATAATCAATGGCTACACTCTCATTTTGTACTCTACCAGTGCATTTGAAGCAGCAGCTGTGTCTTTTATAGATATATGTATAAGTACGTCCCGTTGCAGTTACAGGTTCCACTACCAGAAGCACATCTTGATGATCCATGACAAGTCTATCTGGTCTGAAGGGAAAAGTGAAGGATGGAGATGGCCCATGAGGATGCAGGAAGTTCAGTTTCACCTCTCCAGTGCTCGGCATACATTCCTCAGCACATGCTAGCCACCAGTTGCCATCATGTACAGCTACAACATACCCTTTAATGCTTGAAAAATGTAACACATTCCTTTACTGAGCTCACTCTTTCAACTCTGCCTTCTCTGAATGCTGAAAATGGCCTAACTTCCACTGTGTCCATTGACAATGGGCAGAAGCTGTGTAGTTTTTGAGTACCTGGAATAGTTCTTGCAGATTCAAACCTTTTCAACCAGGTTCTCAGCTTCATGATGGTACATCTCTGTTGTGGCAAACTGGCAATGGATGTTCTTGACATTATCCTTGACTGACTCCCTTGAACCAGGAACGTTTTTAAAACTATAGTTTTGTAATTCAAGATGCTATTCAATCATTTCACTGGAACAACCAGTGCAGGCCACAATCCATCCATTTGTATGCTACTACCAAGATCAGTTGAAACTGGGAAAAAAAATCTGTTTTGTTGTTATTTCAGACTGCAACATTCATGATACAATTGCTGTACATCTGTTTCAGAAGCTCCTAATTCAGTTCCTCAGTGACACTTCATCAATGACAGAACGTCCAAAGAAGATCCTATATTTTTTTCTGATGGCTGTGCTGTACAATATAAGAACCTTAAAAACACAACAAAATTGTGCCACCACAAGGCAGATTTTCACATACCTGCAGAGTGGCACTTTTTTGCCACATCACATGGCAAAGGTCCATGTGATGGCGTTGGAGGGACAGTTAAATGGCTTGCTGCACGAGCAAGTCTGCAACGTCCTATTGACAATTAAAATTGTAACGCCATACCAACTGTTTGAATTTGTCAAGGATAATGTCAAGAACATCCATTGCCAGTTTGCCACAACAGAGATGTACCATCATGAAGCTGAGAACCTGTTGAAAACTATTCCAGGTACTCAAAAACTACACAGCTTCTGCCCATTGTCAATGGACACAGTGGAAGTTAGGCCATTTTCAGCATTCAGAGAAGGCAGAGTTGAAAGAGTGAGCCCAGTAAAGGAATGTGTTACATTTTCAAGCATCAAAGGGTATGTTGTAGCTGTACATGATGGCAATGGTGGCTAGCATGTGCTGAGGAATGTATGCCGAGCACTGGAGAGGTGAAACTGAACTTCCTGCATCCTCATGGGCCATCTCCATCCTTCACTTTTCCCTTCAGACCAGATAGACTTGTCATGGATCATCAGGCTGTGCTTCTTGTAGTGGAACCTGTAACTGCAACGGGACGTACTTATACATTATCTACAAAAGACACAGCTGCTTTTTCAAATGCACTGGTAGAGTACAAAATGAGAGTGTAGCCATTGATTATCTCTTTAAAGTATGGTAAAGGGAAGATGGCACAGGTACACAGAGAAGGAATGTTCAAACATTCACATATCATCATTTGGTGTGTATAAATTGACATCTGCCTTAGTTTCTGAAACCTGGGACCATGGACACTGACCATTTTTGTTTTGTTTTTGTTTTGTCATGTGATGCTACTATGGTATTACCATATTATTAGTAAGTGGTCTGTATGATGCCATATTTGTGAGTCTACTTCTCTCTGAAATGAATAACAAACCGAACACCAGCATTTTAGGTGCTGCTCATGACATTGCCGGCTACGTTTGGACAAGGAACTGGCCATTTTAAAATATGAGTTTTTTAGATATTCAATTTTTAATTTTTCAATTTATCATAATTCATATTCTGATAGTAGTTGTATTCCAAGGTGATTGTGTAATATGTAGAGCCAGAAAAGAGCTTTCAAACAACACCACAGGCATCTTTTTGTGACTAACACTGACTGATATATTCAAGGCTGAATGTATAGTGTCCTACCCTCACATGTGAACCTTTCCTAGTCTGTTTCTCCCTTAATATTAGTGTCAGATTCAAACCAATGCAGTTCTGGGGTGCTACCTTGCTACTGAAAAGGCACACCAAGTATGATTGAAATCCGGGTCGGTCGGGTCCCAAAGTGTCTGATTTCACGTGAAATGACCCAGCTTGGACATGATGCAAATATAAAACTGAAAGCCAAGTTGGTCAATGACCAGCTAAAGTTTTAACATTGAACACCTAAAATGTTACATACACCCGGCCTGTAGACACTATACCGTACCTTCTTTATTCTAGACGCTTAGTTTTAATGCGATTGATTGTTGTCAGTTTATTTAGTAAATCCGACATTAACAATGATGCTAAAGCCTTTTTATAACGCCCAGAGGTGGAAAAACAGGTTTTACTCAAAAGTTCTGGCATTCACTTTCTTCCTATGCTCTTAACAAAGAGCATGTCAATAATATGTTTATTCACCTGGCAGTGCGGTTGCGTTCTTAGGATTGTCTATGTAGTTTAGTGAATTAGCTGCCACAAAACAGAGAATTGGCTGCCATGTTAGTTTTATAAAGACCCACCAAGTCACAAATGTGACCACCAAAACAGGATGTTCTCTGTTATTTTTTTTGTTGTTGTTGGTATTTTTTTCCTTTATTTCTGATAGGACACTGAAGCTGGTGACAGGAAGCGAGTGGGGAGAGAGAGGAATCGAACCCGGGTCAGCCGCATGGCAGACGAGTGCCCTCCACGGCAGGAAAGAATTTTAATCATTGTTTCTTGTTTTTGTTTTGCTTCTGTGGTTCCAGCACTTCAACTCGCGGAGCTGTCAGCTGGTCTTGGGAGCTGGGGCACTACAGGTGGTCGGACTAAAGACAATCACCACCAAGAACCTTGGTACGCCAGCACAAGCACACAGCTCATACCCTGATCTAGTTCATGATTTATTTATTTTTATGTTGAGGCCAATTCAAATAGTTCACCAAAATGTGATTGGAGATTCGAGATTCGAGATTTTATTGTCAAAAAGGCAACAAAATTGCATTAAGTGCAACAAAGATAAGTGATACCAGTGGTTGATGCAGGCTTTGATAATGCAGCGTAAACACCATGCTTTATGTATACACTCTTTTTTTTCATTCTTTGCTGCTTTTCTTGTGGTAGATGTGACAGGTGCAGTCAACAAACACATCCTGTGTCTGCAGCAGCAGCTGCAGCAAGAGCAATAATATTAATCAAGTCTCTCTCTCTCTCTCTCTCTCTCTCTCTCTCTCTCTCTCTCTCTCTCTCTCTCTCTCTCTCTCTCTCTCTCTCTCTCTCTCTCTCTCTCTCTCTCTCTCTCTCTCTCTCTGTCCCCCCTCCCTCTCTCTATCCCCATCTCTCTGTCTCTCTCTCTCTGTGTCCCCATCCCTCTCTCTGTCCCCATCTCTCTCCCCCCTTCTCTCTCTCTCTCTCTCTCTCTCTCTCTCTCTCTCTCTCCCCCTCCCCTCTCCCCCCTCTCTCTCTACCAGCTCTGGCGTCTCGTTGTCTGCAGCTGGTGGTGCACTACATCCCCATCATTAGGGCTCACTTCGAGACCAAGCTGCAGCCCAAGCAGTACAGCGTGCTCAGGCACTTCGACCACATCACTAAGGTCAGACCTCTTTAGTTATATAGTAGAATATAATATATTGTATTTATTACAATAAATACAATATAGTATCATATTATAGTAGTAGTAGTAGTAATAATAATGATGATGATAATACAGTATAACATAATGTAGCATAATATAATATAAATATAATAGATTAACGATATATATTGTTTACATTTATATATAATAATATAGCATAATATAATAGGAATATAATAGAGTATATACTTTCCCTAACCGCAGTGACTTGGTCTAAACGTTAGGTATACTGCGCGCTGAGTGACACATGCACATAACAAAATGTAAATGTAATGTGAAATCATTGCTGCTGTAGAGTTGTCAATTAGTTTCCTAATGTTAGGGACATGGAATGTTTCAGGATGTTTTACACATTATGTGTTTCTCTTTTCAGGATTACAATGATCACATTGCTGAAATTTCAGCCAAATTGGTGGCAATCATGGATAGTTTGTTTGAAAAATTACTGTCGAGGGTAAGTTTGTGGGGTGTTTTTTTTCTTCTTCAGAGTTCTACCATGCTGATGTACAGATAAAATATGCAATGTCATTTAATAAAGATAGTGTGTATAACAGGGCTATTCAATTGGAGGCCCCAGGGAAAGATTCGGTCTTTGCATGGCAAGGGTCTGGCCCTCCACAAGGTCTGAACAAAATGAAAACATAGGCGCACTATCTATATATGATATTACGTTCGGCCCTTTCACTGTGGAGAATTTGATAAACTGGCCCTCTGTGATTTTCAATTGAATACCCCTGGTGTATAGTATATTCATTAATTGCAATGCTTTAATGAAGGTATGTGTATAATATATTCATTAATTGCAATGCTTTAATGAAGGTATGTGTATAATATATTCATTAATTCCAATGCTTTATCCCATTGCAGTATGAAGTAAAGGCGCCCATGCCCTCTGCTTGTTTCCGCAACATCTGCAAGCAGATGGCCAAAATGCACGAGGCCATCTACGACCTACTGCCAGAGGAGCAGACACAGGTTGGTACACACAGACACACGCACTAACACACGCACACGCACATATACACGCGCGCACACACACACACACACACACACACGACTGCTCTCCTCCCATCCTATGTTAGCAACGGCAACTTCCACTTGCCCGTCACGTGTCTTCATGCTATTACACTCTTGCTTACCCTTCCCTCCTCTTCAACCTCGATTAGGGGCTAATATCTGCTAAATTATTTTAATATAAAGGGGTAGTTAATAGCCACCCTCCTTGTGACGCAACAGCTTCGGCGTTGCAACTGGTCAGATCAAGAGCAATGCAAGTACTTTCTGAGTTCCCGAAAATACGGGAACTCCTTTCACTTTGTCGGGAAGCAAACAACCATAAGCAAACCAAGAGACGCGAGTCAACCATGCCGTTTGGGAAATGTTAATTGTTATGCTCTTGGTCGGACCAAGTCTGGAAGAGATTTGAACGTCGATGATAATCAGGCTAGGTAGTTAATAAACTTGTGACTAACGAGGTCTATTTCTGCTGGTGATGCATATTTACCCTCTTTAATGGTTTCGCAGAAAGCAAGGAGTCAAGTCAAAGTGTATTTGTAATGCACTTTTAACACAACAAAAGCAGCTGACCAAAGTGCTAACAGGAAGACCTAGGTAAAAAAAAGACTTGAAACAACACAGACAAAAGACTTGAAGACACCCATAAAACGCACAAAACAAAAGCACAAACATTAGTGGATACGGTGTAGCTGGATTAATGCGCTGAAGTCAATATCAATAAAAAGAGATAGGCCTATCTAAATAAACTCCTGAAATAATAGAGATCACACAGGAATGTCAATACAAAAGAAGTGTAAAAGAGATGGGTTAAAGCGATAAATAAAGGTAAATCAATAAGGCCCAGATGAGATTAAAAGACAAGAACAAAGAGAAATAAAATCCTGGGCATAAAAATGGGGTTTTAGATCTGTTTTAAAAACGGCTAAGTAGGGAGCCAGGATATGAAGAGGGAGCTCATTCCACAGTTTAGGGCCAACAACTGCAAAGGCCCGGTCCCCTCTACTTTTTCGAATGCAAGTTGTAAACATTTTATTCCCAGTTATGGGCTAAACCCACTTACGGTCAATTATTAGGAAATGCAGCTGTCACAAAGACTGGAACCAGCCCTTGGCTTTGCTTTTTTTTTAAGACGAATGTGTAATAACAAATGATCCTGGTGTGTGTTTGTAGATGCTGTTTTTGAGGATCAATGCCAGCTTCAAACTGCACCTGAAAAGGCAGCTGTCCAAACTGGGGGTGGTGAATGATGGAGGTCCTCAACATGGGTCAGTCACCTTTCTTTCTTTCTTTTTTTAAAAAAATAAATATTTTTTTTGTTTATTGGTTTGCTTTTATACATGGGTTCTACATTTTTGTGTTCCCCTGACTGCGTGAAACTAACTTCGCACAACTCAACCTCTGATTGTTGGAAACCGCTGTCGGTCAAAAAAATTAGCTCACGTGGTTGGCTGCCAGTGTCTTGCCCCTCCTCACAATATCGTGTTTACAAACACGGTGAACCCATGTATTGGTATGCTTTCATATGTAAGCTTCGAAATGTGGAAAATGTTATCCACAGATTAGGTTTTGACTTCATCGGTTTTCATCAGATTCTGATTTTAAAGTGTGCAGACTCCAAAAATTAGTCAGCCTTTGTCCTGCACCTGTTCCCGGGATGCGCACAATCTTCACCTTCAAAAAAAATGTACATACTCTACCTTTATTACGTGTGTTTTTCCCCTCTGTTTTTCCCCGTGTAGCTTGGTAACGGTGGATGTAGCATTCTACACGGAGAACGTACAGGTTCTGAGATCGCTGGAGCGACTAGACCTGAACATGGCGGAGATCTGGGAGCAGAAGAGGTGATGTCCGATGCGGGTGGCCGACTGAAGCAACACTATTGCCACTACTAACGGGTACTACTAACCCCACCCACCCACGCTGCGGACACGTTAGTTTAAAGGTTGCCACGGGACGGGAAGTGTAACGGACTCTTATCGTATTGTATCGGGACGGGTCAGGACTCCCGTGGAGTGGAGAAAGGGAGAAGGACGGCTGAACGCCTGAGCGCTTGTGTCTCTCGTTTCAACATCTTCAGTGTGCGTCCAAAGGGATGATGGGTTCCTAAGTCCCTCGCCCTGTGCCTTCCTTTGCCTGACTGCCAGCCTGCCTGCCTGACTGGCTTGGGTGCTACCGTATGCCTGACGGGTGCATCAGTGGGTTGGGGGAGCTGCAAGGAGACAGGAAGGGGGGGTGGTGAGGTTGGTGGTGGACTCTACCGTTAAGATAGGAAAGGAAGGCTAAATTTAGGGGGAGAGAAATGACTTGCATTAAAATATGGGGACCAAACTCAAAAGTCGCTGAAAATGGCAGCATTTCTTTTTCAGCCTTTTTTGTTTTCTTTGATGTTTTCTTTCCTTCGATGTTTTCTTTCCTTCCTATGTTGGACCGGGACATTTATTTTTTATTTTTTCCTTCTTCTCGTTCATGAGTGCATATTCTAGTGCCTCTCAATGTCACTACATGAGTCACACAAAACAACCCCCCAAAATCACCTTGTTGAGTCGAGTGCAATCGTGCAAAGACCTAGGACCAAGGCAGGAAATCAATAGGACATGAATATGTCCCCAGTTCTTAGAGTGAGATGAGGGAGTCATCTCTATGGGAGTCAGCTCATTGGCTGTCGACCATTTTTTCGATCTCTTCGTCAGGTCGACAGCCAATGAGCTGACTCCCATAGAGATAGCGAACGGAATTCTTACGAATAAGAACTAGATGTTTGGGCCACAAACTGAAGAGTCAAATAGGGATAGCAAAAAAAGGTATAATTTTATTTCCTATATATTATTCTGAGGTTTTTAACTGTGGTTGTTGGTTTTTTTAAGCAAGTTGGCTTTGAGGAGGAGGATGAAAATGGAGGCAAGTTCACCAAATATATTTCAGTTTGATCCAGAACCATGTAGCCTAGATCTTTATGAAGATCCAATTCAGTCAGTGAAATGCAGCATTATATCTTGTGTGGGACAGGCTCAATTCATTATTGCGAGTCTTCTGTAAACCTTATGTCCAGAGACTTTAAAAACGAAGCCATTCTTCAAAGTGGACGACTGACCTCTTTTGCTCTTAATATGCTTGATTTTAAATAAGCAACTCAGAAACGCGTCTCTAATATGATCAGGCAAGTAAATAACTCTAAAAGTATATCTTAATATTTATATTGAAAAAACAGCAAAACGTTTAGAGGACACTCTGTTTGTTTGAGTGCGTCTTCATATTATGTGATATGCGGGACTATGTGTATAGCTTGGTTATGAAGTGTTGTATTTTTCCCCCTTGGTCTGTCTATTATCTATTATGCACACAGACTACTGATGGCTATGCATGACGGCAATGTGTACAACCAAGTGTTCTCTCAAACAAAAGCAAACAAAAGCTGTTCGCGAAGGAAACGCAGGAATGCCAGAAGGAGAATATGGCAAATGTTTTAAATCCCTGCTTGAATCATCGTGGATTCAACAGGGGAAATTTCATAAATCACAAAGCTACACATGGGAGTCATTTTACATTTAGATCATCCACACATGGGAAGGACTTTTCTGCCTAAATGTCCCTGTAAGCAGAGGCGCATCTTGTCACCAGGCTAGGCAGGCAGCCGCTTGGGGCCCCTAGATGGTGAATAACAGCTCACACTTTGTTACATTAGTGGCAAATTTCTGTCAAATTTCAGGACCCAGAGTCGCCTCTGCCTGTAAGAACAATCCCTCCCTCCACATCATTTGCTCACATGCTCCGACATCATTCATGGCGCAGAATTAATGATTTGCTTCGGTCCTGGACCTCGTTTCTCGAAAGCATCATTGCTAACCAGTTAGCAACTTGCTAGGTTTCCAATGGCAAATTGCAATGCAACCAAGTGAGTTGCTAACTTCATTAGCAACAATGTTGTCGAGAACCCCTGGTCCAGCGCTGTAGTGTCCTCTCAGGGGCATTCCGAAGAGCGGACTTGGCCACTTACCTTGCTGTGTTGATCCGATGAGCAGTAAATCTTCAAATATAAGGGTTTGGTGGTTTGACCACCTGTAATGAAACTGAAAAAAAGAGCTCTTCTATTTGGAGTTTTACCGCTGACGTTGAGTTAACTTATACAGGTCAGTCAATAAACCACATACTCAAAATAAATATGCCCCTTTTAGATGTATTGGTGTCTTAATCAAATATATATTAATGGGGAAGGGAGATGGGACAGAGGTTTAAATTAAAAACGGTTATTAATAATAAAAAAAAATTCTAAGTATGTCAGGAGAGCACCATACCTGTCTGAAGCAGCAGTGCTGTTGAATTCAAAAGTGCCTACTTTTGATTTGTATACTTTATCAGACTCTAAAGAGTGCTTATCTTTACCACTCTACTGTGTGTGTGTGTGTGTGTGTGTGTGTGTGTGTGTGTGTGTGTGTGTGTGTGTGTGTGTGTGTGTGTGTGTGTGTGTGTGTGTGTGTGTGTGTGTGTGTGTGTGTGAGAGAGACAGGAATGAGAGAGAGTAATGAGAGTGCTTGTGGACTTGCTGTAACTGTGTCTTGAAGTTGTCGTGGTACTCCGAGGAGAACTATTGGGAAATGCAAGACAAATAAAATCTTCGAGCATGCTAGAGCATTTTTAAATGTGGTGAATACAAAGATTTTTTTTTTCAATAAAGCCATATGGAACTCTATTTCTACGTTTTGTGTATTATTGTTTGCATCGTAGCATGTTTGTTGCCAAGGGGAGGAGAGTCCACAGAGTGCATCCACAACCCTAGAGGTCACACCATCACACTGCTACTACTTTGAGGAGCGAACTCGGCTTCACACACATAGGGTGTCCCTCATGTAACTGCCCGTTCAGGATGAGGGGGTCCCATTTTACATTGCTGACCTGTATTCATATGCTTCACCTACCACTCGCACTAGGCGTCCCTCATACGGTATGGCTCACATAGTGTGTGCACCTCGATGACCTTATGGCAAGTCATCTCAGTTTTGACAACATTTACAGTACACTGAGGGGGAGATGCCCCACCCGACTTCACACCCACCCAGGCATCCAGGGCTTCCAAATCTGTGCACTGAAGCCGCATGAAAAAGTCAGGCACGTCGACCTGAAAGTCAGAGAAGCACAGCACACCCACAAAAACCCTTGTGATGGTCACACACACAATCAGTGTTTATTTTTTTACGCTCTATTTTATAGACTGTGTTTTGCATTTTCCTCACATGGCTTACTTCATATCAAGTGACATTGCTTTGTCAGAGAGTAAACATTGGCTGTATTTTAACCAGAGTAAACAGTACATCCAGGATATCTGAAAGGCTGTCACAAACGTTTTGTCCAATAGCAGTTCAGCTTGAAGACTTGGCAGAGTGGTTTACTGATGCAGTCTGTTCAGAAGAAACGAAACTGAAACTGAAGAGTTGCTTAAGACCTAACTGTGATGCGTGTGAGACTGAAAACATGGCAAAAGCAATGGCAAGTAACGAGGAAATACTGATGTGTCCTATTTGTTTGGATCTACTGAAAACCCCGGCTACAATTCCTTGTGGACACAGTTACTGTATGGACTGCATCACTGAGTGTTGGAATCAACTAGATCAGAAGGGCGTCTACAGCTGTCCCAAGTGCAGAGAGACTTTCTGCCCAAGGCCTGCTCTAAAGAAGACGACCATCGTCGCTGAACTCGTGGAGAAGGTCAGTAAGGCCACAATCAAAGATGATCCCGCGGGAATAGAAGATGTTGAATGTGACATCTGCATTGGGAAAAAGTCCAAAGCGGTGAGATCCTGTCTGGATTGTCTGCTGTCCTACTGTAAAACTCATCTCAAAGCTCACAATGACCTCCACCCAGGAAGAAAACACTCAATTGTTGATGCTACGGCAAAATTACATGAGAGAAAATGCTCCCGTCATGGGAAAGTGTCTGAAATATTTTGTCGCACCGACCAAAGTCTTATTTGCTATCTGTGCACGATGGACGAACACAGAGGCCACGACACCGTGACTGCTGTGGCTGAATGGACTGAAAAACAGGTGAGTTAGTAGACAATTGGTTTTGTACGAACAGAATTTTGTTGATTACAAATTAATAAAAGGATTTTATTGGAAAGAATTAGGAAATGGTAGATTGGCCAGTTAAAGGACCAGTTCGGTCAATTTCAACATGCAGTTGTAATGCTCACACTACCCTGGACTTGTCAGTACCTGAGGGTTTTTTTTCTTCTTCTTCAGCCTTTTCCGAGATCTTGGTCATTGTAATGGGGGCAGCTCTTTGTTTACATTTCATAAAAACATTTTTATTTATTCCCAAAAACATCCGAAAGGTTATACAACATCAGCAGACAACTAGCAAACAGCGGTACCTTATGGGAAAAAAATTGGAGTAGGCCTATTTTCATTTTTAAAAAATTTAAACAAACGCTGCCCCCATCAGAATAGCTCATATCTCGGACAAGGCTTAGCCGAAAAATGTGGCATCACCGGGTACTGACAAGTCAAGGGTAGAGTGAGCAATACAACAGCATATTGAAATTGACTGAACTGGTCCTTTNAATCATAGATGTGTGAGTGTAGTGGCACTAATGTAGTACAGAAAGAATGCATATGACTTTTATATTTATTTTTTAATACTCATTTCATTATAATCAGATATTTTTGTTAGATTGCTATGATTGCAATCTAATATTTTGGAGTGTTTTTGTCAAATGTGTCATATCTCTCATATGTTAACAGAAGCAGTTGGGTCATAGTAAGCTGACTTTCCAGCAGCGAATCCAGAGGACAGAGAAGGATGTAGGCCCTACAGGAGCTGAGAAAAGCTTTGAAGACATTCAAGGTGAGCTTTATGTGCTGTCCACAGGAGGAGACAAGTAGGCCAGTGAATCTAGCTCTAAAAAGGCCAAAACGTGGGACGAATTGCAGTAGTAATGGTTCATACTTTTAAATCACATATTAAAAATCTACAGATTGGTATTTAGTGGCATGTGTTTTTTTTTCTGTCGAAGTTGGAATGGGATTAGGATTTTACTCATTCACCAAGTATATCACCTATTTTGTCTCCCTATGGAAAAATGAATTGGAAATCTCCAACTTTGACCTTGAATTTTTTTTCATTTTATGTCATTTAGACATACCTAGGGATTACAGACTATTACTTTTGCAATTTGTCCTGGGTCAAACACGACATTGACTGGCCTAAAGACACCATTGGTGACACATTCAGCTTTGACATGTTATTACTAGGGTGACCACCTGCGATGAAGTTTGCACAAACATGCACACACGCACGCACACACGCTGCAATTTTGGCCAATTTTGGGTGTCATAGACCTTACATGGTATATTCTTAGTGACTTATTCCCCTAAACTTTATATGCCACAATCACCTAAACCAGTCGTCTTCAAAGTGGGGGCCGGGGACCCCTGGGGAGCTGTGAAGGGATGCTAGGGGGGCTGCTGAAGGTTGGCAGGAAAGGTATAGCACAACGAAAAATTGAATCTGTCAATGAATTAAATAACTAATTTACCCCCCAAAATTTTTTTTTTAAAAAAGCTTTACAATATTCCCATTGAATCCAAGGGAAAAACCGAATTTTAGATTTGGTAGGCCTATATCCCTAGTATTTACACCAACAAGACTAAGTTTTTAATTAATATCTTTCATTCTGGTTCCTGACTGAAATTTGAAAAAAAAAAAAAAAACATGCTAGATACATCATGAACTTGAATCCATCTTTGATTGAGACTATGTCTGCTTTCAGAGTTCTGCACAGACTGCAGTGGACGAGAGCGAGAATATGTTTGATGAGATGATCCGCTCCATCAACAGAAGACGCTCTGAGGCCATAAAAGAGATCAGGACTGAGGAGAAGGCTGAGGTGAGTCGGGCTGAGGGACTTGTGAAGAAGCTGGAGCAGGAGATTGCAGAACTGAAGAGGAGAGAAGCTGAGCTGGAGAAACTTTCTCACACAGAAGATTACATCCATATTCTTAAGGTGATCACCACTACATTTAGTTCTGCGACATGTGGAACAGTCAGACAAGGGAGATCAAAGGTCTGAGCTGTGTGAGATCTATCTGGTTTTCAGAAATTGTATGAAAAATATATTAATGAAAGAAGTTACTTTAGTGTTGAAGACATTCTTAATACGTGTGTATTAATACGTGGTAGGCCTATATCCACAATCTCTCTCTCTCTCTCTCCCTCCTCATGTCTTTCCTAATCTACTGCAGACATTCAAGTCAATCAGTGCTCCCCCTGAGTCTGGAAATCCCTTCGATCTCTTTGACGCCCCAAACTCTTCTTTTGGAGCTGTGACGAAAACGGTATCCATGATGCAGAGTCAGATAGAGAATCTCTGCAGGCAGATGAGCACTACAGCAGGTATAGCCTACCACTTTATTGTCTGTAACACATGAAACAGAAAATTGTCTTTGGCATTACAATAAACTGCTGTTGTGTTTATACTGTATAGGTGCTGATATTGCTTCCCAACACAGAAGATTGTATGTGCAACCATCTTCAATCAGTAGTGCTAGACCTAAGTCATTCCCTAATACTTCAAATTACAAAGGTTCAGGTAAGGCTCTGGAGCAACAGTAAACGTATGGTAATTGTCAATCTGAATTACTACCTTACTGGCCTTAACCTGACTCTCGCCAGATGAATGAGTTTTGCCTTGCTCCACGAACACACTGGAGCTATGCCATAGGCGTACTGTAGGTCTAAGAACATGGTTTTATTAAAATAAATAAATAAAATCTTTGCACATGATTGGGGAAACACTTGTTTGACATTTTCAATGAGGTGCTACTTTAACTACTCACAGATTAGAAATGAAATTATAGAATCAATGTTGATGATGAGTGAGCCCATGCGAGCGGCCATTGTTGTGTGAAACAACTGTTGCGTGTCGCTTATTTTTCCCTTCTCCACTATGTTCACATCTCTGAAAATCTTGCGTTTCTACTGCTTTTTGGTGTGGGAGGAGAGCGAATCCAAAGGTCCTCCTGACCCTTGTGTATTTCTGCTCATCTTCAAAATGACCTTTAGTTTAGTTTAGATCCCGAACCAAAATGCTGTAGAACCACGGTCCTGTAGGATTTTCAGAGATGTCTGATGAGATGTCTGGATTGGAAACTAAAGTAAAATTTAATACATTTTTAAAATTCAATATATTTTTCTAAATCATTCCTCATCATGCATTAGTCAAGCCTCTTTTCATTTTTTTTTTTACTGAGCTATGTATTTTTCAAAAGTAACCATTTTCAGTTTAACAAGTGAGATCAAGAAATCACATACAGGTGATAAGGGATCTTACCAGCACTATCGTTTGTGCATATCTAATTAGACTATGTATTTATAAGACAATGTACATCACTGATTCTTGAGAAAGCGGCTAAAACATGTCTCTGCAATAAACTGCCAATTCTGTTGAAAATAAACTACATTTTCATGAACAAAATGAATCCAGGTAAAGACACAGGGGTCTGTTACATAAATGTACAGTCGTTTGAAATATTTAAGTGTAATTTTATTACTTTTCATGGCTATAAACCTGCCCACACCCTGTAAAAACAGCTGTCCCAAGGACAGACATCATCATTTCAATTGACTTAAAATGTAAAGATCACTGATATTATTGAATAATATCACCATGATGTGAAAGTCCATATTGAAGTGGTTCTGCAAATATGCACATAGTGCGTGTAAAGCAATATTTACTACTATTTTCTGATTGCTCAAAGTGTGTCCAGCATATTAGTCACCACCGTCAGATTTTTTTTTAAAAGACAATAAAATCAGGTATGCGCAAGGTCATTGTCATTACTTAGGACCCCTTTTCAAACCTTTAGATCTACTGAGTACTTCACCATCACTGAAGCTCCTGTAAGTTTACTAATTTCTCCTCAATTTGATAATTTGTTTGGACACTGGTACTGTCCCAACCATAAACTGTCAACACCGTCAGGGGTTTTAATAGTATTATTGTTACATTAATGTTAATTATATATACTTTTTAAGAAGCGTCATGAAGCCCCTAAGAAACAGAGCGAAAACGAAGTGGCTAATGTGAGCAAAAAATGCACAATATGTAAAAGAGTGTTTTTTTGTCTCACACCGTCAGATGTCACCACCGTCAGATTTTGTTCCGCTCATCATCTTGTTTCATATTTCACTAAATTGTACTGGTTAATGAAACATTACTAGACATGTTAGTAATAATTGTGACCCAAACTTATACTCCAGCCTCCACTGAGGTGCATTTGGAGGGTTTTTTGTCACAAAACCTGACGGTGGTGACATCTGATGTATAGTCACAAAAAAGCATGTGTTTTACATGTTTTTGACAAGTTTTAAGAATATGCTTCCAATAAGTATCTACAATTATGTTGAATTGTAAAAGTAATTCACTTAAATACAGTAAACTTATTTTTTTTACTTCTAATTCTGTCTGACGCTGGTGACAAAACCAAGAAAGAGCCCATTTTATGAAAAATGTAAAACATGGGGAGCTTGGCCAATACATTCACTGCACAGCCAAGACGTCCATCTATGATAATACACCTCTATATTTTGGATTTGAACAACTTAAAACCTGTTTATGCCACATTTTCAATAATCTAGGCCTACTTTCTAGAGTATCTAACAAATGAAGAAAAAACACATGCACAAACATACTGTGCACACACAAAAATAAAGTGTT
Source organism: Engraulis encrasicolus (assembly GCF_034702125.1). Taxonomy (NCBI): domain Eukaryota; kingdom Metazoa; phylum Chordata; class Actinopteri; order Clupeiformes; family Engraulidae; genus Engraulis; species Engraulis encrasicolus. The sequence continues at coordinate 42,821,847 of NC_085857.1, read as the reverse complement.
TATGCTAGATGTCATTGACTTGAGAGGGCTATTTATTTTGCTAAATGTAGGTAATAATTAGGTCACTTTCTCCACCTTCAGATTACTGTCACCACCGTCAGTTCTTAAGTCACCACCGTAAGAAGGAGTTTTGGACATTTTAAATGAATGTGCTTACAAAATTTTCCTTTGTAGTTGTTGAATTATCAAAGTAATAGCAAATTTAAGCCTACACGAATATTTGTGAAATTACAAAAAAATGTTTGATCTATTTAGCCATTAAGTAAGCATTGTCTGACAGCACATATTTTTTAAATTAGAACACATGAAGCAGTATTAAAATAGAATGAAAGTGAATTTTCAACATTTAAAGGCGTATGTGTGAACCAAAAAACACACACAATCACTTAAAAACTCCAGATACATATGCAACCAAATCAATACACTTTTTATTGCTTTTAATTGTGTCTGACGGTGTTGACAAAAAACAAGGTATGATCGGAGAAAAACCTGATTTCTGGAAAATGGGGAGATTGGCCTTGTGCATTTCTGTAAAGCCAAGACCTTTGTCTACGAGGATATACCATATTATTTTGTAATTCACTTCGTTTTTTTCTTTCAAGATTACAACCTGTTTTAGCCACTTTCTCAAGAATCAGTGACATTAAAATGAAATTACTACCAATCTCGATTTAGATTGTGTTTCTGTGGGCATTTTATCTCTCTGAACCCTGGACAATTGGCGCCTTACATGGCAGCCTCAAGAGCCGGTGTGTGAATGTGTGTGTGAAAGGAAAGACATTGAGTCAACTACAGTAAGTAGTTGGGATAGTTGTGCTATCTAATTACATTTTGATTGCTTAATTGGTTGATGGGATATTGCAACACAACATTTACCAAGATTATATTCATCCTTATTGATTGTTGGAATAAAATATTTAGTAGTGCTTACAACAAATAATCAACCCCATGGTGACTGATTGGATAATAATAAAGGTTTTGATATTCTCTGATTTCTCTCATTTTGTTTGTCCTGATGTAAAACTAGTGGCTGTTTCTGGACAAGTCAGTGTAAGACGTGGCCTCTCTTGGGTTAGTGAGGAGCCCAAAACAAGGGAAGACTTTTTAAAATGTGAGTGACTCTAAGACACACACACACACACACACACACACACACACACACACACACACACACACACACACACACACACACACACACACACACGCACGCACAGACACACACACACACACGCGCGCACACACACACACACACGCGCGCACACACACACACACACACACACACACACACACACACACACACACACACACACACACACACACACACTCTCTCTCTCATTCACACACACACACGCAGAGGAATCCAGTCAAGTCTATAAAGTTTTAACCCTTGTAAATACTTTTCTGTTTATTTCTAGATTACACCAACTTTACCCTGGACCCAAACACAGCACACCCCTACCTACATTTGTCCAACAGAAACACAAAAGCATGTTTTAGCTACTCCAAGGATGATATTGTCCGTGATCACCCAGAGAGATTTGACTGGGCGTTTCAGGTGCTGTGTAGAGAGAGTGTGACTGGCCGCTGCTACTGGGAGGTAAACGTGCGTAAATGTACGTTTCATGCAGCAGTTTCATATCAAGAGATCAGCAGAAAAGGACACGATACAGAATTTGGAGAAAATGCACAATCCTGGAGTATGGTATCTGATTGTATTGGTGATTATTTCCAACACAACAAAAAGAAACATAGGATTTGTGGAATTGACAGGGGTAGATTAGGGGTGTATGTGGACCACAGGGCAGGAACTCTGGCCTTCTACCAGATCTCTGACAAGATGACCCTCCTACACAGAGTCAAGACCACGTTCACACGTCCACTCTATCCTGGGTATTATATGTATGAAGGAGAAGTTCAACTTTTGCACCTGTCAAACCCATAGACACACACACGCACGCACACACACACACACACACACACACACACACACACACACACACACACACACACACACACACACACACACACACACACACACACACACACACACACACACACACACACACACACACACATCTAGGCCTAATGAAGTGATCAGTGCCAAAGTTACTAGTAACAAAGTACTTTTTGTAACAGTATATGTAAAAGTAGGCCTATATTTAACACTGTATGTAATATGCAATACAATTTCTTATTCTTTCTTCTACATAAAGACATTTTGCAATGAAAATTGAATATTTGCACATGATTTGTTATAAAAGTGGTCTGACATTGACATTACCAACAACATAATTCACAAAGAGCTGTGGCGAAATGGTCCGGGAGTTGGGTTTGCATATTGTATTTGCATATTGCAGTTGCATGTTGATGTAAATAACCACTCCCCTGTGTCTTTGGCTGATGCTCCACTAGCAGTCAAAGAGTCAAATCAGTAGAGAGCTTAGATTAGACTCAACTTCCTTCATTACACAGGTAGGCCTATAATTAACAGAATACTGTTTAGCATTTAATAAAAAATGTAGAAGCCGTGTGCAGGTTAGTAGTACCAACATGCATGTCAAAAACGTGTTTTTTTTTTTTTTTTTTTTTTTTTTTTTTTACAAAGGTGGGTGTACCTTAGTATGAAAAAGGAATTGGAAGCCATAAATGGTAGGTTGTGCAAGCTATTGAGTACTATATAACCAGACAGTATTTGTATTGTACATTTAAATCCAGAGTGTTTACTTGTCACCCAACATCAAATTCAGCCATCTAATGATGGACCATGCCTACAAGTCAAACGCTATTCACTTCATAATGGGACCTCTAAAACTGCAAGTCTCTACAACACTTAACTCTCTTTCTGTTTTAAAATTGTTTTTATATCTTGTTTGGGTGGGGGTGGGGGGTGCAGGGACATGCATGAGTGATTTGTTTATTGTTTTATGTGTATTTTAATTTGTTTTTGTTGTACTTGATAATGCTATTGTATTTTATTTTAATGTCAGGGACTACAGATGCAAACTAGCCTAAGGCTAACTCTCGTACAGTGCATTAAATGGAAACATTAATGTTTTAATTAATTGTACATGGTCCCAATAAACTGGATTGAATTGAATTGAATTCCTCCATCCAAGGTACCTCATATTCAATGCTTCAGCTACCACTACCCCTGCACCATGGCCTCATGGCAAGCCATCCCACTTCTGACATGCTCTGTACATTGCAAAAAAAAAAAGAAAAGAAAAGAAATCTTGGCCAGAAATGCGTTTCGCCTCCGTGCGCCATCAGCTTCGCTAGGCATTGCATGAATGCCTGAGCGAACCTGATGACGCACGGATGCGAAACGCATTATCGCTCTGAAATAAACGAGCAATAAGTCAAACAAGTGTGCGGTAAAACTTCTTTGGTTTAAAATATTGAACACTCCTGCCTTTACCAGCACCTAGAGGCATGGATCGTGGAACTGTTGCATTAAAATAGAAATCTTTAATGCTGTTTTTTTAAAAGCAGGTAGGCTATGAGAGACTGATTTTTTAAATAAGGTGGACACCTTTTAAGAAGCACTTCACATTTCTTGTCCTGTCGGTAAATGTTAAACTTTTTTTTCTGTTTTCTGGTCGTGCAGAAGAAGCCATTTAAGGGGAATCTTAAGGGTGTTACACACCAGGGCGGTAAAGCGTCGCGGAACGGCCACGTTTTTTACCGGCGTCGGTGAAAATACATTGAAACATATCTGTCCTTATACACCAACCGGCAGTAGTCGGGCGTCAGCGGCGCGGGATCCGGCTCCGCACCACGCAGCATTTGGAAAATAGAACTCTTAAGAACCTTTAAGGTATATCCCCGAAACGCGACGCTTCCAGTCCCCCATCACTCCTACCACTCCCGTCCACCATTTCGTAAACGTATATGATACATACAGACGTGACATGACGTGCATAGGCTTAAAAGCAAACAACTATTGTGAAATGAAGCAAAAAATGGGGCAAATGGTAATACTGTTTTAATGGTTCATTGGATCTACCACATTAGGTACAGTGTAATAACCAGTGTAACAATATTTAATACAATGTTATACCAGTGTAACACCGTCATTTTTTTAAACTTACATCATGTGTTTGTGCGTAAGTGGTATTACATGGTATTGCATATTGTTACACTGGTATTACACTATATTACATGGTATTGCATACTGTTACACTCGTTATTACACTGTACCTGATATTGCATATTGTTACACTGGTATTACACTAGTATTACATGGTATTAAATATTGTTACATTGGTTATTACACTGTACCTACAGTGCCCTCCATAATTATTGGCACCCCTGGTTGAGATGTGTTAAAAGCCTTAAAATAAATTCAGTGTTTATTGCAGAAGAATACTGTCACACTGAAAATTGTAGAAAAATGTAGCCTTCAACTCGAATGAATTGTAAGAAAATAAAAAAATCCCTGACTAAAAAATAATTATTTTTCATTAAATCACCTGTTCCACAATTATTGGCACCCTTAACAATTCCCAGGAAATAAATATAATTGAAGCATTTCTGTCATTTCTACAGTAGTTTACAAAGTTTACCAGAGTATGTAGGAACATTTAATTAGTAATTCATCACTTCCTGTTTCCCTGGGGTATAAATATGACGTGACACCGAGGCCATTTCTCTTATCCACTCTTAAACATGGGAAAGACAAAGGAACACAGCATACAAGTGAGGCAGATGTGCGTCGACCTTCACAGGTCAGGCAGAGGCTACAAGAAGATTGCCACTCAACTGCAGCTGCCCATATCCACTGTGAGAGGAATAATTAAGAAGTTCAAAACAACTGGAACAGTGGTAAACAAGCCTGGACGAGGACCCAAGTTTATTTTGCCACCACGCACAGTGATGAGGATGGTAAGAGAAATCAAAAGATCTCCAAAGCTCACTGTTACAGAATTACAACAAATGGTAGCATCCTGGGGTCACAAAGTCTCCAAATCAACCATCAGGCGCTGTCTACACGCCAACAAGCTGTTTGGGAGGCATGCACGGAGAAAACCTTTCCTCACTCACAATCATAAACGCAAGCGTCTGGAGTTCGCCAAGCGGTATTGGGGCTTCAACTGGGACCGTGTGCTTTGGTCAGATGAGACCAAGATTGAGCTTTTTGGCAACAAACACTCTAAGTGGGTCTGGCGTACCACGAAAGATGCGCATGCTGAAAAGCACCTCATACCCACTGTGAAGTATGGGGGTGGGTCAGTGATGCTGTGGGGCTGTTTCGCTTCCAAAGGCACTGGGAACCTTGTTAGGGTGCATGGCATCATGAATGCTTTGAAATACCAGGGACATTTTAAATCAAAATCTGTTGCCCTCTGCCCGAAAGCTGAAGCTGGGTCGTCACTGGGTCTTTCAGCAAGACAATGACCCTAAACATATGGCAAAATCTACACAGAAATGGTTCACCAGACACAAAATCAAGCTCCTCCCATGGCCATCTCAGTCCCCTGACCTCAACCCCATTGAGAACCTGTGGGGTGAGCTGAAGAGGAGAGTACAGAGGAGAGGACCCAGGTCTCTGGATGATTTAGAGAGATTCTGCAAAGAGGAATGGCTGAAGATCCCTCTTTCTGTCTTTTCCCATCTTGTGAAACATTATAGGAGAAGATTAGGTGCTGTTTTGTTGGCAAAAGGGGGTTGTACAAAATATTAACACCAGGGGTGCTAATAATTGTGACACACATTATTTGATGTCAAATAATTATTTCTTTATGTGGGATTTTTTCCCCACTGAATAAATGCACTTGTATTGAAGGTTGGATTTTTCTCTTTTTTTCCATTAAGGTCCCATATTATTTAGAAAAAAAATTAAATAATTGGAAGCTAAAAAACACATCTCAACCAGGGGTGCCAATAATTATGGAGGGCACTGTAATATGGTAGATTCACTGAAATGGTGAACCATTAAAATAAGGTGTTACCGGGCAAATCAATCCACCCAGTCAGAAGTTATGGGCCAAATGAAAATTCCGCCATTTTGAAAGTGTTGTCTTCCAAACTCGAATCAGTTCATGAACCTACCCTAGAGCATTCACACACAAAATCTGGGACAAATCCATCCACCCGGTCAGTAGTTATGGGCCAAACAATAATTCGGCCATCTTGAATTCAGCCATCTTGAAAGTGTTGACCTCCCAACTCGAAGCAGTTCATGAACCTACCCTAGAGCATTCACACACCAAATCTGGAACAAATCCATCCACCCGGTCAGAAGTTATGGACCAAACAAAAATTCGGCCATCTTGAATTCAGCCATCTTGAAAGTGTTGACCTCCAAACTCGAATAAGTTCATGAACCTGCCCTAGAGCATTCACCCATGAAATCTGGGACAAATCCAAACATCCGTTCAAAAGTTATCGCGTTAACACGAAAGACCTTACGCGGCGGACGCGGCGGACGCGGCGGACGCGCACGCAAAACCATTACATCCCCGACGCTCCGCGTTTCGGGGATATAAATAGGACGTGATAAATAGCAAGGATAGGCAAAGACGTTAGGATGAGGCAATTTGCAGTAGCCTAATTTAGTTACACACGCATAGTAGGCCTAAGTATAAATACACACACACACACACACGCACAAGCACACACACACATGTGACAGCGCACCTTATGTTTCTTTCGGTTAGACTAACCAGAGATGTTGGGTTCAGTGACCGAATGCATGGGAGGGGCGTGAGAGGATAAGAAAGGCGAAAACTAACGAATACGTTTTGGATGCAGTCAGCGCGGCTATCGAAGCATTTGTTACGTTACTGTTAGTGCAAATAAATCCCTGCGAGCCCCGTGAAGCTGCCGCTCCTTGTCGTTAAGAAGGATGGGCTATAAGTTAACCCCAAACAGTAGCATGTTCGGCCATCCAACAGAATGCAATTTCCCCTGATGTCCATGTGGTCAATATAAAATCAGGAAAGGTTGCACGCGCATAGTTACAACTGTATAGTAAAAGTGACGATTAAGAACCTACGTGAAGGACATGACATGTCAGTGGACAAAATAGTAACAGGAAACCTCTCCGCCCCTACCTTACTCCACGTAGCGTGTGCGTTATCGTAGCGTGTGCATAGCGTGTGCGTTATCCATATTATACTCCTTGCTAGCCCATGCTGCAAATGTAATCCTTGGCGAACAATGCAGTGACAAACTTTGTCATTTTATGTTCAACATTCAAGACAGCTTCGAAGGCATGCTAAAATATGGCCTACACTACAACAAAATACCATGCGTTCACTGACAACTGTTGATTTGGCGCTTATTAAGAAAGCAAGTTGACTCGGCATCCCTGCTCGGCTGACTCGTGAGTGATCGTCCAAAAGTTGCCACTGGTAACTGGCGCGTGTATACAGCCAATAATAATCACTTGCACGAGTAGCCTACCAACATTTTCATTTATGCATATTCAATTACTTATTTTTTTAATCACAAAACTGCCGGTTGCATGAACTGAAACGTTTCCTCTGGTTGCTTACAATTTTCACAATGTCTGTTTGCTTCAAGCCGGAGTCCGACAGATATTCTATTTTTTTGTCCAAGTTCGGCCCGGCCCGTCTGGTTCCGACCAGGCTTGTCGGACTTCGGTCGGGTTGCCATGCTCTATTACACACCAACTGGCGGTAGTCGGGCGTCAGAGGCGCGGGAGCCGGCTCCGCGCCGCGCTGCATTTGGAAAATAGAACTCCACCGTATTTTTCACACCGGCGACCGGCGGTTTCTCATTCAAATGCATGACAAGTGTACACTGTGTGAGATTTTTAGTTGTTTATATTCCAGAATTCATGCTGCCCATTCACTAATGCCCATTCACTTTTTCATGAATACTTATCACCAGCATAAAATTCAAGTTTTCATTATGACTTGAAAAATGTAATTATTCATACATGAAAAGGGGGATCTTCTCCATGGTCTGCCATTTTGAATTTCCAGAAATAGCCATTTTTAGCTGCAAAAATGACTGTAGGCCTACTTGGGCCATACTAGAAAATATTAGTTTATTACTTAGTAATCTTTCATGAAAAGATCAAATTTGGCAATAGGCTGCCCAGTTTCAATGAGCAGCATAGCCGCAGTATCTTTTTTGACCATTCCATGCACAGTTTACCTTCAAAGGGACACTGTGTGAGATTTTTAGTTGTTTATTTCCAGAATTCATGCTGTCCATTCACTAATGTTACCCTTTTCATCAATACTTACCACCAGCATCAAATTCTAAGTATTCATTATGACTGGAAAAATTGCACTTTTTATACATGAAAAGGGGGATCTTCTCCATGGTCCGCCATTTTGAATTTCCACAAATAGCCATTTTTAGCTGCAAAAGGACTCTACTAGGACCATACTAAAAAATAATTGTCTATTGCTTAGTAAACTTTCATGTAAAGATCAAATTTGGCAATAGGCAGCCCAGTTTCAATGAGCAGCATAGCCGCAGTATCTTTTTTGACCATTTCCTGCACAGTGTACCTTTAAAGTCTTATAAAAAAGAAATAGGCTATATGCCGTAGTGGGCCTATACTATAGGCCTATAGCCTATAAAATATAGCCTACCGAAGAGGGTTCTCAAGACTCTCTGTGGGGCTGCTACAGTGGCTACCGTTGTTTTTGTTGGCAATAGGCCTAGGGTCGAGTCTTCATTAAAACGAGTCATCTGCTTTAGAATGCGTCTCTAACAATGGAAATCATGCAGTAATTTTTTTTTTTTTTAAAGCAAGGGCAAAGAGAATGCTACAGTGGGCCCTTCTGAAAACCTAGTGCAGTACTTCCAAGTGTATCAGCCTAATTAGTCACGCCCAGTGATTGGATACTCTTTGGTGAACTCTACGGAATATCCAATCACTGGGTGTGACTAATAAAGAGTATCCAATCAGTGGGTGTGACTAATTAGGCTGATACACTTGGAAGTGCACTGCACTAGGTTTTGAGACAGGCCCAGAGTGTCGTCTCTGGGCTGTCAAGATGCGCCTTTGGGCGTAGCCTATCCATGAGTGTGTGATCAACAGAACAGATAACACCACCCGCGTCCGCAATTCAACTTGTCAGAGCAAGTCAAGGCAGGACGACCGCAAGGCATGGCATTGGTGGTCTACATTCTAGTGATTTTGGGGACGTTCTCATCAGTTTTATCAACCTTTGGTAAGATTTACATTTGTTGCTGCCATCATAGACTACCTGGTAAATGTCCATCTGTTGGCTACATTTGAAATTGGTGTCCAATGATGGTGTAATTTGATTGCACTGTTTCTCAGTGAAGTGTGCGCATGGAGTTCCACAGCTTGAAGTCTTTACTCGTAAGATGAGGATCAAAGCCTGACATAACCATATATTTGTAGATGTTAGTTAAGTGGATGTTAAAGAAAATGAAAAGAATCCCGTACACTCTGCTGCTCCATGTTTTAATGGTGAAGTGACGTTTCGGCCTTCTGGATTTCTTCAAACTTCATAATGCATTCTTTTGATTTTCTTAACACTTACAAGACTGTTTTTCTTAAATAAAGTCGTTGTGGTCAAAGTAATGAAGCCAGTGTTTTTTTTCTGCCATGCCATACTTTTACTTTTAATAAATACTTTTTGTACTTGAGTGGATTTTGACCCAAGTAGCCTACTTTTCTCAATTACGCTGGAACCTGGCCTGAGTACTGAGCTTAAAAAAATTTTGACTGAGAGACAAAATGCCATGCAAATACAACAATGAATCCGCAATGTACAGTGGATATTTCAGTGGACATTTGGCCACGAGCACATCAAAGCATGACATTGTTCAGTTCAACCCTTTGATGCAAACACAATTCAACTCAATAATTTAGGCTCATTTGAGAAAAACAGCTAGATCACATTTGTGAAGAACTTAATCTTTATAACCTACACTAAACTTTCCTACTACTACACACCGTAGATGTATGCATGTAGACTCGTCAGTTGGTGTGTGAGATTTCAATGTTGGATGTATGTGTTTGGGGTCAACTGCTTATACCTTCTGAGAAACCTGGACCATAAACAAACTTTTTTCATCACCAGCCAAAATGGTTTGTAGATGTTAATCTTACTAATGTGCAGGGCGAAACAAGGTCAATTTACAGATAGCCTACGGAAATGAAATCATTACCAAATGGCACCCAATGGATGCCAAAATGATCAACACTAGTAAGGCAAAGCATGTCTGTTCTGGTCCAAAATATTTGTGAGCATTACCCACCTTCTGTCAGGAGTAGGACTCCTGGCCCTACTGTGGCGCAAATGGTAGGGCACTCATTTGCTATGTGACCGGCCCAGGTTCGATACCTGGCTCGGGTCCTTTGCCCACCCTTCCCCGGCTCTCTCTCCCAACTCGCTTCGTGTCACCATCTGCACTATCATGAATAAAGTCAAAAAGATCAAAAAATATCTTTTAAATAAAGAAAAGAAATGATGCCAAGATTCCATTGTCTTTTTTTCTTAACAGGAGAAGAATGTGAGCCATACTATAAAAATGGCCAGTATCAGTGGAAAAAAACTTGCTTCTTTAGTGAGCACTGCTGTGGTAACTGTACCAACCGATTCTGCTGTTCCAGCCACTTCATGCAGTTTACTAAAGATGAACAAAAGAGGTGCAAAACTACAGAGTTTGATGAACATTCAATCCTTAACAGGTATGTAAATAAATGTAAAAGTGAAACCATATTCAGGTTGCTAAAATGCATATACTACTGTTTATACTGTATGCTCTACTCAGAACACTGTTTTATATTTAATTAAAATTAAGTGTTTTTTTTGTTTGTTTATGTCCAGAGTCCATGCTGCTCATTCACAAATGTTACTTTTTTCATGAATATTTACATGTACGTACCACTGCCCCTTCTTTATGACTGGGAAAATCATACTCTTCATACAATGAAAAGGTGGATCTTCTCCATGTCCGCCATTTTGCATTTCCAGAAATAGGCCATGCATCATACTAGTATATATGGGCAGTCATGGGTAAGCGGTTAGGGCGTCAAACTCGTAACCCAAAAGTTGCCGGTTCAACTCCCCGACCCGCCAGGTTGATGGGGCTAGTAATTAGCCAGTGCTCTCCCTCATCCTCCTCCATGACTGAGGTACCCTGAACATGGTACCGTCCTGCTGCACTGCCTCCTTGGTGTGCCATTGGGGCTGCCTACCCCTTTCACGGGTGAGGCACAATTTCATTGTGTGCAGTGGAGTGCTGTGTCAAATTGGCAATGGGAGTTGGAGTTTCCCAGCTGGGCTTTCACTTCACTGAAATATTAATTTATTACTTAGTAAATATTCATGAAAACATCAAATTTGTGAATAGGCACCTCAGTTGCAATGAGCAGCGTAGTTGCAGTACCTACTCTGGCCACAATCCTACTTGAAGGACCTTTGTTGTATAGGCTGAAATCTCCAACGTCATAAATCGAATTAAATGGTGAACAAGGAAGATGTTTCTTCTTATCTGTGTGAAATATTAAAATGATTTTCCCGGTTTGTACCTTCAAGGAATATGGTGATGTTTGGTGTCCTCATGTCAGCCGTCGTCCTCAGCTTACTGCTCATCTTGTGCTGCGTGTGCCCCTGCTGCTGCCTGTATAAAAAGTACCACAAGCCCCAACGTGAGTCCAACCAGGGGCTGTTCACTCACGGAACTTCCTGTTAGCCACAATTGGCTAACCCTAACCACGGGACAGTGCAAAATGAATGGGTGTCAATGGAGTTTTTTACCATGATCATTTTTGTGATTTTTTATATTTTTTTGTCCTGAAATATTAATATTAAGTTCGAAGCTAGAAATAATAAGACCCCATTTGAGTAGCGTTTCGATTATTTTGCGCCACTAGATTATTATATACTGGGTCACAAAGCTCAATTTTTATGGGGCCAAACCCATAAACATTAGCGCGATGCTAGCGAGTACAGGTTGAAATCTTCTAACCTGCTGTAAAACTACACACCTGTGCGATTTGTCAATACAGCCTATTGTTAAACAACAGTCATAGTGCTTACCAGGAATGTTTTGTTGATGATATTTGTGACTGGAAATCGCAGTAGCAATGTATTTAGCATGGGTTCCCCTTTCCATTCCATACATTTTCCCACATGAAGGACTGGCCCACGCTCGTTACTGCATTATGCATGCAAAGCTAACTGGCTACAATGGGAACCAATGAGACTGAGCCTTCTCCCTGTTAGAGGTTCTCTGGTCCAACTGCATGAAAACCATTAACCACTTCAATTACTGTACAGAGTGGGAAAAAATGCCATAGTCTGAAATGGCCAAATTTATTAAAGAGTGACTGCTGTACAAGATACATTGTCTGAAATTCTCTAGACTAGTGTTTCTTGGTTGTGCCGTGGCCAACCGGTAGGGCACTCGCCTGCCATGCGGCTGACCCGTGTTCGATTCCCTTTGCCGACCCCTCCCCGTCTCTCTCCCAAGTCCCTTCCTGTCCACTTCTCACGCTGTCCTATCAAATAAAGTAAAAAAGACTCCCAAAAAATCTTTACACTACTGTTTCTCAACAGGGGCGCTACAGCCCCCCAGGGGGCGTTGAGAAGGACACAACTGAGTGGGTGCGGGGCTTAGTCACCATTGGGGGGCATTAATCTATTTTATTTTGCAATACTAAGGGGGCATTGGCAGGCTTATGATGAGGCTAGGGGGCGTTGTGAGGCTTATGAGGAGGTCAAAAAAGGCGTTTATTCAAAAAAGGTTGAGAACCACTGAGTTAGACAATCTTACTGAACACACTTCACACCCAATAGGTATGGCACCATCTTATCCAACTTCTGTTCAGGTCCGTTTACACCCTGCCATAAAGATACATATGAACAAAAGACAAAAGTTTCTCATTATGTATTATTTGTCATGTCTGGTCCCATTATTCTCCTTGTGCAGCGGTGGTGGCCGCCACGAATCCCATGACATTGGTCACCACCACCCAGTACCCGCAGAGCCCCATCTCTACTCAGCAGCACCCAGGCTACTACCCTAGCAACAAGCAGCACCCAGGCCACTACTCTTTCAACCAGCAGCACCTAGGCTACCAAACCCCTGCACCATATGGAGGTCAGCCAATGCCCAGTGCCACACAGCAAGGACCAGTCAACACTGAGGCCCCTCCTGCCTATTGGGATGATGGTAAGTGTGGGCTTATGCCCGGTAACACCCCTTTTTAGGGGAAAACATTGGGGGAAAAGGCAATGCAAGTCAATTGGTGGTGTTGGGAAAGAATAACCGAAAGACAACAACCTGTAGACTAGCATTGTTCACAGTCAACATGCCGAAGACGTGTTGTGTTGTCGGCTGTTCAAATAATATAGCCAAACAGCCATGACTGAAGCATGGACTGTGTTCATTTAGGCTAGCCGATGTAGCATGTAAGTTAATGAGACATTCGGTTTGTTTTCCCCCAAAAAGGGGCGTAACGCACATTCACGAGCAAAGAACCTGGATGGCCGTTCATATAGAAATGCAGGTCTTCAGAAATGGAGTTACCGCAGAAATACACCAGCGGCGATCTGAGCGAGTCGAGCGACGGAAGTAATTGACTTTGTATTGAGTCGAGAGACAAAAGCGATTCTGGAGACTAGAGCGATTTGCGCGACGAGCGCGACAATTTGAAGTTGAAATCTTTTCAACTTTCTATGACGCGGTTAGGCGACAAGCCGCGACAGCCAATGGGAATGCTTGAATGCTTTGCCTTCTGCCTGTACGGACTCTTGTCTCCTCGCTTGCTGCTACATTCTGTCGCTTGAATCGCATCGCCGCTGGTGTATTTCTGCGGTTAGGGGTTTTTGCATCTGAACTCTTCAATATAAAGTGGAATGAAGGACATGGGACTTCTACCTGAATAATTCCAAAATGGCACGTCAGTAAAGATGACGGACAGATTGTTTATCCAATCATATTCAAGGATTTTTGATTTTTTGAGGATCATTTGAAAACACGTCAGTTGTTTGGACTTCCAAGATGGTATCGTGAAGACGTAGGCGAAACATGTCAGCTGTCGAGGGTCAGTTGCTTCCAGCTCCTTTGGATAGCATTACATTACATCACATTTAGCTAACGCTTTAGTCCAAAACGACTTGCAGTTATTTTAAGCAGGTATTGAAAACAAAATTATTTTTAAATCATTCCATTCCTGAACGATTCCCTTATATTTAATGATTTCGTTCTTGCGTTCTGCTATGAACATATTGTTCTTGAACTGGTTTGGAACGTAAAATATTGTTCGTTCATATTGTTTTGCGGGCAGCAAATCGCCAAATTGCTGGGGTGTTAGTGGAAATAGGGAACCGCGAAAGCTGCCTGGATTTAGACTAGTATAGCGGGTGGTGAACGACCATACAACTGGAAATAGTCTTTTTTCCCCCAGACCCTAACTCTATGATTTTGTGAAAATAAATAGAGAACGAAAAAAAAAACGCTATTAATCGGTTTCGTGGATTTCAGAATAATGTTTCTGTTCTGGAACAGTTGAAGACCATTTTGTTTTTGTTTCTCAGTTATCAGTTCCTCATAAAATTCCGTTCGTTTCCGGTTTTTGTTCCTTGAACCTGTTTGGAGCCCTGATTTTAAGCACAGAATACTGCTTACAGTCCCTGGAGCAGTGTGGGTTTAGCTGCCTTGCTCAAGCGAACTTCAGTCATGGAGCGAGATGGGGAGTGGCAAGGTGGGATTTGAACTCACAACCCTCTGATCTGAAGCCCATCTCCTTAACCACTAGGCCCTGGCTGCGTTAGCAGTGTTGTTATGTTGGAAATAGCAATAGTGGAACTTGTATTTTTTTGGGCTTTTCGACCTTTATTATTATAGGAAAGTGTGAGAGTAGACAGGAAATGACTGGGAGAGAGAGATGGAGCAGGGTCGGGAAATGACTCGGATTCGAATCGGGGTTCCCGTGGGCAATGTAAGCCCAAATGTGGGGGGCTTAGCGTGCTGCGCCACAGCGCCCCCCGATGGAACTGAATTGTGACGTGGCCTCTTGTTGTTTGTACAGATGGGCCAGGTGAATACCCCATCAACTATGGCGTTGCCGCCTTCACACCGGGACAGTAGTCCTACCACCCAGCGCAACCCCCACTGCAAGCTTGGTACCAGAACCAGCCCTCTGCAGACTTCAACGCCCGACCTGCCGACACCACACCTGCATACGTTGCCGGTTTCTGTCTAGATCTAGTTTTGTAGACCTTCTCTCCAGACACGTAGATTCAAAAATAAGAACAGAAATGGTAATCCTTTATAATGCTGGTCTCAGAGACTGGTTAGACTGTTTTGTAGCTGGGAAGCTTTTAAAAAGCTCTCCACACATTCTTTTTGTATGTGTGTAAATGATTTGTTTTCTTCTTTTCTTCAAACATTATGTTATTATTACCAATGTGACAGGCCAGCCCTCTGGTTAGTGCCTTTCGAAATTAACACTTTAGAATATGAGACTACCTTTACAACGAAAGCCATACTGATCAGACAACTGTTTATTTAGGGAGGGAGACATCAAGCCGCTGCCTTCCATTTCGATCGGGACTGTAGACTGGTATTGTATGTTTCCAATGCCATTGATTTTATTTTTTTGACATCTGAAGTGGGAGAAATACTATATGGGCCCTGCCATGGCCATCTAATAGGGCACTCACCTGCCATGCGGCTGACCTGGGTTCGATTCCCGGCCCGGGTCCTTCCCCGTCTCTCTCCCCATTCGCTTCCTGTCTACCTCTCGTACTGTCCTGTCCATAATAAAGTCTAAAAAGACCAAAAAATATAGATTTAAAAAAAAAAGAAAAGAAAAAAATACACTGGAATGGAAGACGTCCTGTGTTGGATTATTAAGACTGCTCATGCGTCCATGTTGTTATTTAGCACATGGTCTTATAGACCAGTGTTTCTCAACAGGGGTGCAGGGGCACCCTGGGGTGCCGCGGGCCCCCTTCAGGGGTGCCGCGGAAACGTGGCTGATAAATAAAATGATGTAACGTAATACATATTTGTCTGAATTGATAAGTTAATGCTAGTCATTGGAATCTTTCATCTGCCATTTATGCACAATAAAGTAAATATAGGTCGCCCCATGGTCAGCAGCAACTTCAAGCGTAGGTCGTGTGACGTTTCCAAACGTGTTACTTTTCTAAGCTTGTGTGGTATCGGATGCGATGCCATGTTACGGCTTGTTGGTTTGGGGTGCCTTGAGATTTTTCATGAATTGAAAGGGTGCCTCGCCTTAAAAAAGGTTGAGAAACACTGGTATAGACCACACTCAATTGCTAACAATATAATATAGAGTTCTACTGCCTACGTTTTAATAAAGCGGCCGTTGGCTGGTGTATTGTCAACCAAAAAAAAAGATGTAATGTGAAAAATACTAAGATGTAAAATTTAGCATTTTGTGCCATTTTGTAATGTGCCACCTGGCCTTTGAATAAATGACTCATTTCAGACATGAGCCTTGTGAATTGATGAGAAACACACAAGGAGAAAAAAACTAAACCAAAATAACAAAAGTCCATCTCTCACTACCACTTCCAGCTACTACTACATATGTTTTTGTTCCTTCTTTTAAAAGAAGTTGGTGTTGATTTCAGAGTTGAGAGGTAGGCCTATACTGTATGTTATTCCTAAATTCAGATTTGAAGAAAATGAAAGGCTCACTGATCACCTGACCACTGAGATAGGCTAGCTGTGGGCATTATTCAAGAGAAAAGATCCAGGAATGCATCAGATCAGATTTCAGCTCTACATGCATGCATGAACATGCAAGGCTAGATATTGAGGTAAAACTCAGCAGAGAAGAAGAGAAAGTAAAGCACAGTCAAAAGCGAAAGGAAGGTGGCAAGACCTACTATAGTGAAGTAGTTTATCAAAGTGAGAAGTCTGCACACTTAAAATCCTTTCATGAAATAATAAAAGACAACAAAAAGGATTTTAAGTGTGCGGACGTGGCCTTCGTCCTGCACCTTTCCCTGGGATGTGCACAATCCTCTCCTTCAACAAGACCTATAGTGTGTCTTTAGGTCTAACTCAACATTTTCTGTGGCTGTTCGAACTGCAACCCAGGAATTAGATCGCCTGCTGGATTAGGCCTATATGGATGGAAATTCTGTGCAGTTCATTATGTCAAGTGTATTATACTGCTCTTGGGGTCTTATAAATGACATGCCAGATGCCATGACATGCCAAATGCCAGATGAAGTTAATCTTCGCTCTAACTCAGATAGAAATGTGTTGCTTACACACACACACACACACACACACACACACACACACACACACACACACACACACACACACACACACACACACACACACACACACACACACACACACACACACAATGTGCAGTCATGGGTAAGCTGTTAGGGTGTCAGACTTGTAGCCCAAAGGTTGCCTGTTTGACTCCCGCCAGGTTGGTGGAGGGAGTAATTAAACAGTGCTCTGCCCCCATCCTCTTCCCAGACTGAGGTAACCTGAGCATGGTACCCTCCCGCCGCACTTCTCCCTTTCGGGCGCCATTGGGGGCTGCCCCCTTGCACGGGCGAGGCATAAATTCAATTTCATTGTGTGCAATGAACACTTGGGTGCTGTGGAGTGCTATGTCGCAATGACAATGGGAGTTTCCCACTTGGGCTTTCACTTTCACACACACAAATATGCATGGTGACAAGGAACTATACCCAGACAGAGATCCCTATCTAGTCGTTATGCTGTAAGTCCTCCCATCATCACAAACTACATCTTCTCTCTCTCTCTCTCTCTCTCTCTCTCTCTCTCTCTCTCTCTCTCTCTCTCTCTCTCTCTCTCTCTCTCTCTCTCTCTTGCGCTCACTCTCTCTCTCTCCAATACTTTTGCTCACCAAAATGGTCATAATGGTCATAAATCCAAAATTGAATATATACAGATTTAAATACCAGGAAATGAAAGCTGATATTCTGAACTTTTCGTCTGAAACCCAAATGTCGTTGGTGGACAACAAAAACAACAAAATTGACTTGCTGTTCCAAAACAAAAAAAATCGCCTTAGAGACGCCCAAGAGTGTTTCCAGAGGCAGGGCTGCTGACAGCTTTCACTGGGCCCTGGATTAAGTCATCTGAAAGGACCCCTACCCAACACATACAATGTCATGGGGACACAATTCTGGGCCCCCTATCTCCCTGGGCCCGGGACAACATATCCATTTGTCACTCCCTGTCTGCGGGCCTGTCCAGAGTTGTGAATAGTGTTGTGGCAGACAATGTCATACACAGCTGTCAGATCCGGAAGATGCTGAAATGTCCTATGTCAGTGGTAGGATATTAGTGGGTTATTAGGTTACTGAACAACCTTCTCATGAAATGTCATTTTCAGAGAGGATATATCGAGGCTAGAGTAGAGTAGAGTAGAGTAGAGTAGAGTAGAGTAGAGTATCTTTTATACTCTACTCTACTCTACTCTAGCCTCGATATATCCTGGCTGTATTTTAGCCAGTCAATACATCCTGGGTGTTAACTTAGCCTTCTAAAAAGACTGTCACAAATATTTGGACCAATAGAAATCCAGCGGAAGAGTTGACAGATAGGCGTGTTGTGTCTCTACAGCAGAAACAGTACTGAAACTGAGGCATTTATCAAGTGTTTCCTCAAGAGCTACCGGTAGAGGCTTAAAAACATTGCAGAAGCCATGGCTAGTAACACGGACATTCTCACATGTTCTATTTGTTTGGAGTTACTGAAGGATCCAACGACTCTTCAGTGCGGACACAGCTACTGTATGGTCTGCATTAAAGCATGCTGGGATCACCAAGATAGGAAGGGAGTTTATAGCTGCCCCCAGTGCAGAAAGACTTTCCACCAAAGACCTGCCCTGAGCAAAAATATCATCATGGCTGAACTTGTGGAGCAGAGTAAGAAGGTGAGTTATTTCGGTTAAAAAACAAATCACCCAACAATTACAAATATAAATTGAATTGAGACAATATTTTTGTGCTTTGCTTAAGGATAAGTGCACTATTTTGAAAATATCGCCCCCTTTCTGAACTGTTTGCTATAAAACAGTGTTACTCACCAAATTTTTGTTGTTTCCGTTATTGGGATAATTTGGATTTTGCCTCAACTGGTTTTAGAATAGCCTAATTATCCAAATAACAGAGAAAACAGTAAAAATTAAAATGTTTTGACAACCATTCTACTTTATTGTTCAGAAAGGGGGCTTGTTCAAAATAGTGAACTTGAACTTAAGTATAAATGTATGTTAGATATTTTCTTGAAAGGAATGGGGAAACATTGCAAATGAGGATGACTAAAACAGGTTTAGCCTGTCTCCTGTTGTAGGGGGTTTTGACATGAATGTTATGCTGCTTCCTCACAGCTCAGTTTAAGACCTGGCCTGCCTCTGGTTAGTGAGGATCCCAAGACAAGGGAGGACTTTCTGAAATGTGAGTGACAACCCTTCCACGCCCCCGCGCCCCCCCCCCCCCCCCCCCCCCCCCCCCCCCCCCCCCCCCCTCTCTCATACCACACACACACACACACACACACACACACACACACACACACACACACACACACACACACACACACAGATAGTGGCGTGCACAGACATTCTAGGGTTCTAAAGCATAGGTTGGGGACATGTGGAACTTCTGGCCGTACTAGGATACATATTATATTGGGCATTATTGTCACATGCTTCTGATTGTGAAGCATTTGTAGATTATGATATCAACATGAACCACACCACATTGTTAAAACTTTTTTATTTTGTACAGTAGGGTAAAGGGGTAGGTGCTTTAGTACCACCTCATCCCTATCTGTGCACGCCTAAGCACACAGCCCCCGTCTCTCTCTCTCTCTCTCTCTCTCTTACACACACACACCTTTCAATTTTTTTTTAAAGTTTAACCCTAAAATATGTTCTGTTCTAGATTACACCAACTTTACCCTGGACCCAAACACAGCAAGTTGCAGTATTGAGTTGTTTAACAGAAACACAAAAGCTGATATGAATTGCAGCAGAACCTACAGTCTAGGCTACCCTGATCACCCAGAGAGATTTGACTGGGACAATCTGGTGCTGTGTAGAGAGAGTGTGACCGGCCGCGGCTACTGGGAGGTAAATATAGACTGTGGTTTGATTGGCGTAGCAGTGTCATACAAAGAAATAAGCAGAAAAGCAAAGGACACAAAATTTGGGGACAATTCACAATCCTGGAGTATGATATTTGAATTAGACAATGGCCCTCATTTTCTCAAACACAACAAAAAAAAGGATAAGGTTTATGGAGTTGACCGCAACAGAGCAAGAACAGTAGGAGTGTATGTGGACCACAGGGCAGGAACTCTGGCCTTCTACCAGATCTCTGACAAGATGACCCTCCTGCACAAAAGCCAGACCATGTTCAGACGTCCACTCTACCCTGGGTTTTATATTTATCACGGAAAAGTACAACTTTTACACCTCTCCAACCCATGATTAAAGTGCCATTTGAGATTGTCTCATGCCAGATTAGAGTTATTGACAAGATTGTTTTTGGGGATAATGATTAATCCCCAAACTGTTATGATAGACTTTTATGGGCTGCTATACTGTTACTGCTATTGCTCTTGTTTCCTGTTAAAGGGTTAGGCCACTATTTTGGGGCTTATTACAGTTAAAATCGTTGGCCAGGGTTTATAAAGGTGGTAAAGTGTCTTATTTTTCATGTAAGCCGTTGTCTTGCTTTAAGACAAGTTAAAAGAGGGATCATGTCGCTAAGCTAGTGAAAGTCAATGCATCCGTATAGCATGCTACAGTGATCCATTGACTTTCTCTAGCTTAGCTATATACTCCCTCTTTTAACTCGTCTTAAAGCAAGACAACGTTTAACCCTATCGCACCGGACGCATCATATTTGATTCATCAAATTCAAAGCCCTCTCCCCGCTGACACAAAAAAAATCGATCTCAAAAACATCCTGTGTGTCATTTCCAAACGTCCTGCGGTACACAGAAACCGCCACAAGAGAGCAGCGGTCGACAACAAGTTGACCACAGCTCGGCGAAAACTAGAAAAATGGGGTAGAAGCGGTTTCCCTGACCGATGCTGAGATATCATCAAATTGCAAAGGGTTTGTGTACAAATTTCCGAAATATAACTCTACATCCCTTAATTTGAACACTTGCTTTGTGCAATTAATCAAGGAAGAGTTTATATTTTTACACTGTGTTGCAGAGAGATCGTGCTAAAACTGATGAAACAAATAAGCACCGTCCGGCGGTAGGAAGTCAGCCATCAACGCATTTTGCCATAGGGAAACTTACAAAGCATAGGCCTACCACGACGATCATTTAACAAAACACACGTTGTTTTACTTCAAGACAAAGATATTGCCTTAAGAAACAGGTTTTACTTGCAATTTTAAAAATGTAATGCAAAATGTTGAAATTATGATCTCGTAAAAAATGCATTGAAGTGAATGGAGAAATGGTCCAATTGTAGTAATGGACCCATATATTCAAATTCCACATTAAAAAATGAATAATGATCTATATTACACTCATAAATAGGTTGTTAAGCATTCGATCAGCTATGTTTTTACATAGATTTTAAAAAAATTACCCAACCAGGCTGTGGGAAATGTAAAATATGGTCCTACTAAAACAAGGGTAGGCTAAAAAAAAATGGCAGGATTTCACTAAATATAATCCTCAAATTAAATTGACTGACAACTTTTTTAAATTAAAAAAAAGTTGTAAATGCATTAAAAGTCATTTTTCAATGGTCATGAAATTGGAATTTTCATTTATTTAAAGCCTGATGCATCATATATGATGCATTAAATATCTCAGTGACCTTAACAAAATTTAGAATTTTTTTTTTTACATTTCTTATAAGGGACCAATATTGAAGCAAATTCCAAAAAATTAGAATTTTCTCTCATTGCTTTCATGGTTCAGGTCTCACAGGGTTAACATGAAAAATAAGACACTTCACCACCTTTATAAACCCCAGCCAACGATTTTAACTGTATTAAGCCCCAAAATAGTGGCATATCCCTTTAAATACAAGAATTACTTTTACTTACGTTCTTAGTGTATGTACTGACAGATGCAGGCTATTATTAACTTGTCTTCATACTGCATGGGAATGGGTTTCCGATATTTGTGGTGTACTCCAGGATGTACAGTATTTTGAATGTTATTGCTTACCTAACTATGTTAACTGACAGTGAGTGATGGGCATTGTAATAAAAGGGCCCATATTGGCCTGAGACGAATAAAGCTATTGTAGTGCTCTCAACGCTCTTGGCATAATTCGCTTTCCTGTGCGTGTTCTGTTGTGTTGTTTGTTCATCATCCTTAATGTTGAATTTCACGTAGGAATAGTTGCGGTAATTACCCTGTATGACATTATATTGCTCAAGCTTAAGCAAAAAAAGTAGTGTACCAGGAAATAGGTTTTGTCATGGAAATGTATTGTTTGCATGTGATTTGTTGATGATAAATATTTGGTGTGAATATTACAAATGGCCACGGCAATAAATACACTTTTTCCCCATTTGGAGGCCTAGGTGTTAATATTTATTAACCAATAAGGGAATGGATCACACTCACTCAGTTTTTTCTTCTTTCTTTTTCTTTTATTTTCTTCAAACATTGCAGGGTCAGACAGACGTTTCGGCTGCAAGAGCCCTCATCAGTGTGACCACACACTGATGACGGGTCTACACTGATGAAGGCTCTCGTCTGTCTGGCCCAGCAATTACTTCAGAGACGCACCAACAAGACGGAAGAGCGCAGTGTGTGCAATATAATCTTTATTAGCCAAACATACACTCACTTCCAATCAAAGTCTCTAGTAAGTTTCTTTTCTACCAGCCTACCTGAATTTTCACCAGCAGGCCGGTTGGTGGGTGTTCATTTAGAGCTCTGCATATGACATCAGCGTTGTTGATCACTACAGTATACCTGAGACAGTCATCACCAGCATGTCAACACAGTGGGCTGCTGTAGTATTATGGGTAAAGAGTTGGTCTTGGTCTAGGGTGGCAGGTTAGGGCTCACCTGTTGGAACACGTCTAGTTGAGCTTAAAAACGTCATGGGCCTAACTATCCTGTGCCCCCATCTATGGCTGAAGAGCTCAGGAGAAAAGAAGCAAGTCAAATGTTTGTGTTATTGGGAAGTGGTCATGAAAGTGTTCCAGCTCTCCTGAGCGAAGGCAGTAAGAGTGATGTCATGTAGCAAAGAGACAAAGGGAAATCATGGGGTAGAGTACTGTTGAGTAGTAGAGTAGAGTAATTTTGGATTGGGTGAAATTTTGAGTCCATTTTCACACATTTGCAACACCAGCTGTCCATTTCCATCCATAGTGCTTACGTGAGTCAACTTGATAAATCCTATTGAGCCCTCTAGTGGTGGTCCATAGTGGCTACTACAGGTCAGAGATCAGACACTATATCCAGAGATTATTTTCTTCAGGACACAAGGATTAAAAAGGTCAAACTTCTTCATTTTAGGCTGTTATTACCCGTACGGAAAAAATATATAAAATTCATACACATTCCTTATGAAAAGAACATGTTCAGAACGTACAGTATAACAACTTACCACTATCTTAGTGCTAAATCCTTGTTAATCCTTGTAAAAGTATTGATCAAAAATATAAATGTCATGTGTGAAAGTGGCGCCTTTAGTGATTTCTCATACAAAGTATTAAGTAAAACTAGTATAAATAAAGTACAAATTATGTATGGCATTTACAAATAATGTTTATTGTTTTTGTGTGAAATGTATACCGGTATGCATTTTATATGTATCATATAAGTACTCTATGATGGCCTTCTATGTTTTTTATATCAAATTAAAAGCAAAGTGATACCTCACCCATTCAAGGGGGTAGCCCCCAGTGGCTCCCCGAGGTAGGACAGTACCATGTTCAGGGTACCTGAGTCATGGGCTATGTCTCAAATGACAGATTTTTGTCAGTGCACACAGTGCACTGAGGTCTTTAGTGCATAGTGTCGTGGAGAAATTTGAGCACTATGCACTGTGCCCTTGATGGAAGTGACGGCTGAGCATGGCATTAGCTCGCCAAGATACAATTTGGCTACTGTTTACAATGCACAGCGTCTGGTGCTTGTATTTCCATGTCCTTCACCCCAAAGGACAACAATCACACATACGATACTTTGGTTGGCATGAAAAGGTTGGTGTCCCATCAACATTACTTACATAGGCCTAATTAGGAGACTGTTGACCAAATTCTTCTACCGAACTGATTGCCACATTTCCTCCGTGTCATTGTCAACATGGCCGCCGTTTAGTGCGTGCAGTGTCCATCATTCAAGCACTGCATTTTTCCGCCATTGTTAGGGAATCATCCATCCAATTTTCAGCGTGAGCGCCCTAGGCACTGAAAAACAGTGCCCGAAGAGCACAAGTGCGGCATTTGAGACACGGCCAATGGAGGAAGATGGGGGAGAGCACTGGTTAATACTCCCCCCACCAACCTGGCAGGTCGGGATTCGAACCGGGAATCTGGTCAGGGGTGCATTTCTCGAAACCATAGTTGCTAACTATGTTAGCTACTTTGTTAGCTACTTTGCAATTTCCCATTGACAACAACCCAAGTTGTTAACTGGCAAACAACTACGCTTTCGAGAACCCCAGTGTAGTCATAGGCTGTGCCTGTGTCTCAAATGCCGCACTTGTGCACTTCGGGCACTGTTTTTCAGTGCCTAGGGCGCTCACGCTGAAAATTGCAGTTGAGCCAGTGCACTGAAAGTGCCAGGATGATCCCCTAATAATGGCGGAAAATTGCAGTGCTTGAATGATGGCCACTGCACGCACTGAACGGCGGCCATGTTGACAATGACACGGAGGAAATGTGGCATTCAGTTCAGTAGAAGAGTTTGGTCAACAGTCTACTAATTCTGTAAGTAATGTTGATGGGACACCAACCTTTGCATGGCAACTAAAATATTGTATGTGTGATTGTTGTCCTTTGGGGTGAAGGACATGGAAATACAACCACCAGACGCTGTGCATTGTAAACAGTAGGCAACTCATATTTTGGCAAGCTAATGCCATGCTCAGCTGTCACTTCCAGCGAGGGCACAGTGCATAGTGCTCAATTTTTTCCACGACATATGCACTAAAGACCTCAGTGCACTGTGTGCACTGTGCACTGACTGTCAGTGCACTGACAAAAGTGCGTCATTTGAGATGTAGCCATAGTCTCGTTAAGGAATAACACCTTATCTGACATTTGAATGGATACTCTATGAGGGACTGTAATAATATGCAGCTTTAGCAGTTGCCAAAACTTTGTATGTTTCATTTTATACATTTCTAACAAAAAACTGTGCTGTGGAAGAACTTTATCTGATATTTGTATGGATAATCTATGAGGGACTGGTGTCATATAGGCTAAAGGTTTAGCAGTTGCCAAAACTTTATAGCCTAAGTTTCATTTTACACTAATCAACCATGTCGATTTCGATTTAACCCTCTATTGCATGGCGTTGCCATATGGCAGCAAATTCTTTTTGGGGTTTTTAAAATAGAGTATAACAAATATCCACCACTTTTCCCATTGTGAGTGAACATGGGACTTTAATTTTGAAATATTTATCAGTTTGAAGACATTGGGTAGGGCTCTCATTGCGTCGCTTGGGTGGTACCTCAAAAAAGAGGTGACAGATGCACATTAGTCGACATTGCAAGAAATTAAATGCACCTCTTTTTTGGGGTGCCAACGAAGAGACGCAATGGTACTCCCCTTGAGGGTACTGCCACAGCGATGAGTTATGTACCTTTATTTCTGAGAGTGTATCACTTTAATACCAACAGTCAACAAGAGATGAGTTTGTTTCCAAGAAACGAGCTGGTGTTTCTTTGCTATTTGATACACATCTCTTATACATAGGTGCCTTGAAAGATAATTGGGGATATAATTGGAATCATAGTTGTTGGTTTTCTTACAGAATGTAAGACATTAGCTCCGTTGTCTATGGAAGTTATGCTAGAACTCCTCCCATCATCACAAACTACCTCCATACACACACAAAACTCATCCCTATCTGTGCACGCCTAAGCACACAGCCCCCGTCTCTCTCTCTCTCTCTCTCTCTCTCTCTCTCTTGCGCTCACTCTCTCTCTCTCTCTCTCTCTCCATGTCCATGGGTAGCAGGCTTGAGGAAGTCGTTGCAAACCATGGATAGGCCACAAAGTATTCAATTTTATTCCAATACTTTTGCTCACCAAAATGGTCATAAATCCAAAATTGAATATAGATTTAAATACCAGGAAATGAAAGCTGATATTCTGAACTTTTCGTCTGAAACCCAAATGTTGTTGGTGGACAACAAAAACAACAGAATTTGGCTTGCTGTTCCAAAACCAAAAAATCGCCTTATGACGCCCAACAGTGTTTCCAGAGGCAGGGCCGCTGACAGCTTTCACTGGGCCCAGGACAAAGACATCTGAAAGGGCCCCCTACCCAATGTAATGGGGACACAATTCTGGGCCCCCTATCTCCCTGGGCCCGGGACAACATACCGCTTTGTCTCTCCCTGTCGGCAGGCAGGCCTGTCCAGAGGTGTGAATAGTGTTGTGGTAGACAATGTCAAACACTTCCCTGATTTTCATAGACTTCAGATCACGTACCGCGATTCTGGTCTGACCAGGACTATAACAATTAGAGTTTCCATACCGGAAGAACTTTGTTTCCATGGCCTGTTTAACCCTTCTCCCTCGGCTTGCTACTGGTTGAGGGCTGTGCCGAAGTTTAAACCAAACATGTCTTAGCCCAATAGAACGTCTCTGCTTAAACACGTCACTGCCTTGAACACGCCTCTACCCAGGACGGTTGGCAATGCTCAGTTGATTGGTTCCAGACAAAGTGGGTGGAGTACCCGCTGTAGCGGGATTGAGCAAGCTCCTGGCCCTACTGTGTGTAGCTGAGCCGAAGGCGTTGCTTCACCAGTAGGGCGGAGCCCGGCTATCAAACACAGCTGTTAGATCCGGAAGATCCGCAAGATGTCCTGTGTCCGTTGTAGGATATCAGTGGGTCATTTGGTTACTGAATTCAATGTAATGTTGTTGTCATTGTAGTACTATGGTGGTGATGTGAAGGTTTTCAGTGACTATTACAGCATCCCACTGGTGGCACAGTGCACATTATATGGCTTCATGTTGGCAACCTTTTCATGAAATGTCATTGTCAGAGAGGTAATATCAAAGCTGTATGCTTGTCGGTTAACACATCCTGTTAACTTCACCTTCAAAAAGACTGCCACAAATATTTGGACCAATAGAAATCCATCTGAAGAGTAGACAGACGGATGTGTTGTGTCTCTTCAGCAGAAACGATACTGAAACTGAGGCGTTTATCAAGAGCTTCCTCAAGATCTACCGCCACAAGTTAACAGCTGAAAAACATGGCAGAAGCAATGGCGAGTAACACGGACATTCTCACATGTCCTATTTGTTTGGAGCTACTGAAGGATCCAACGACTCTTCAGTGCGGACACAGCTACTGTATGGTCTGCATTAAAGAGTGCTGGGATCACCAAGATAGGGCGGGAGTTTACAGCTGCCCCCAGTGCAGGAAGACTTTCCGCCGAAGACACGCTTTGAGCAAAAATATAATCATGGCTGAACTTGTGGAGCTGAGTAAGAGGGTAAGTTATATTTGTGTTCCAAAACGAACAAAAAAATAATAATAATCACTCAAAAATTACAAGTGTAAATTGGATTGAGGCAATACTATTTTGTTGATTAGTTAATAGAAGCATAAATGTATGGTATTTTATTGACACAAATGAGGAAACATTGCAAAGG
The DNA here is from genome assembly GCF_034702125.1 of Engraulis encrasicolus. Classification (NCBI taxonomy): domain Eukaryota; kingdom Metazoa; phylum Chordata; class Actinopteri; order Clupeiformes; family Engraulidae; genus Engraulis; species Engraulis encrasicolus. The sequence continues at coordinate 42,794,057 of NC_085857.1, read as the reverse complement.
CTTTGGATGACTTAAGAAAGTTATCCAGTCTTTGCCTGGTCCTGACCATCCCATAATACTACCATTTCATTTCATATTCATGGTCTGGAGGTTGTTTGATTTGACGCGATTGCATGAAGCGGGAAGTTTTCACTCAGTTCTGGTTTGAAATGATTGGGCAGCTCTCACCCAATCGCCGACAGTTACTCAACAAAAACTTAGCGCGGGCGTTTACGTCATTATCATCAAGAGCACCCTCCCCCTTTCGCCCCCACCAACCTGTCTCTTCGCTTATTGGCTGTTTTCTGGGGAGGTTTGGCCGGCAAGATCATGCCAGCCAACAACCCTAGACAGAAAACAGTAACCAGACTGTATGGAGCCAATCTTTTGGCAGAAGTACGTAGGATGGCGCGCGAGACTCCTGTCTGCTGTTGTTGGGGTTTTGATTTATGCAATTCTGCTTCCTTACAGCTCAGTTTAAGACCTGCCCTGCCTCTGGTTAGTGACGAGCCCAAGACCAGGGATGATTTTTTTAAATGTGAGTGACACGCCTCCTTTCTCACTCACTAACACAGACACTCTCTCTCTCTCTCTCTCTCTCTCTCTCTCTCTCTCTCTCTCTCTCTCTCTCTCTCTCTCTCTCTCTCTCTCTCTCACACACACACAGTTTACTTCTTTATTTGTGCCCACAATTCAAAATTGAGTTTCCATAGACACAAATTTATCAGTTGCAAAGATATTCAGGCATTAGATAAGTGGCACCACAGTGATCAATAGTCCGTGGGGTAAAAGTCTCAAGGATATACACAGCACCTTCTTCTCCATATGTGTCGACTACCAATTATTGATGATATTGAACAATATTCAAGCAAGCTTTTTGCATTCATTTTTGGGAAGCCAAGCATCCTTAGCCCCAGTCTATGCACGTGGCCCAAAGTTCCAAATACAAGCACTATATATTGGCATTTGTAGCCATTGACAGTAAATAGAATGGACGCCAAATCAACGCTATTTGCCATTCAACGCTTTGAAGCCAGATTTGGGAACATTCCAACTTACATTCCACCTTAGCAACGCCAAACGCAGGTGCTGATTGGACAACAACAAGACTTCTAACGGTCAATCAAACCATGTTCTTATGCTCATTGGTCAATTTAACTTTTAATATCTCTCTAAAATAAAACATCACCACAAAAAATCACCACCCTGGTAAGTTGGAGAGCAAGGGGACCTACTAGTTGAGCGAAAAATGATCCCCCTGGAGTGGCATTTAAGGGAGATACAGGGTTTTATGTCTCTCATAGGAATGAATGGGATTTGGCCATTTTTTGGTCTTTTTGGGTCCAACCTTGGCTCCAACTTGGCTTCAACAATGAAATAGAATTTTGGCCTCCATTCTATTTACTCTCAATGTTTGTAGCCCATCACAGTGATTTCCTGAACAAGTGGTTGATACTTCATTAGTTTCTCACAAAATGTTTCTTCTAGATATGAGTCAAAGCAACATCCTACTTCCACTATATCAACAGTTCGATTGTCCTCATCAATGATAGTGATGTCTGGTTTAGTTGCATTCAGTCCATTATATTATTAAAAGTAGTTGGGTTCTGGTTTAGAGCAAACATTTGGGGTTTTAGAACACAGTTTGTAAACATTGTTACAGATGAGGGGCAAACATATTGCAATTTTTCTCTCACACACACACACACACACACACACACACACACACACACACACACACACACACACACACACACACACACACCAAAAAGTGAAAAAAGTTGAACCCTAAAATATGTTCTGTATTTCTTATTTCTAGATTACATCAACTTTACATCAACTGGACCCCAACACAGCAAGTACCTGTATAGAGTTGTCTAACAGAAACACAAAAGCTCGTAGTGGCAGTAGTCAAGGCTACCCTGATCACCCAGAGAGATTTGACTGGACAAATCAGGTGCTGTGTAGAGAGAGTGTGACCGGTCGCTGCTACTGGGAGGTGAACATACGCTGCGGTGAGATTAATGTTGCAGTTGCGTACAAAGAGATAAGCAGAAAAGGAAATGCCACAAGATTTGGAGAGAATTCACAATCCTGGAGTATGGTATTTTATTTAGAAAATGGCACTCATGTTCTCAAACACAACAAAAAAGTGCATGTTGTTCGTGGTGTTGACTGCAACAGAGAAACAACAATAGGAGTGTATGTGGACCACAGGGCAGGAACTCTGGCCTTCTACCAGATCTCTGACAAGATGACCCTCCTACACAGAGTCAAGACCACGTTCACACGTCCACTCTATCCTGGGTTTTTTGTTAATTATGGAAAAGTACAACTTTTACACCTCTCCAACCCATAGATGAATAAACTGCAATTTGAGATGGTCTCATACCAGATTAATGTTAGGCCTATTGAAATGTATGTTTTTGAGGATAATCATTGGTTCCCAAACTGTTAAGATTGACTACTATGGGCTGTTATGCTAAATTAGTTCATTATTTATCCTATGTGTCTTATACTGCTCTTGATTCATGTTAAATATAAATACAAGAATTTATTTTACTTGTTTACGTGTATGTGCTGACAGATAGATGACTAGATATTAACGTCTACTGTACGTAGTAGGAATTGGTTTCCAATATGTGTGATGTACCCCAGGACGTATAGTATATTGAATTGTATTGCTTACCTAACTATGTTAACTGACAGTGGGTGATGGGCATTGTAATAAAAGGGCCCATATTGGCCTGAGACGAATAAAGCTATTATAGTGCTCTCAACGCTCTTGGCATAATTCGCTTTCCTGTGCGTGTTCTGTTATGTGTTGTTTGTTCATCATCCTGAATGTTGAATTTCACGTAGGAATAGTTGCAGTAATTACCCTGTATGATATTTTATTGCACAAGCTTAAGCAAAAATTTGTATACCAGGACATAAGTTGTATACCAGGACATAAGTTTAACTTTGAGTTATGAAAATATATTGTTTGCATGTGATTTGTTGATGTTAAATATTTCATGTGAGCATTACAAATGGCCACGGCAATAAATACACTTTTTCAACACATTTTCCCATTTGGATAGTCCTAGATGTTCATCTTCATTTGCCGAACATGCACTTGCTTCCAATCGAAGTCTCTAGTAAGTTTTCTTTTTCTACCAGCCTATCTGAATTTTCACCAGCATTTGGCCGGTTGGCTGGTGTTAATTTAGAGGTCTGATCAGAGTTGCTCACTACAACACACCTCTGACACAGTCGTCAGCAGGTCAACACAGTGGGCTGTAGCCATTATGGGTAAAGAGTTGGCTTTTGTCTAGGGTGGCAGGTTAGTTTAGTTCAGTAGCTTTTATTTGTTCCAGTATGGGCAGTAGTAGTTGTACACCTTTCACACACAGGGCTCACCTGTGGAACAAGTCTAGTTGAGCTTAAAAACATCATAGGCCTAACTATCCTGTGCCCCCATCTTTGGCTGAAGAGCTCAGGAGAAAAGAAGCAAGTCAAATGTTTGTGTTATGGGGTCATGAAAGTGTTCCAGCGCTCCTGAGCGAAGACAGTAAGAGTGCTCTCACATAGCAAAGAGACAAAAGTTTTATTGACAAAGGGAAATCATGGGGTTGAGTAGTAGAGTAATGTTGGGTTGGGTGAACCTTTTTTTTTTGCCTATTTTCGTGCATTTGCAACACTAGTTGTCCATTTCCATCCATAGTGTTTACATGAGCCAACTTGATCAATCATATTGAGCCCTCTGGTGGCCAATAGTGGCTACAGGTCAGAGATCAGACACTATAGCCAGAGATTATTTTCTTGTGGACACGAGCACTAAAAAGGTCAAACATATTAATTTTAGGCTGTAATACATGCCCAACAGACAACAAGCTATTTAATACACATCTCATACGCTAGGAGCCTTGAAAGGTAATTGGGGATATTATTGGAATCATAGTTGTTGGTTTTCTTACAGAATGTAAGAAATTAGCTCTGTTGTAGCAAGAAGAGCATCTCCCTCCGATTTCCAATGTTTGAGACAGAACCAGGGTATTAGATCTTGTAGTGTTCAAACTAATGACAGTGTTATTCTGAACTGATTACAGTGACAGTATGGGAGTGGACTGGACATCAGAGGCCAGATGAAGTGACTCATTGCTCTAACTGAAGACAACACACACACATACACGTGCGCATGCATGCATGGTGGCAAGGAGATATACCCAGACAGAGATCCCTACCCAGACATTAGCTCCCTATAGAAGTTATGCTAGAACTCCTCCCATCATCACAAACTACCTCTATACACACACACCAAACACTCACTCACTCACTCACTCACACACGCACGCCAGCACGCACGCACGCACGCAAGCATGCATGCACGCACGCGCGCGCAAACATGGTGACAAGGAGATATAACCAGACAGAGATCCCTATCTATGTCTATAGAAGTTATGCTAGAACTCCTCCCATCATCACAAACTACCTCTATACTAGGGCTGGGCAATATGACGATATATATCGTTATCGTGATATAAAAGTGTATATCGTGACCTTTGTCCTATATCGTTTATATCGTGATAGTAATTTTATCAGCTGTATACAATTGAATATCATTTAATTACATTTCATTTTGTCACAATACACACTATAAGTTAATGTAAAAATATTAATCAAAAGATCAATTTTAAAGAAAGGTTGTTTTGCGACATGAAAAACTAAAGAGAATAACTGAAAACGTATGTAATTGTAACTGCTATATAGTGATGTATATCGTTATCGTGATATAAAGTAATCCATATCGTGATATAGGTTTTTTTCCATATCGCCCAGCCCTACTCTATACGCACACAAAACGCACACACACACACACACACACACACACACACACACACACACACACACACACACACACACACACACACAGAGAGAGAGAGAGGCTACACACACAGTCCAGATGTTTTGTGAAATGAGTCCAGTTGACACAAAAATGTTTGAAAATGACTGAAGAATCTTTATTCAAAACACCACCGCCAACCACCGATCTTTTCCATGGTAGGCCCTAGGTATCAGGTATCATCAACCCTCTTAGAAATAAAAACATCTCCATCATCAAGTCATCCAAACTAGTTTTTTTTTATCGAAGATTATAGAAATGTTATAAAATACAGTATACTGTAATAGAAATTCATAAATACATTCCATTGTGATTCTTGTATAGCCTCATTTTTCAGTAGGTACTCTTTTTGGTGAGGGCCCGCACACCTCGAATGTTTCTTTTTTAGCAGGTGCAGCTTTTCAAGGTACTCCAGTCTTCGTTTAACTCAAGGAAGAGCGCGACACTGCTTCTTCACAATTCACCACTTTTTTATTTTTATTTTTGTACTGACGTTTCGGCACTAGGCCTTCATCAGATGAATGATGAAGGCCTCTGATGAAGGCCTAGTGCCGAAACGTCAGCACAAAAATAAAAATAAAAAAGTGGTGAATTGTGAAGAAGCAGTGTCGCGCTCTTCCTTGAGTTAAACGAAGACAGTAGGTACTCTTAAAATCAAGGTAGCCTACACTATATTTAGGTCACTTTATTATCTTTCGCTTAGGCCTATCTCTCGAATATGCACAAACTACCACTGCTACTGCACAACACCTGATCACAAAAACTAAGTGTGTAAATCATAAACGTAACTGTTGAATACAATGTGAAGCCTGTGGAGACATTAGGCCCCTTTGGCTTATTATATTGGCATTAGGCCGACACAGCCTATTCCTCTGGAAGGCTGACGGGTAACACTTTACTTAACGCTGGCGTCATACACATGACAGTGTCATAACAGTGTCATGACACGTCATAGACGTCACACGATTTGATTAATTAATTAACGCGATAAAAAAAGAATCGCAGTATAATATAGCTACATAGTTCTGGAGTAGACAAGTGGAGGGCAGTATTACGCCTGATGGTGCTCTCTATAAACGGCTCTGTGATGGTGAACAGCCTGCTGAAATTGAGAAGAGTTCTCTCATCTTTTAAAAATGAATAATATTTTATTAGATTATGTTTATTTCTTGTAATTATTCAAAATACATGTGAAAAAAATATATTTGAATGCGATTAAAATACGATTAATTCATTTCAAAGCCTATTCGATTACATTTTTTTAATCGAGTCCCAGCCCTAGTTTTATGGTCACGAAAAGTTGATATTGCTTGGGCTATCTACTCTCCACCATAATCGAATGTCACCTAATGACAACACTCATAAAATGTTTATGACATTTACATGATGTTTATGGCATGTCCATGACTGCGTTACACCCCTGTCATGTAATAGCCTACATATGAGGCCGGCATCAAGTTAAGTGTTAGCGGCTGTTGCCTCTAGGTGGCGCTCCTGGGGGAGGACTCTTCCCTCCGGTCCTCTTCAGGGGTCACAGCTGGGCTGGCCGCTACCATGGCAACACATAGGAAAATTAGGAAAAACAGTATATTTATGAATTAAATAACGATATGTGACCAATTAGGAATATATTACTGGGCTTTTGAGTTACTGTAAATGTCACTTAGGTTGGCTTGAAATAAGTAATAGCCTACTACTCAAGTGCATATATCTGGGATTCGTTTAGGCTAATAAAGAACTGTGTGTGACTGCGTGCAAGCGATGTGACATTTATATCTGATATCCAGGGGTTAAAGTAGTTTTCGTTTCTTACCGGTGCTACCCCCCACCACCATCCACAAACAAACAATAAACAAACAAAATAAACACGAGTATTACATATCTATAATCGCTGCATGACTGTTTCAGGTGTCTCTTCATAGGAGGACACTTGTCTCAAATGGCATAGTGTGGTTGTGTGTGTTTTCTACTGAAACAGCTGAACTTACTTTTTTCAAATGTGGGATTTTGGACAGCATTAAACCTATTCTCTTACGGTACTGTGCACCAGCTGTAAATGTTATACCGGTGCTTCGCACCTGTGCGCACCCGTCTACTTTCACCACTGCTGATATCTGTCATCACTTTCATTTAAAACTGATGCTAAGTCACAGTTTACACATTTAAACATTTAAGGACAACAGTTGTGACATACTATGTATCTGGTGAACAATGATTGAAACGGATTCAAAATGCCATTACTTGGGTACATGTAAAATATATCTGATGGAAAACATCATGTAGACACCCATCGCTGTGTGTTCAGTAACACTACTTGTATATCTGATAGAAAACACTGTGTGCGTTCCAATATGCGACCTTGCGTCCTCCACTTGTGGCCTTGTACCAGGAAGTAATACGTCGTGATCACTGACAACAGCCTTATATTTCAATATCTCGCAAAAGCTCAATTGTAAAGTCATTTTCTCATTTTCAAACAGGATTGTAAATCAAGAATTGTCCCCCAAAAATGGTTTTGGCTAGGCTGACAGCTAGGAAACTTAATTGTTTTCTCCACGGAGGCGGGGCATCAGCACAACGTGAGGCCACAAGCCCAAGTGGAGGACGCATATTGGAATGTACCCACTATTATGTAGACTCCAGAGGTTAGTGTTAAATAGGTATGTGTGTATCTGTGTCTGACCTGAGCATCCATAGTTGTCTCCTGATGGGATGTGACCCTGAGGGATGGTATATCCAGACTGGCACACACAGGCCCCAAACTCACCACATTCAGCATGCTCACCACAAGACAACTCATTGCAGTGAAGGTGACCTACAGACAGACAGAGGTTGCTAACTTGTAAAAAGTCAAAGGTTAAAACATCTATCTATCTATCTATCTATCTATCTATCTATCTATCTATCTATCTATCTATCTATCTATCTATCTATCTATCTATCTATCTATCTATCTATCTATTTTAAATAAACTTAGGCTGCATTGAAATATGAAGGCTTGAAATAAAAAAAATATGTGCCATCATATTAAATGTAGAGTAGTAGAGTAGAGTAAGGCTGAATCCTATTTCACCCCTTGGCCATACGTCGATCCCCTTCCCCTCCGTTTTGCACGTTCATGTGAAGGGCTAGGGCCGTCCCAAGTCACGTTCAGACAGAGGCGAAGGGGTTTGGGGAAGGGCTTCCTACCCCTTGAAACTGAGATTCTCCGATGGCACACTTCAAACGGAGGGCTACGACTGATTTTCCCGAATGCATTGCGAATGCTTTGAAAATTTAGCGGCTTCCACAAAAAGCACACCAATAATATAAGTATTTTCGCAATAATTTATGGTGTCACAGTTGTAATAATTATTCCTTGGTACTCAGTTAAACATTGCCCCAATGTGTAATGGTCATTTTATCCATGAAATGCACATGTAAAAAAAAACGCTTTTAATGTCAATGTAATGCATGGAAGTCGTGAAGGAATTGCGAGGGTTGTGCAACACTGTTGTCCTTTCTTAAATTGTTGCGCGTGTAATTACAAGCAATATCGTCGGTTTAACCATAGAGAAGCTGGTTTTTGCATGGTATGGGTGTCATTCCGCGGTTGCTGAAGGGCTGTCTCAATTCATAGGGGTTGCGTTTCAAGCCCTACGCCTTAGGCCTACTGTTCCGTTTGAATGGATGAGGGCCAAGGGGAAGGTGTAGGCGTAGGGGTAGAGATTAGACATGGGATTCAGCCTAACTCTATCGGTCCCAGAGGAAACTATGGTGTCCAGCAGCATACACAAATTACAACATAGGTTACATTGCACATGTCTTACGTGTGGAGTAGCTTTGGTTGACTGCGGGTTTGAGCAAGTGCACAAAGTATCCCTGGCACATTTTCACCTCCACCTGTCCTACTGGAGAGCATCCAGTTGAGTTCTTAACGCACAGCTCCAGTTTTGCCATCCCATTCAAGCCTCCGTAAATTGGAGTCGGGCACAGACCGAGGAGCTGCTGCTGCTGGTCTCCCTCAGATGGAGGGTGCCTACACATGCAGACGCTGTCCAGCACGTCACCCCCTACTCCACTGAAGCGGAACCAGCCCTCTTGCAGAGCAGAGTCGTCCCTGGACCGGGCCATGTCAGCGTTCCTCCACGGCTCTGACAGGGTAGAGTACCGCTCACACGGGTCTGGTTCTGAGGTGGTGAGGAACAATTAGTTATCTAGCAGGAACGTCAATTTCACCATAATTAAGAACCGACAAAGTTCGGAGAGAGTAGAGTTCTGCTCGCACGGGTCTGGTTACGAGGTAGAGAAGAACTAATTAGTTGTTGAGGTCTAAGTGAGGTTAGTGTAAAATAGGAGTGTGTGTCCTGTTCATCTGTGTCTGACCTGAGCATCCGTAGTTGTCTCCTGTTGGGATGTGACCCTGAGGAATGGCATATCCAGACTGGCACACACAGGCCCCAAACTCACCACACTCAGCATGCTCACCACAAGACGACTCATTGCAGTGAAGGTGACCTACAGACAGACAGAGGTTGCTAACTTGTAAAAAGTCAAAGGTTAAAACATCTATCTATCTATCTATCTATCTAGATCTATCTATCTATCTATCTATCTATCTATCTATCTAGATCTATCTATCTATCTATCTATCTATCTAAAATAAGCGTAGGCTGCATTGAAATATGAAAGCTTGAAATAAAAAAAATATGTGCCATCATATTAAATGTAGAGGCTAGACTCTATGGCATGATGTGTACAGGTACATGTATGTGTGTACTCTACTTAACCCTATCCAGACTGGGGGGGGGCTAAAAGTGCCCGCACCAACTTTGATGTCGTATAATTCCTTAACGACTTAAGCTATGACTACGAAACTTTGTGACTTTTCCTAACATTTAGTTGGCTACAGTTTGGTACCGAAAGATTAGGTTTATCATTTTTGCCGTTGCCATGGCAACGGTTTTCTGACAGGTATGTCTGACCAAAAATCACTTTACCATATCTATGACGCCATATATTTTCATATTTTTTTGTTATTTCCATTAGCTTCAGACAACTTTGTGAGCATGTAAGTGGTTTGAAGCACAAAATCATTAAAATTTAAGTGCATTACCTAAATTTGTTGGAAAATCCATTATGGCGAGATTTTGGGCATAATAAGATAATGATGTCATAATGACGTCATAATACCAGATAATTACACAAAAATGATGTCATTCATAGATGTCCATATGTAGATCATCTCCCCCAAGTTTCGTAGTCATACGGTATTCCGTTCATGAGTTATGAGGGGGGGGTCAAAAGAGTCCCCCCCCCCAGGCCCAGGAATGCCAAAAAAGCCCAGTCTGAATAGGGTTTACCCTGTACTAATGTGCTTTTTAAAAAAAAAGAACCCTATATAGCATCCGCACCTGTTCTGTTCATTTCCTGTGCACTATGTATAGCAATGTTGGCTGTGATTATGTTCCCGATTAAGTCGCTTTGGTTCAATAGCGTCTGCCAAGTGCAAAACAAAGGTTAAAACATCTATCTATAGACTATGAGTCCCTTTAAGTGAAACTAGGCTACAATGAAATAAAATGACAGTATGAATACTTAAAATCAAATGTAAAAAATGTGTGCTGTTTATCATTAAATGTAGAGTAGGAGAGTAGAGTAACTATTGATCCTAGAGGAAACTGTGGTGTCCAGCAGCATACACAAATGACAATATACTGTAGGTTACATTGCACATGTCTTACGTGTGGAGTAGCTTTGGTTGACTGCTGTGGGTTTGAGCCAGTGCACAAAGTAGTACACAGAGTCTCGCTTGCACATTTTCACCTTCACGTGTCTTACTCGAGTGCACCCAGTTGAGTTCTTAACATACAGCGCCAGATTTGTCGTGCCACGAAAGCTTCCATATGAATTGGGAGGGAAAGTGGAAAACAGCGATCCCAGCGGTTACGTTCCAAACACCAGGGTGATCCTATTGAAACTCCCATAGACAAGTTTTTAAAAAAATCCCACAAAGATATGACTTGGAACTATAACACCAGACACATTTTTCAGCGTACACAATAGCATGAACTACTACCTGTGAAAATCTTAAGTCATTTTTTGCCCTTTTAAGAAAAATAGAAATTGTGCCAATCTGGTCGGAAACGGACTACAGCTCCCAGCATGCTGTGCTTCGCGCCTCGTTGACAACACAGAGAAACAAATGAACGCGAACGAACGCAAGTTCTTCGCATATCTTCACATTCTTGTAATCCTATGAGTTCCACATTATCTTCTTATTACACATATATACACGCGATCATTTTGGTATGGTTTTAAATTCTCTAGTAGATATGATGGCTTCTGTGGTGACGAGTAACCACCTCTCTGGCTCATGTTTGGCTATGCTAATTTGGCTATGCTAATTACATGGAGTAAACAAGCCACACATGCCAGTCAGTGTAGTTCTGTATTAGCTTTTTAAAGAATATTAAAATCAGCTCAGATCAGTGAAAAACCGAACATTTTACCACCTGATTCGATAAAACGGGCCAACATGCCCATAATATGACTGCCACTACTTCTACTTCGTCGTCAGGGCCGAGATGTAATTTTTCAAAGAAAAAAAACATTCATTTGTTGCAGGGGGTTGGAACGTTGCCATCAGGGGGCGATGAGATTACTTTCCCTCCCTATTCGTCCTGAGACCCAGGAGCTGGTGTCCCTCCGGTGGAGATCGTGCGTACATGCAGACGCCATCCAGCACGTCACCCCCTACCCCACTGAAGCGGAACCAGCCCTCTTGCAGAGCAGAGTCGTCCCTGGACCGGGCCATGTCAGCGTTTCTCCACGGCTCTGACAGGGTAGAGTACTGCTCACACGGGTCTGGTTCTGAGGTGGTGAGGAACAATTAGTTATCTAGTAGGCACGTCATTTCACCATAATTAAGAACCGACAAGGCTCTGACAGGGTAGAGTCAGGGCTCTCAAGTCTCACTCTTTGAGAGTGTGACACACTCATCTGAGCAAGTTCACACTCTCACACTCCACACATGGTATTTCACACTCTGAAGTTTTGATATCTTATTCAATCGGCGCACATTAATTAATCCAACCTATCCACAGATGCGTCAGAAATAGGTAACAGCGCTTCTGTGTTCAGACTAGTTACCACGCTATTCAGCCAATAAGAAAATAGATTGTTCGGTTGTCAGGCAGATCAGAACAGTGGATCAGAGTTTCATCCAATAGCGCGCGCAGCAGAGTTCAGAGAGAACTGTAATATTTACGAATTGCAAGTAGGCGAACTGGAGACGCAGGAGCCAGGACCATCAGGTGATAACTTCATACAGGTGAAAATATGACACCTGTATTAGTTAGGCTACTGTTTTTACTCCTTATACCAATATTTCCAGCCCATGTAGCCTTGACAGGGATGTTAAAAGAGAGCAACAACGCTAGCTAGGCTATAAACCCAGATGATTATTTGATGATCATCCCTCCCAAACATGATTGAACGTGGAGACAAGAGGAGTGGGAGGTGGTCAAATATTAGACAGACTGGAGAGAATGGAGGAATGCAGAGGTAGTGGTAGAAGAGAGGGCAAGTAGGCTAAAAAGTCAGGCACCAATAGTGCTGGAGATATCATATTGAATGAAAAATGGGTATATTATTTGGGTCTGATGCCTAAAAAAAGTGATTGGACTTAATTTTAATTTGGGCTGATAATGTCAATGCACAATAAAGAACATATGCCTACAGGTAGCCTATTTTAGGCTATCCCCCCACAATGAACATTGTCTAAAATCATCCCCCTCAATGAAAATGGTCAAAAATCATCTCCCTATAAAATATACATCCCTTCTTCACATTGTGTTAAAATTGCACTTTCAACAACTACATTTTCAAAATTTTCTCGGGGGGGAAACCCCCAAACCACCAATAATTAGAATCACCATCCCCAGCTGCTTATAGGCTATTTTACAACTCGAGCACTGTAGGATTAAGCACATTGAATAGGCTACATAGTGTATTTGGTCTAATCAAACTTTTTAACTAGCTGGGTTGAAGGGAAACCTAGTGTTGATAGGTCGATGGGTAATGATGTGTCGATGCCTCCCCCATTCATTTACTTATTTATTTATTTATCTAAATCTCACTCCAAACAATCTTCAAAACTTGAGAGCCCTGGTAGAGTACTGCTCACACTCACACAGGTCTGGTTCTGAGGTGGTGAGGAACAATTAGTTATCTAGTAGGAACGTCATTTCAACATAATTAAGAACCGATAAAGTTCGGACAGAGTAGAGTTCTGCTCGCACGGGTCTGGTTACGAGGTAGAGGAGAACTAATTAGCTGTTGAGGTCTAAGTGAGGTTAGTGTAAAATAGGAGTGTGTGTCCTGTCCATCTGTGTCTGACCTGAGCATCCGTAGTTGTCTCCTGTTGGGATGTGACCCTGAGGAATGGCATATCCAGACTGGCACATACAGGCCCCATTCTCACCACACTCAGCATGCTCACCACACGATCTTTCCCCGCAGAAAAGGTGACCTACAGGCAGACAGATGTTGCAAACTTGTAAAAGGTCAAAGGTTATCTATCTACTAACTACACTATTGCTTGAGCTGCCCCAATCCCAGGCTAGACTCTATGGCATGATGTGTACAGGTACATGTATGTGTGTACTCTACCTAACCCTGTACTAATGTGCTTTTAAAAAAAATGAACCCTATATAGCATCCGCACCTCCTCTGTTCATTTCCTGTGCACTATGTATAGCAATGTTGGCTGTGATTATGTTCTCGATTAAGTCGCTTTGGTTAAATAGCGTCTGCCAAGTGCAAAACAAAGGTTAAAACATCTATCTATAGACTATGAGTCCCTTTAAGTGAAACTAGGCTACAATGAAATAAAATGACAGTATGAATACTTAAAAATTGTAAAAAATGTGTGCTGTTTATCATTAAATGTAGAGTAGGAGAGTAGAGTAACTATTGATCCTCGAGGAAACTGTGGTGTCCAGCAGAATACACAAATTACAACATACTGTAGGTTACATTGCACATGTCTTACGTGTGGAGTAGCTTTGGTTGACTGCTGTGGGCTTGAGCCAGTGCACAAAGTAGTACACAGAGTCTCGCTTGCACATTTTCACCTTCACGTGTCTTACTCGAGTGCACCCAGTTGAGTTCTTAACATACAGCGCCAGGTTTGTCATGCCACGAACGCTTCCATATGAATTGGTCCTGAGACCCAGGAGCTGGTCTCCCTCCGGTGGAGATCGTGCGTCCATGCAGACGCCATCCAGCACGTCACCCCCTACCCCACTGAAGCGGAACCAGCCCTCTTGCAGAGCAGAGTCGTCCCTGGACCGGGCCATGTCAGCGTTCCTCCACGGCTCTGACAGGGTAGAGTACTGCTCACACGGGTCTGGTTCTGAGGTGGTGAGGAACAATTAGTTATCTAGTAGGCACGTCATTTCACCATAATTAAGAACCGACAAGGCTCTGACAGGGTAGAGTACTGCTCACACGGGTCTGGTTCTGAGGTGGTGAGGAACAATTAGTTATCTAGCAGGAACGTCAATTTCACCATAATTAAGAACCGACAAGGCTCTGACAGGGTAGAGTACTGCTCACACAGGTCTGGTTCTGAGGTGGTGAGGAACAATTAGTTATCTAGTAGGAACGTCATTTCACCATAATTAAGAACCAACAAAGTTCGGACAGAGTAGAGTTCTGCTCGCACGGGTCTGGTTACGAGGTAGAGGAGAACTAATTAGTTGTTGAGGTCTAAGTGAGGTTAGTGTAAAATAGGAGTGTGTGTCCTGTTCATCTGTGTCTGACCTGAGCATCCGTAGTTGTCTCCTGTTGGGATGTGACCCTGAGGAATGGCATATCCAGACTGGCACACACAGGCCCCATTCTCACCACACTTGGCATGTTCACCACAAGATCTTTCCCTGCAGAAAAGGTGACCTACAGGCAGACAGATGTTGCAAACTTGTAAAAGGTCAAAGGTTATCTATCTACTAACTACACTATTGCTTGAGCTGGCCCAATCCCAGGCTAGACTCTATTGCAGGGGTGTCAAACCCAAATTGACCAAGGGCCAAAATCAAAATCGGGAGTGAAGTCGCGTGCCGAACTCAATATTTTTTTTAACAATAAAAACGTACTAAAATTGTTCACATTTAAATTTACATTTAAACAGATTTCCATCATAGTTCAAATGTGATTGCACATATTCTGTTGCATTTGAGTGTGACCCATTTCAATGGCCTGGGCCCACTCATATGCCTGTGAGTGATACATTTTCATGTTCAAATCTGAATGCGCTATACAGCTATGGGTTATTTGGGCCAACTGTAATACACATTTTAAATGATCTCGCAGGCCAAATAAAAAGGCTCCGCGGGCCAAATTTGGCCCCCGGGCCTGAGTTTGACATCCCTGCTCTATGGCATGATGTGTACAGGTACATGTATGTGTGTACTCTACTTAACCCTGTACTAATGTGCTTTTTAAAAAAAAAGAACCCTATATAGCATCCGCACCTGTTCTGTTCATTTCCTGTGCACTATGTATAGCAATGTTGGCTGTGATTATGTTCTCGATTAAGTCGCTTTGGCTAAATAGCGTCTGCCAAGCGCAAAACAAAGGTTAAAACATCTATCTATAGACTATGAGTCCCTTTACGTGAAACTAGGCTACAATGAAATAAAATGACAGTATGAATACTTAAAATCAAATTTTAAAAATGTGTGCTGTTTATCATTAAATATAGAGTAGGAGAGTAGAGTAACTATTGATCCTAGAGGAAACTGTGGTGTCCAGCAGCATACACAAATGACAATATACTGTAGGTTACATTGCACATGTCTTACGTGTGGAGTAGCTTTGGTTGACTGCTGTGGGTTTGAGCCAGTGCACAAAGTAGTACACAGAGTCTCGCTTGCACATTTTCACCTTCACGTGTCTTACTCGAGTGCACCCAGTTGAGTTCTTAACATACAGCGCCAGATTTGTCGTGCCACGAACGCTTCCATATGAATTCGTCCTGAGACCCAGGAGCTGGTCTCCCTCCAGTGGAGATCGTGCGTCCATGCAGACGCCATCCAGCACGTCACCCCCTACCCCACTGAAGCGGAACCAGCCCTCTTGCAGAGCAGAGTCGTCCCTGGACCGGGCCATGTCAGCGTTCCTCCACGGCTCTGACAGGGTAGAGTACTGCTCACACGGGTCTGGTTCTGAGGTGGTGAGGAACAATTAGTTATCTAGTAGGAACGTCATTTCAACATAATTAAGAACCGACAAAGTTCGGAGAGAGTAGAGTTCTGCTCGCACGGGTCTGGTTACGAGGTAGAGAAGAACTAATTAGTTGTTGAGGTCTAAGTGAGGTTAGTGTAAAATAGGAGTGTGTGTCCTGTCCATCTGTGTCTGACCTGAGCATCCGTAGTTGTCTCCTGTTGGGATGTGACCCTGAGGAATGGCATATCCAGACTGGCACATACAGGCTCCATTCTCACCACACTTGGCATGTTCACCACACGATCTTTCCCCGCAGAAAAGGTGACCTACAGGCAGACAGATGTTGCAAACTTGTAAAAGGTCAAAGGTTATCTATCTACTAACTACACTATTGCTTGAGCTGCCCCAATCCCAGGCTAGACTCTATGGCATGATGTGTACAGGTACATGTATGTGTGTACTCTACTTAACCCTGTACTGATGTGCTTTTATAAAAAAATGAACCCTATATAGAATCCGCACCTGTTCTGTTCATTTCCTGTGCACTATGTATAGCAATGTTGGCTGTGATTATGTTCTCGATTAAGTCGCTTTGGTTAAATAGCGTCTGCCAAGTGCAAAACAAAGGTTAAAACATCTATCTATAGACTATGAGTCCCTTTAAGTGAAACTAGGCTACAATGAAATAAAATGACAGTATGAATACTTAAAAATTGTAAAAAATGTGTGCTGTTTATCATTAAATGTAGAGTAGGAGAGTAGAGTAACTATTGATCCTAGAGGAAACTGTGGTGTCCAGCAGCATACACAAATGATAATATACTGTAGGTTACATTGCACATGTCTTACGTGTGGAGTAGCTTTGGTTGACTGCTGTGTGTAACCGGGCTTTCCTTTAAGAAAGTGATTTACAATTAAAATAATGAACAATAATACTAGGACCTGGATCAGAAGATCTAAGTAAGAGAGAGGAGCGAGTGTTGTGCAACAATAAAGAGTCAGACAAGATAAATCCTTTTGAGTGAAAAAAGCTCGTATATTGTTTACAAATTTGTCAGAAGTGTATAAAAACCCAAATAAAATAAAACAGTGTGCACACTTAAAATAAACAAGGGTCCACGTGGCCTTAAACAAAATAAAAATGGTAAAAAAGTGGAAAAGGGGGGGAAAAGTTCCTTGTTAGGGTACTTAAGGGTATATGTGGTCGCTCTGGGAAAGGCTCTGGGAAAGGCTCGCCATCAGTGTCCTTGACCAGGTGAAGTCCTGGCCCAGTCGTCTTCTTTGGTTTCTATCCTTCCAAAAACCTGACCTGATAGGTCACATTCATCCATACATACATTTCCATTAGTACAATGTACAATTAATCTAAGATGCATCATATTATCTAAATTATCAAATTGTCATACTGGGATGACAATCACATATCTTCTTAAATCTTCTCTAATCATTAAATTCAAGTGCATGAAAACAAGTCGTTCATGTGTAACGCCTGTCTACCAAAACGCAGGTAGCAATGGGTCCAATAAAACTACATTCAAAATGTCTCAACAATAAATACATACAACATAAAACATAAAATACACATTAGAATCTAAAGCTTAGAAGGAATCACTATCAGAGACGTGCTTAATATCCTCTTACACTAATAGGCCTATTCATGTAAGAGAACTGCACTAAAAATTACCCTCTATTTACTTTAAATTAAATACTGTGAAAGGCTTCAATAAATTGCATAGTGCAATGAAACATTACATTCATAATAACAATGAAATTATCCTCTTATCTTAGTTAAATCACTATTAAAGAAATAGTAATAAACTTCTCTTTGTGTAGAACCCATCAGTAATAATAACTAGTGTATGTAAATAATAGTGACTACTGTAAGGCTAGTGTAACTAGTGTAAGGCTACTGATGGTAATCAGCATCAGTATCAGTAATGGCTACTGATGGTTATAAATATCAATAATTAGTAATGGCTACTAATGGTTATCAGTATCAGTAGTCAGTATCAGTAATATCAGTTATCAGTAATATCAGTTATCAGTATCTGTAATATCAGTTATCAGTATCAGTAATCAGTTATCAGTATCTGTAAAGATCGTGAAGATCGTAAACATATTCTTTTTCACCAGTGACGCTTACAACGTTAGCCTGGTCAGTGCATTGGGAACGTTCGGAGACAACCGTTACTCTTGTCGGGCATTGCTAACATTTCTGTGGCTAACCATTGATATAGTGCAGGAGATGGGACAAGGGCACTAAACGGCTAAACAGATGTTATTCCTCACCGTTGCTCCTGATGATGTGCTCAAGGGGATGAATCCGGTGAGTACACTTAGACACAGCGGTGAATGGTGAATGGTGCCTGGCAGTTCTCGGGGGGTTTAGCCTGTTAGCAGAAATGAACGTTCGGGGCAACCGTTATTCTTGTTGGGCATTGCTAACATTTCTGTGGCTAATCCATTCACACAGTGCAGGAGATGAGAGGACAAGAGTTAAAGCACAGTTATTCCTCACCGTCGCTCCTGAAGATGGTGATGTGTGATGAATACGATGGTGACTATGATGATGGTGAAAAGTTGATGCCTCTGGTGGTTCTCGAGGGGTTAGCCTGTTAGCAGAATCAGTGCATCAGTGCCGGAGGTGGCGGTAAATATCAGTGTTTCGCTTGTCACATAAGAGAGTTGTCTTACCGACGTGGCTGTCATGTGGCTCTTGTTGATGTTCTGTCTGTTGTTGATGTACTGTCCGGTGATGCTCAAAGACGTTGATGTTGTTAACGGTTGATAACGATGATGGTACGGTTTCAACAGCAAGTGGCTGGCTCTGATGATGGTTGTCAAAGAGACTGAAACAATCCTTGCGCCTTGGTTTCATTCAGCGGCTCGCGTTCTTAGGCTCGTGTGACATCTGATTGGCTGTAGTAAATCTTGCGTGTATGAATAGCTGTTGTCATATTTCATGGTTAATACTGATAGAACAGGGGTCACTCTGTTTCGTGTATCTTGCATAGTATGTAGTGGATGCGAGTGGATGGTGTGTAGGTCGTGAACTGTGTTGTTTACACTGTGTACTAGAGTGTGTGTGTGTGTGTGTGTGTGTGTGTGTGTGTGTGTGTGTGTGTGTGTTCATGTCTTTTGAACTCCGGATTTGAACTCCGGGTTTCATCCTCCCCTCCTGAACCTTTGCACGTCCCTGTGCAAGGTGGACATCTTCACACAGCAATCACTGGGGATGGGGTAGTGGATTGTACAGGTACTTCATTGATCACTTCGGACCAAGCTATGGACAAGCCTTGAAAGAAGGATCTCATTGCCTTGGCCAAAGGATTTCCTAATTCTGCATAGTCAAGCCGTTGTGGGGGTTGACGATTGCGCTCAGATCTCCTGAGGGGTTCATCAGGGTTTGTGTTTTCGTGAATACTTGTGGTTTCAGTCGTTTCATCATGTTGTTCCTCAGGTTCCACTACTTGTAGACTTTCATTCTCCTCATGTTCTTGCTCTATTGGAATGTCTCTATCTGTGGGGTTGTCGTTATCGGTGGGTGTGTCTTTATCGGTAGGTATGTCTTTAACGGTGGGTAGGTCTTTATCAGTGAGTATGTCTGTATCGGTACGTAAGTATTCAGGATCACTCTGGTGAGAGGTAGACTCGATCATCAAAGGACTATCTGGAATACTTTCGGACATGTCGGGTAAGTTCAGATCAGGTAACTTAGGTTGGGTGTCAAGTTCAGGTAAGTTATGATTTGCAGGACAAGGGTCTTGGGGCTCTTGGACATTGGCCATGGGAAGATCTGGGTGCACTGGACTCTCTGTGATCTCAGGGACAGGGGAACTCAACCAGACAGGGATGAGCGAGTAGTCGTCGTCATCCGAGGAGCTCTCTGCCTCTGCTACAGGGTTGGCACGTGTTCTTGGTCTGCGCGGCACCGACTTCTGCACAGGCTGAGTGTCCTCTTCGACAGGTAGGTATCCGCACGGAAGCAGCAAGTCTCTATGTAGTGTCCTCTGGGGACCATCTTCAGTTTCTGGTTTAATGGTGTATACTGGGAGAGTGCCTGCTCTTGTAACGACAACATGGACAGTGGATTCCCATTTGTCAGCAATCTTGTGCTTTCCTCTTATGCGGACGTTTCTCACCAGTACTCTATCTCCAGGCTCTAGATCTGAGGCGGTGACATGCCGGTCATATCTTGTCTTGTTCTTTAGTGCTATCTTTGCTGACTTTTCCTTTGCAACTTCATAGCTCTCTTTCAGACGGGACTTGAGGGTTTTGACATACTCTGAATGAGAGGAGTGTTGGCCCTCTGGCACTGGCAGCTTGAAAGCAAGGTCAACAGGTAACCGGGGTTGGCGCCCGAACATGAGCTCGTACGGGGTGAAACCTGTGACCTCGTTCCGGGTGCAGTTATAAGCATGGACCAAGGGTCTTACATGGTCGCTCCAACGGTACTTGTCTTTATCCTCTAGAGTCCCAAGCATGTCGAGCAGGGTGCGGTTGAACCGTTCTACTGGGTTACCTCTAGGGTGGTATGGAGTTGTTCTAGTTTTGCGGATACCGGCCACCCGACAAAGCTCTTTTATGGTGTTGGACTCAAAGTCGGGGCCTTGATCACTGTGCAACTTTTCGGGGAAGCCATAATGAATAATGAAATTCTCCCAGAGGCACTTGGCTACAGTCTTGGCTGTCTGGTTTCGTGTTGGGATGGCCACTGCATACTTGGTAAAGAAGTCGGTGATAACCAGCACGTCCTTGGTGTTACTCTGGTCCGGTTCGATGGAGAGGAAGTCCATGCAAACTAACTCCAGGGGTCTGGTGACTTGAATGTTCACTAATGGTGCAGCCTTTTCTGGTCGCGCCTTCCTCCTCACACACCTGCCACACTTCTTCACCTTCTCTTCCACATCTGATGCCATCTTCGGCCAGTAGAAGCGGGTCCTCACGAGGTCTAGGGTTCGGTCGACTCCCATGTGGCCCATGTCGTCGTGCAGACTGGTGAGCACTGGACTTCGGAACTCAGCTGGGAGGACAAGCTGGTACGCCCTCTGGGATCCCACTTGGCGGCGGCGGTACAGGATGTTGTTGTGGAACTCAAGACGATGGAGTTCACGGAGGTAGAGTGGAAGATCAGGGAGTTGGGTGCGCAGAGTGGGTGGTGGCGTTTCCCCATTTTCGATCTGGTGAATGACATGTTTTATGCACTGGTCAGCCCTTTGCTTTTCTGCTATCTGTGCTTCTGAAAGATGCGGGATGGCTGGGAGGCCTCCGAACTGTTCTTCTTGTTCATAGCACTCGGGAATAGCGCAGAATGATGTCGCAAGGGTCTCCACTAAGGCAACATGGTCTCCTTCTCTCTCATCATCCGGGCTGGCACTGAAGGCAAGTTGTCGCTCACAGATGGCCTTCACGACTGAATGGTCCACCTCATCTGGATTCTCTGGATCGGTAAGATGGTCTTGAGTGAACTGCTGGATGCGCTCCTTCTCTTTCTGTGACCTTGGATCGTCTGCTCGCTTCTCCTGTTCCCTGCGTGATAGTCCGTCTGCATCTCCGTTCAGTTTCCCTGGGCGGTAGGAGAGCTTGAAGGAGAATGTAGACAGTGCAGCCAGCCACCTGTAGCTCGTCGCATCGAGTTTGGCTGATGTGAGGATGTAAGTCAGCGGATTGCTATCCGTCACCACGGTGAAGTTGTTGCCATAGAGATAGTCGCTGAACTTCTCCGTCACCGACCACTTGAGTGCGAGGAACTCCAGTTTGTGTGCTGGGTAGCGACTCTCACTCTGTGATAGACCTCTACTCGCATACCCTATGACTCTGAGCTGGTTGTCTTGCTCTTGGTACAGTACAGCACCGAGCCCGGTGGTGCTGGCATCGGTGTGGAGTATGTAGGGTTTCTGGGGGTCGGCGAATGCTAGAACAGGGGCTGTAGTGAGGCTTTGGATGATGTCTTCAAAGGCTTTCTGGCAATCTGATGTCCAGCGGCTTCCAAAAGGCTCTTTGGGGTTGTGATACTGGACTGTCTTTGTTCTCGTGTCTGTCTGCTTCGCCTTCGACTTCTGGTGGTAAGGTGGGTAGCCAGAGGTCAAGTTGTGGAGAGGCTTCACAATGCCGGAGTAGTCCTTCACAAACCTCCGATAGTAACCAGAGAACCCGAGAAACGAACGGAGCTCCTTCAGGGTACGGGGTCTCGGCCAAGTCTTCAGTGCTTCGATCTTCTGGGGATCTGTTTCCACGCCCGTCCGTGAGACAATGTGCCCCAAGTAGCGAACAGATGTCTGAAAGAAGCGGCACTTCTCCGGGGATAACTTGAGACCGTTTTCCCTCAGGCGATCCAGGACTTTAGCCAGACGAGCTTCGTGTTCCTCCAGGGTTTGGGAGAAGACAATGATGTCATCAAGGAATACCAGCACTTCACGCAGGTGGATGTCGCCCATGCACTTCTCCATTAAGCGCTGGAATGTGCTTGGAGCATTGGTGATTCCTTGTGGCATACGATTCCATTCCCAGAATCCGAGGGGACAGGCAAAAGCTGTTTTTGGCTTGTCATCTTCATGCATCTCAATTTGGTAATATCCGGACTTCAGATCCATCACGGAGAACCATTGTGACCCACTTAAGGCAGAGAACGACTCTTCAAGGTTTGGTAGTGCATATGCGTCTTTGATGGTTTGCAGATTGAGTTTGCGGTAATCAACACATAGACGTACCTCGCCATTCTTCTTTCTCACAACGACGATAGGTGAAGCATATGGAGACTCAGACTCTCGGATGATTCCAGCTTCAAGGAGATCTTGAAGATGTCGTCTCACGGCATGATAGTCGTTGGGATGGATGGGCCGGGGTCGTTGCTTAAACGGTGTGTCATCCTTCAACTTGATTCGATGTTTGACCTTGGTTGCGTGGCCAAAATCGAGGTCATGTTGAGAAAAAACGTCTGAGTAAGTGTTGAGTGTCTTGGTGATTCGGTTCCTCCATTCTGCAGGGAGCGGGGAATCTCCGAAGTCAAAGCTAAGGTTGTCACGTTGTTGTTCATCTCGAGGAGAGTGTTGCAGACTGGAACAGACTGTAGGTGATGACAGTTGACTGGGGCTACAGGTGTTGTGGGTCTGGCTGATCTCGTGAGGGATGGCAAGTTCGGCGATGACAGAGTTAGAGGGCAGGGTAATGTCATGGTTGGTTTCATTTCTTATGATTACAGGCACCTTGTACGGGAACCGTGCAGGGATGGAGATGATGCAGCTATCAACGAAGATCCCACCTGGCAAGGACGAAGTGGAGGGTTCTTCCACTACTGCCCATCTCTCGTTGTTAGCTTCATTTCCAGTGACGACACCTTCCAAGACCACCTTCTGTCCAGCAGGGATGATGCTTGACTCGTGACGACCTAACTTCACAATGCCGACTTGACCTTCTGTGCTTTGGTGCCGTCTGAGCTGCAGTGTCCTCAAGACTTGTTGGTAGCCACAGTAGATGTTACTTATCACGTTGTTTCCATCACAGAATTGCTCGTAAAGAGGGTCTAGTGTATTTGTGCCAATCAGTACAGGCATGCTGCTACTGGAGCGAGTATCTGGCACTATCAAGGCAAGAGTCTGTACTTCGGGTTGTGAAGCAATGAATTCTTCGGGAAACTTTACATGTAATTGAATGTAGCCCAGGTATGGGACTGCCTGACCGTTGGCGCCCTCAACTTCAAGCATGTCGCTAACTGGGTGTAGCTGACAATCGGAAAGGTGGGAGTCATAGAAGGACTGAGACACAGTTGTAACTTGCGATCCAGTATCCAGCAGTGCATTACATTGAATTCCATTGACGTTGACATTTGCTGTGCTTTTGCTTCCAATTAAGCCTCTAGGCAGTTTTCTGTTATTTACAGTTCTGTGTTCGTTAATTGTTACTCTTCTCTTGACATTTCGTGTAGTAGTGGAATGTGTTTGTGTAGTGGAAGTGTTTGCTCTAACTTTGTTTTTCTGGTCTGGTGTTCTGGTTCCATGTTCTGTTTGTGTGTTGCTTACGTCGGAGGGACGTGATTGACTCTCCTCAGCTCCTGTCTGTCCCACAACAGGAACTGTTAGTCGTTTAAAGCTACACTGGAACCATTTCGTGTTTCCCACTGCTGCTGTCTCGCGATCAATTGCCTTTTCTTTTCTGCTACAAGACGGGGGTTGGCAGGGTCAGTGCAGCAGGGAGCAATGTGTCCATCCTCACCACAGTTAAAGCAATACCAAGGCCGGGGCTTGGTTGTCTCTTTCGTTCTGGTCTGTCTGTCCATGTCTGTATCTGTGTTACCTGGCTTTGGTGGTCTGTTCTGAGGCTTTTCTGCAGATCCCTTGCGATTAGCTCCCTGTGTCTTTTTCTGTGACATGAATGTAGTGAGCTGGCTTTGCAAACTTGCTACTTGCTTTCGCAGATCCTCAATCACACTGATGGCACCGGCACTGCTCTCCTCTGGTTCACGAACATATGCATCATGGAAGTGGACCTGAGTTTTCTGCTTCGTGATGCCGATGTGTCTCTTCATGCGCGTTGACTTGGCTTCCAGTCTGTCTTCCTCAGAGCGGATCATCAGCAGGAGTTCAGAGAACTGGGGTGGTTTGCTCTTCTTTTGCTCAAGCTGCAAGGTGCTGATCAGACTGTTATCCCAACAACCTCGGCAGAACTGCTTCAGGAGATGCTTGTCACCTTCTTTGTGTGTAACTCCCCCTTGTTTTGTGGCTCGATTTAAGGCTAGCTGGAGTCGTTGCAGGTAAGAGGATGACTTCTCACCGGGGTCTTGTAGGGTGTTCAGGAACTGGGCGAACAGCTCTTCTCCATCTGCGACCGTGCCGTAGGCTGAGTCCAGCAGCTGTAGGTAGGCGGCAGGGAGTGAATCAGGCAGTAGACCTTTTACGACGTCAACAGCAGGTGGGAGTAAGTTCTCTAGAATCTTTCGTGATATTTGCAGTGGTGACATACTGGGATCATTCTGTAGCAGCTCAATGTGTGTGCGCCATGTGTCATAGTCAGTCTCATGGTTGGGTATGGGGATCTTGCCGGAGAAAGAGCGGAGTCTCACTTGGGACTGCATGTGAGGGAAAGGATCCTGTCTCCGAACAATGTGCTCGACCACAACCTTTTGGATGTCAGGGGGGTTCACGTCGCTTAGGGAAAGGGACGGTGTTCTCTTGGCATTGGCAAGGATGACATGGTCAGCGTCTCCATGGCCGCTTGGTGCAACATGAGACAGTGAGGTGTGCTGTGGCTCTCTGTGAACAGGTGGGGATGACACGGTCGCCTCGACGTGTACAGAGGGGGAATCATCAGCCGCGTGTTGCATGGCATCTATATCCATTCCAATCTGGGACATCATCTCTTTCAAAACTTCGCCATAATCCTTGCCACTCTCCTTGGCTAATTGCTTGAGCTCCGTTAAGTACGTCTTTGTTACATTTGAGCCAACTTTGGTGGTGTACGCGCTACTGAGTGTTTTTACTACATAGGTAGCGGGGGACTCACCTTGTGTAGTGTAACTGTAGGGTAAGTGGGGCTCTAACGTTTCAATAGCTGAACTGCTAGAATACTCAACGATCAGGTTTTGGAAGAATTCTGAGTGTGGGTCTTCAACTAAAAGGACTCTATCAATTTTACCATACTGTTTAAGATAATCAAGGACTTGTTCATCTTGATCGGGTACCTGAGTTATGCCACTGACTAATACTGCATTTGGAATATTAACACTAAACTTTCGAATAAAATCCATACTGGTGATAAGTAATTACTTAGTAATGTCTGCTCAATATTGTTACTCAACAACTAGCTCCTCCTGGCAGCAGGCTCGCCACTTTTGTAACCGGGCTTTCCTTTAAGAAAGTGATTTACAATTAAAATAATGAACAATAATACTAGGACCTGGATCAGAAGATCTAAGTAAGAGAGAGGAGCGAGTGTTGTGCAACAATAAAGAGTCAGACAAGATAAATCCTTTTGAGTGAAAAAAGCTCGTATATTGTTTACAAATTTGTCAGAAGTGTATAAAAACCCAAATAAAATAAAACAGTGTGCACACTTAAAATAAACAAGGGTCCACGTGGCCTTAAACAAAATAAAAATGGTAAAAAAGTGGAAAAGGGGGGGAAAAGTTCCTTGTTAGGGTACTTAAGGGTATATGTGGTCGCTCTGGGAAAGGCTCTGGGAAAGGCTCGCCATCAGTGTCCTTGACCAGGTGAAGTCCTGGCCCAGTCGTCTTCTTTGGTTTCTATCCTTCCAAAAACCTGACCTGATAGGTCACATTCATCCATACATACATTTCAATTAGTACAATGTACAATAAATCTAAGATGCATCATATTATCATTATCTAATAGTCATACTGGGATGACAATCACATATCTTCTTAAATCTTCTCTAATCATTAAATTCAAGTGCATGAAAACAAGTCGTTCATGTGTAACGCCTGTCTACCAAAACGCAGGTAGCAATGGGTCCAATAAAACTACATTCAAAATGTCTCAACAATAAATACATACAACATAAAACATAAAATACACATTAGAATCTAAAGCTTAGAAGGAATCACTATCAGAGACGTGCTTAATATCCTCTTACACTAATAGGCCTATTCATGTAAGAGAACTGCACTAAAAATTACCCTCTATTTACTTTAAATTAAATACTGTGAAAGGCTTCAATAAATTGCATAGTGCAATGAAATATTACATTCATAACAACAATGAAATTATCCTCTTATCTTAGTTAAATCACTATTAAAGAAATAGTAATAAACTTCTCTTTGTGTAGAACCCATCAGTAATAATAACTAGTGTATGTAAATAATAGTGACTACTGTAAGGCTAGTGTAACTAGTGTAAGGCTACTGATGGTAATCAGCATCAGTATCAGTAATGGCTACTGATGGTTATAAATATCAATAATTAGTAATGGCTACTAATGGTTATCAGTATCAGTAGTCAGTATCAGTAATATCAGTTATCAGTAATATCAGTTATCAGTATCTGTAATATCAGTTATCAGTATCAGTAATCAGTTATCAGTATCTGTAAAGATCGTGAAGATCGTAAACATATTCTTTTTCACCAGTGACGCTTACAACGTTAGCCTGGTCAGTGCATTGGGAACGTTCGGAGACAACCGTTACTCTTGTCGGGCATTGCTAACATTTCTGTGGCTAACCATTGATATAGTGCAGGAGATGGGACAAGGGCACTAAACGGCTAAACAGATGTTATTCCTCACCGTTGCTCCTGATGATGTGCTCAAGGGGATGAATCCGGTGAGTACACTTAGACACAGCGGTGAATGGTGAATGGTGCCTGGCAGTTCTCGGGGGGTTTAGCCTGTTAGCAGAAATGAACGTTCGGGGCAACCGTTATTCTTGTTGGGCATTGCTAACATTTCTGTGGCTAATCCATTCACACAGTGCAGGAGATGAGAGGACAAGAGTTAAAGCACAGTTATTCCTCACCGTCGCTCCTGAAGATGGTGATGTGTGATGAATACGATGGTGACTATGATGATGGTGAAAAGTTGATGCCTCTGGTGGTTCTCGAGGGGTTAGCCTGTTAGCAGAATCAGTGCATCAGTGCCGGAGGTGGCGGTAAATATCAGTGTTTCGCTTGTCACATAAGAGAGTTGTCTTACCGACGTGGCTGTCATGTGGCTCTTGTTGATGTTCTGTCTGTTGTTGATGTACTGTCCGGTGATGCTCAAAGACGTTGATGTTGTTAACGGTTGATAACGATGATGGTACGGTTTCAACAGCAAGTGGCTGGCTCTGATGATGGTTGTCAAAGAGACTGAAACAATCCTTGCGCCTTGGTTTCATTCAGCGGCTCGCGTTCTTAGGCTCGTGTGACATCTGATTGGCTGTAGTAAATCTTGCGTGTATGAATAGCTGTTGTCATATTTCATGGTTAATACTGATAGAACAGGGGTCACTCTGTTTCGTGTATCTTGCATAGTATGTAGTGGATGCGAGTGGATGGTGTGTAGGTCGTGAACTGCGTTGTTTACACTGTGTACTAGAGTGTGTGTGTGTGTGTGTGTGTGTGTGTGTGTGTGTGTGTTCATGTCTTTTGAACTCCGGATTTGAACTCCGGGTTTCATGTGGGTTTGAGCCAGTGCACAAAGTAGTACACAGAGTCTCGCTTGCACATTTTCACCTTCACGTGTCTTACTCGAGTGCACCCAGTTGAGTTCTTAACATACAGCGCCAGATTTGTCGTGCCACGAACACTTCCATATGAATTCGTCCTGAGACCCAGGAGCTGGTGTCCCTCCGGTGGAGATCGTGCGTACATGCAGACGCCATCCAGCACGTCACCCCCTACCCCACTGAAGCGGAACCAGCCCTCTTGCAGAGCAGAGTCGTCCCTGGACCGGGCCATGTCAGCGTTCCTCCACGGCTCTGACAGAGTAGAGTACCGCTCACACGGGTCTGTTTCTGAGGTGGTGAGGAACAATTAGTTATCTAGTAGGCACGTCATTTCACCATAATTAAGAACCGACAAGGCTCTGACAGGGTAGAGTACTGCTCACACGGGTCTGGTTCTGAGGTGGTGAGGAACAATTAGTTATCTACCAGGAACGTCAATTTCACCATAATTAAGAACCGACAAGGCTCTGACAGGGTAGAGTACTGCTCACACGTGTCTGGTTCTGAGGTGGTGAGGAACAATTAGTTATCTAGTAGGAACGTCATTTCAACATAATTAAGAACCGACAAAGTTCGGACAGAGTAGAGTTCTGCTCGCACAGGTCTGGTTACGAGGTAGAGGAGAACTAATTCGTTGTTGAGGTCTAAGTGAGGTTAGTGTAAAATAGGAGTGTGTGTCCTGTCCATCTGTGTCTGACCTGAGCATCCGTAGTTGTCTCCTGTTGGGATGTGACCCTGAGGGATGGCATATCCAGACTGGCACACACAGGCCCCATTCTCACCACACTCGGCATGTTCACCACAAGATCTTTCCCTGCAGAAAAGGTGACCTACAGGCAGACAGATGTTGCAAACTTGTAAAAGGTCAAAGGTTATCTATCTACTAACTACACTATTGCTTGAGCTGCCCCAATCCCAGGCTAGACTCTATGGCATGATGTGTACAGGTACATGTATGTGTGTACTCTACTTAACCCTGTACTGATGTGCTTTTATAAAAAAATGAACCCTATATAGAATCCGCACCTGTTCTGTTCATTTCCTGTGCACTATGTATAGCAATGTTGGCTGTGATTATGTTCTCGATTAAGCCGCTTTGGTTAAATAGCGTCTGCCAAGTGCAAAACAAAGGTTAAAACATCTATCTATAGACTATGAGTCCCTTTAAGTGAAACTAGGCTACAATGAAATAAAATGACAGTATGAATACTTAAAATCAAATGTAAAAAATGTGTGCTGTTTATCATTAAATGTAGAGTAGGAGAGTAGAGTAACTATTGATCCTAGAGGAAACTGTGGTGTCCAGCAGCATACACAAATGATAATATACTGTAGGTTACATTGCACATGTCTTACGTGTGGAGTAGCTTTGGTTGACTGCTGTGGGTTTGAGCCAGTGCACAAAGTAGTACACAGAGTCTCGCTTGCACATTTTCACCTTCACGTGTCTTACTCGAGTGCACCCAGTTGAGTTCTTAACATACAGCGCCAGATTTGTCGTGCCACGAAAGCTTCCATATGAATTGGTCCTGAGACCCAGGAGCTGGTCTCCCTCCGGTGAAGATCGTGCGTCCATGCAGACGCCATCCAGCACGTCACCCCCTACCCCACTGAAGCGGAACCAGCCCTCTTGCAGAGCAGAGTCGTCCCTGGACCGGGACATGTCAGCGTTCCTCCACGGCTCTGACAGGGTAGAGTACTGCTCACACGGGTCTGGTTCTGAGGTGGTGAGGAACAATTAGCTATCTAGTAGGAACGTCATTTCAACATAATTAAGAACCGATAAAGTTCGGACAGAGTAGAGTTCTGCTCGCACGGGTCTGGTTACGAGGTAGAGGAGAACTAATTCGTTGTTGAGGTCTAAGTGAGGTTAGTGTAAAATAGGAGTGTGTGTCCTGTCCATCTGTGTCTGACCTGAGCATCCGTAGTTGTCTCCTGTTGGGATGTGACCCTGAGGGATGGCATATCCAGACTGGCACATACAGGCTCCATTCTCACCACACTTGGCATGTTCACCACAAGATCTTTCCCCGCAGAAAAGGTGACCTACAGGCAGACAGATGTTGCAAACTTGTAAAAGGTCAAAGGTTATCTATCTACTAACTACACTGTTTCTTGAGCTGCCCCAATCCCAGGCTAGACTCTATGGCATGATGTGTACAGGTACATGTATGTGTGTACTCTACTTAACCCTGTACTAATGTGCTTTTAAAAAAATGAACCCTATATAGCATCCGCACCTGTTCTTTTCATTTCCTGTGCACTATGTATAGCAATGTTGGCTGTGATTATGTTCTCGATTAAGTCGCTTTGGCTAAATAGCGTCTGCCAAGCGCAAAACAAAGGTTAAAACATCTATCTATAGACTATGAGTCCCTTTAAGTGACGACTCGATCTATCTATCTATCTATCTATCTATCTATCTAGATCTATCTATCTATCTATCTATCTATCTAAAATAAGCGTAGGCTGCATTGAAATATGAAAGCTTGAAATAAAAAAAATATGTGCCATCATATTAAATGTAGAGGCTAGACTCTATGGCATGATGTGTACAGGTACATGTATGTGTGTACTCTACTTAACCCTAGTAATGTGCTTTTAAAAAAATGAACCCTATATAGCATCCGCACCTGTTCTGTTCATTTCCTGTGCACTATGTATAGCGTTTAGTTCAAACCTAAGGATCTTTAGTTCAATTTTAAGGACGTTTCGTAGGCTTTTGCGGTAGACGGAACGTCCTCGACGAAAGATCCCCTGCCTTATACGAATGGTCCAACGTTTTGTTCGAATGGTGCCCTCTCAAGAATCCATTCGACGAAAAGACCTGTACCCTGTATAGCAATGTTGGCTGTGATTATGTTCTCGATTAAGTCGCTTTGGTTAAATAGCGTCTGCCAAGTGCAAAACAAAGGTTAAAACATCTATCTATAGACTATGAGTCCCTTTAAGTGAAACTAGGCTACAATGAAATAAAATGACAGTATGAATACTTAAAATCAAATTTTAAAAATGTGTGCTGTTTATCATTAAATATAGAGTAGGAGAGTAGAGTAACTATTGATCCTAGAGGAAACTATGGTGTCCAGGGGCATACACAAATTACAACATAGGTTACATTGCACATGTCTTACGTGTGGAGTAGCTTTGGTTGACTGCTGTGGGTTTGAGCCAGTGCACAAAGTAGTACACAGAGTCTCGCTTGCACATTTTCACCTTCACGTGTCTTACTCGAGTGCACCCAGTTGAGTTCTTAACATACAGCGCCAGATTTGTCGTGCCACGAACGCTTCCATATGAATTGGTCCTGAGACCCAGGAGCTGGTCTCCCTTCGGTGGAGATCGTGCGTCCATGCAGACGCCATCCAGCACGTCACCCCCTACCCCACTGAAGCGGAACCAGCCCTCTTGCAGAGCAGAGTCGTCCCTGGACCGGGCCATGTCAGCGTTTCTCCACGGCTCTGACAGGGTAGAGTACTGCTCACACGGGTCTGGTTCTGAGGTGGTGAGGAACAATTAGTTATCTAGTAGGAACGTCATTTCACCATAATTAAGAACCAACAAAGTTCGGACAGAGTAGAGTTCTGCTCGCACGGGTCTGGTTACGAGGTAGAGGAGAACTAATTAGCTGTTGAGGTCTAAGTGAGGTTAATGTAAAATAGGAGTGTGTGTCCTGTCCATCTGTGTCTGACCTGAGCATCCGTAGTTGTCTCCTGATGGGATGTGACCCTGAGGGATGGCATATCCAGACTGGCACACACAGGCCCCATTCTCACCACACTCGGCATGTTCACCACAAGATCTTTCCCTGCAGAAAAGGTGACCTACAGGCAGACAGATGTTGCAAACTTGTAAAAGGTCAAAGGTTATCTATCTACTAACTACACTATTGCTTGAGCTGGCCCAATCCCAGGCTAGACTCTATGGCATGATGTGTACAGGTACATGTATGTGTGTACTCTACTTAACCCTGTACTAATGTGCTTTTAAAAAAATGAACCCTATATAGCATCCGCACCTGTTCTTTTCATTTCCTGTGCACTATGTATAGCAATGTGAAAAGTGAAAGTGAAAGCCCATTGGGAAACTCCAACTCCCATTGTCATTGTGACACAGCACTCCACAGCACACAAGTGAACACTGCACACTGCACACAACGAAATTGCATTTATGCCTCACCCGTGCAAGGGGGCAGCCCTCAGTGGCACCCCATGGGGAGCAGTGCTGTGGGACGGTACCATGCTCAGGGTACCTCAGTCATGGAGGAGGATGGGGGAGAGCACTGGTTGATTACTCCCCCCGCCAACCTGGCGGATCGGGAGTCGAACCGGCAACCTCTGGGATGCAAATCTGACACCCTTACCACTCACCCATGACTGCCCTTAATGTTGGCTGTGATTATGTTCCCGATTAAGTCGCTTTGGTTCAATAGCGTCTGCCAAGTGCAAAACAAAGGTTAAAACATCTATCTATAGACTATGAGTCCCTTTAAGTGAAACTAGGCTACAATGAAATAAAATGACAGTATGAATACTTAAAATCAAATGTAAAAAATGTGTGCTGTTTATCATTAAATGTAGAGTAGGAGAGTAGAGTAACTATTGATCCTAGAGGAAACTGTGGTGTCCAGCAGCATACACAAATGACAATATACTGTAGGTTACATTGCACATGTCTTACGTGTGGAGTAGCTTTGGTTGACTGCTGTGGGTTTGAGCCAGTGCACAAAGTAGTACACAGAGTCTCGCTTGCACATTTTCACCTTCACGTGTCTTACTCGAGTGCACCCAGTTGAGTTCTTAACATACAGCGCCAGATTTGTCGTGCCACGAACGCTTCCATATGAATTGGTCCTGAGACCCAGGAGCTGGTCTCCCTTCGGTGGAGATCGTGCGTCCATGCAGACGCCATCCAGCACGTCACCCCCTACCCCACTGAAGCGGAACCAGCCCTCTTGCAGAGCAGAGTCGTCCCTGGACCGGGCCATGTCAGCATTCCTCCACGGCTCTGACAGGGTAGAGTACTGCTCGCACGGGTCTGGTTCTGAGGTGGTGAGGAACAATTAGTTATCTAGTAGGAACGTCATTTCACCATAATTAAGAACTGACAAAGTTTGGACAGAGTAGAGTTCTGCTCGCACAGGTCTGGTTCTGAGGTAGTGAGATTTTTAGAGTTTGTTTTAGATGTATAGATTTCTCTATGTATAGGCTATATTAGAAAACATACAATTGATGGGCCCTATTGTGCAGCGTCAATTACAATGTGATAGGCCTACTGTACACATGCAAGCGCTTAAACGCCTTTAATTTACATATATGGAGCCCAAAAAATAAAACAAAAATCACAAAAAACCTGAAGTATTTCTTGTGTCAACCTGAATTGTTTCTTGGGCACATTCTTAGGGCACCAGACATGTTATTGTCAGGACTTCAAGTGAGCACAAGAAATGTTAAAGTTAATTGAATTGTATATTCAATTTATCATTTTAAGGGCTTCGTAGGATTTAGTGAAGTGAAATTGAAGTGAAAGCCCACCTGGGAAATTCCCATTTTCATTGTGACACATCACTCCACAGCCCACAGTGCTCACTGCACATAACGGAATCGCATTTATGCCTCACCCGTGCAGGGCAGCCCCAAGGGAGCAGTGCGTCGGCATGGTACCATGCTCAGGGTCATGGAGGAGGATGGGGGAGAGCACTGGTCTTTATTTTACTCCCTCCACCAACCTGGCAGGTCGGGGGTCCAGAAAACGTTGAGCTTGAAGTCTGACTCTAACCACTTACCTTGCCCCCTGACTGCCCATTATTTACAACATGCAAAACCTCAATTATGTGTCAATAAAGATATATACAAGCAAAAGAAAAGATCTGCCTGTACTCACCTGCTGATCCAAAGCAGCCAACAGCTATCACAAGGACAGCCATTGCAGACCCTAAAGAAAAAATGGCAAAATGCAGTATTTCATGAATCATGGCCAAATTTTAACCTCGCTGTCAGTGAACCTCATTCATATACCTCGCTGTCAGTGATGTTTTTAAATTTCATGACACACAATAATATGGTACACTTTTTACGCCTTGACGCTGTTTTTATATTTTATTGTTATAATAATGGTGTAAATTACAAAAAAGACAGGGGCTCTCACGGTTTTAAATATCTTTTTGGAGAGCACGATTGTTAGTCCATATAGGCTACCATCAATGTAACTACAGGCATTCATTATCTGTGAAGGAATCTGAAACAGTTATCTGATGTAGTAGTACAGTGAAAAGTAGGCCTACAAGAATTTACCAAAAAAAAATCTTTGATTCAGGAAAACTGTGCTAGGCTATCAAATTTCTCTTGTTGAAGGCGGTAGAATGCTACCAGCATCCCGTCTGAATAACTACAGTAGGCCTAATTATATTATCCTAATAATAAATAAATAATGAATTAGACTACAGTAATGCCTCTTTTATCTATAACATGTAATTTCACTAATCTCCAGCATTACTGCCTACATGACTCCTTCTTGGCAATAACAAAAAACTCACATACGCACTTACATAGGCCAACTTAATAATAATATTCAAAGATTATATGAAATTATGTTACAATCCAAAATTTCCCTTCAGTTCCAACATTACTTTTGCATGATATACATTCAGTACATGAATCCTTTTTAACCCATTTTGTCCTAATCCCTTTTTGGGATTAGGGAAAGGGTGCCCTCTGCCTATTAAATCTGAAATATCTCAGCCTCCGAACCACGAACAAACATGAAATGAGTTACATTTAAAAGCCAAGACCATCCTCTTACATTATAATGTGCTCATTCAGCTCTAACATACCCACATATTTATTAAAACAGCTCAAATCTCAAAATCCTGAATGCAGCGTACAGGTGTATGTGTCTCCAGGACACTTCCCATTGTGTCCTGGAGACACATACACGCTGCATTCAGGATTTTGAGATTTGAGCTGTTTTATTAAATCGATTTCTTTCACATCATAATAATATAGCATAGATCAAAAATGTAATTTACATAGGCTGCTTCACTCATAAAATTAAATCTATACAAATTGTTCAGATAATAATAATTTAAAGAAATAAGGAAAAAAATAAAATCAGGTTAATCATTCAAAAGCAATAATAAATAAATGTAAAAATAGATAATAATAAAAAATAATACAATAGTACTGAGCAGTCTGCCCCTTACAGAGGTATGTTGCCTCTCTCCTCATCCTTGCTGAATGTATCGTGTCCGTCCTGGAGATGGTCTTCGCTTCAAAGTCCCATCAAACACCAGCTACAGTACAAGACTTCCAGAGGGCACATATATGTACTTGACAAGCTTTATTCAAAGATGCTCCTCTGGCTGCCATTCAAATAGCGGTTGCCACCTCACCCACACAAAGACAAACACTCACCAAAAAAATAGATGCATATCTTCTCATAGCATGCAAAACACATACGCCCAAACACAGTGGTTGGATGTTTTCTTAGGAAGGACCAGTACAGCATATATATATATATAGCAAATATTTACAAAGCGCATTGTAAAGAGCCAAGGCCGTATCACCCCCATTACAGTTTTTAGCTTACTACCCAGTGTTCACTTCTGTCCCACTATCATGTATTTTCAAGACACGGATCAGCCATTATAGTCTATGCAAGGGATGTCAAACTCAGAACCAGGGGACCAAATCTGCCTTATGGGGTCCCTACAAAGTCATTTCAAATGTGTATCACAGTTGGCCCACATGCACTAGGTTATTTAACATAAAACAAAATGACTTGAACACGAAATTTGATGTCACAGGAATAAGAGTGGGCTCAGACCAGAGTAACATCTAACGCTAAGTCCCATATAGTATGATGGGAGTGAGAAGTTGTTTACACGTATGTGGATATTATTGAGAACACTAGCTGGTTTTGGCGGTTACATACCGTCATTCCGACATACCACCATTCCGACATTGACTTTATATTGCAAAAAACATTTTTCCAGCTTGCACGAACTGTTTTCAGACCTTACCCGTGACAAAAGTAAACACTAAATTAGGCCTATACACTAATCCTATAATTGCGCTGTCACTCTCTCCACATCCGCTCATGTAGCAACATTGTTGCAAATGTCAATTGAGTTAGAACGTTGTTCACGCGCCATTACATACTTGCAACAATGTTCAAATGACTCGAAATGGCTCGGAATGACAATCAAATACTGTCTGAATGGCGGTATGTCTGAATGGCGGTATGTCGGAATGGCGGTTGCCCCCCGGGTTGGGCCCCTCATTTAACTCTGGTTCCCATTTGCAAAAACTCATCTGTCACTATGGCGTTTTTATCCACATGTTGTGTTTACACGTAAACGAATAGGCTAATTTAAAAAGAAATCCATACAACCAGCACCTGAGTGTTTTTGAAATTTGCTTTTGAGTGCATGCATGCACAATTTTAGTCAAATTTAGTCAAATTTCTAATCAGGACTTTCTAAATGTTGACTTTGGCTCACTGTGAATCTGACCAGTCTGTGCTATGGGAATCAGACAGCGTTCTCTTTCAACTCCTTCACAATTGTATTCAGTCAACACTTCAACCAACTTTTACAACAGCTCTTATCAATGTTCACGGAACATTGCTGGGGTATAGCAGCCCATTTATTTTGTTTGGGTATAGGTAGCTATTCAGTCATTAAGCTTAAGAGAGTATTATCTTAAGGAATATTGCTGGTTTGGCACTTCCATGCGTAATTCATTTGACATGAACAAGTTGGCAAATTACTGGGCTACCTGCATACCACTCAAATCAGAGTCTGGACTGGTTCAAATTGAAGAAGTGTTGGAATGCCATTTGGTTTTATTCAACTTTATTTTATTTTATTTTATTTTTTTTACAGGAAATAGGCCTAAATAAATCAGACACTGTGTGGGCCCCCTTGATACTGTAGGCCTACATGGGGCCCTTTATACTGTACATGACACCCACTAGTGTCTCCTGATTCAGTGAGTGTTTCCAGAGTTTTGCAAAAGAAAACATTGCACTGAAATAGAAACTATTTTCAATACAGACAACGGTAGACATAGACACAACATTTGACCAAATACACGGTCTGACTGCTATTCAAATAGTTCACTCGCACGCATCTCTGATATACTAGATACACACAAAGACAGACAAACAGACAGCAGGCAGGCAGACGTCCAAATATTTACATACAGTATTTGCCAAATACCGTATGTAAATACTTCTAGCCTACACATTGACTACCTTTACATGACATATTTAATTCCTAATAATAATTCAAAATTAAATAGTTCCGGCGAGTTTACGTTCATCTTTCATTTAATTAAATTTAATTAATTTGTTTTCAAAGCGTAATCAAGCTTTATTCAGTATTTAAGTGAGTTAATTCAAAATTAATGTCTATAAAGATATATATATTCGGGCTGCTCGATTATGAGAAAAATCAATATCACAATTATTTCAGTCAATATTGATAACAAGATTTTTCTTTTAAAGACAAATAATTGTGCTAAACAATTCACAATCTCCCCTCCCTTCAGCAGTGTGAGTGTAGGGCCAAAGAGATATAAACAGTGGTGTTCTGCATGAGTGTCGGGTAGCAAGTCTGCTCTGTGCTCACAATGGCTCAAGTGGAGGGGAATGTATTGCGCTTAGCGCACCTACCTTTTGGCAGTACAGACAAAATGTCAAAATGTATTATGTATTATGAAATTTTACATTGTTTGACAGCAATATTGATATCATTATATAAATTTGATATATTGCACAGCCCTAATACATATGTATATATGTATACGGTACTTGTTTATCAAATGTATGTATATGGCTACTGTAGGCCTATATACGTTTATATCAATTTTAATGAGTGTTTCTTTCATGCTTCTATTGCATTACATTACATTACATTGCACTTAGCTGACGCTTTCATTTATTCAAAGCAACTTACAGTTATTATTTTTCAGGGTATTGGTTACAGTCCCTGGAGCAATGTGGTGTTAGATGCCTTGCTATTGGGCACTTCAGCGATGGAAGGAGATGTAGGGAGAGGTCAGGGGGGATTCAAACCTGCAATCCCTAGATTGAAAGACCAACTCTCTAACCACTAGGCCACGGCTGCCCCTATTGACATGGGTATTCAGAGGGGTGTTTCTCAACAGTTAGACATTTCCACAACATTTTGTCCAGACTTCCATCAAAGACGCTCAGACTGCAAATAGTGGCCACGCATGCAGGTCAGATATAGGAACAAACACAAGGAAACAACACACACACATACAGTAGCACGTATACATCCCTTGTCTGGTATTTTAATCAGAAGCACAGTGTTTTATTTTCTTTGGGAGGATCGAACCAGCATCCAGATATTTACAAGGGGCATCTACAGATAGACATCAGCCCAGGAGTCCAGGCTTCAAAGAGTGAACTAACTGATATTATGTCCATTCCACAGATGTCTATTAGATCAAAAGAACACACACACACACACACACACACACACACACACACACACACACACACACACACACACACACACACACACACACACACACACACATACACACACACAGAGGAGCGTCTTGTCACCAGGCAAGGCAGGCCGCCGCTTTGGGCCCCCAAGCCCATGGATGGTGAAGCTTTACTACAGTAGTGGCAATTTTGTTTCAAATGTTCATTCCTTTGAATTTTCGCTTGGGGCCCCACCTGACCCTAGAATCGCCTCTGCACACACACACACACACACACACACACACACACACACACACACACACACACACACACACACACACACACACACAGGGTGCATCCCAATATGTGACCTTGCCTCCTCCACTTGCCTCCTCCACTCGCTTCTCGTCATGATGACATCACTGACAACAGCATTATATTTCAATATCTTGCAAAAGCTCAATTGTAAAGTCTTTTTCTCATTTGCAATTGGGATGGTGAATGAAAAACAGTCCCTCAAAAGTTGTTGTGGCGAGGCTGACAGCTGGGAAACTTTATCGTTTGCTACACAGAGGAGGGGCCAGGAGGCGGGACGAGGAGACAAGCACAAGTGGAGGAGGCAAGGACACATATTGGGATGCACTCACACACACACAATTACAGATTTGAACTTTTGTGGCATTGAAGCAGACGAGGTGGCAGCACTGACAAGACATGAAGATAAAAACTCTGCATCCAAATGGAATGAAAACGTAAACATGATCTTGGCAACCACTTGGAAACTCTGACCCTACTGCAAATTTTTTGCATGGATGTCAACTTGGAAAAAAAACCCGAAGGTCCTTAAAATAGACCCCCCTTTGACCTTCAAATATGACCTTAACTCATATGACACTGGATTCTGAATCCTCATCACCAACTTCCAACATGGTTGCCAAATTTCAGTAAAAAATGCCATTAAACATTGTTTTAGGGTGTTGTTGGATTATATGTATATAGTGAATTAAGACTATCTGGTCCAGATTGGCCTCATGCAGTATTGAATCTTCCATAAGAGTCTTCACATTTTCTTTTCCATCAGATGGAAAGGTTAGCACGGCTAATATTCTCCTTTGTGGTCTTACAGCTCCAATCTTAAAGCTCCAAGCCACAACAGCTAGACTCCATTTTGAGTAAAGTTTTTACCTCTATGCTTCTTGTAGATTGACCATTTCACAAGGTTTTAACTGTGCTTATAGAAAACAACAGAAAAAAAACACAAAAATAGCTCAAAAAGAGATAATTCAGTGGTTAAATATTTCGAAAGTCTTGTCAAATCACAGAAAAAGTTGGATTTAAGTGCTGCTCTTGTTCATTCACATTTCAAGTGGCAATGTGTTTATCAATAATAACATAGCATTTTATTGAGCAGTTAGTGAAAGAGCACTGAAATAACAATATATTCAATAATTAAACAGTGGCAATAAATTAAAACCATAAGCATAAGGAAATACTGAATACTACTACTACTAC
Organism: Engraulis encrasicolus; assembly: GCF_034702125.1. Lineage (NCBI taxonomy): Eukaryota > Metazoa > Chordata > Actinopteri > Clupeiformes > Engraulidae > Engraulis > Engraulis encrasicolus. Next base: position 42,753,858 of record NC_085857.1, on the reverse strand, counting down.
TACTATACTACTACTACTAAGAATAATAATAATAATTGTTATTACATTTCTTAGGCTATTAAATCATAATTTATTCAACATGGAAGTTGTATACTATAACTACTAAGAATAAATAAATAAATGAAGAAATATATAAATAAAATAAAAGTAGAAAATATATGTCCAATTCAGATCTCTTGCTGGCCATGAAGCAACACTGTATGATGCAGTGTGTGCTTGAATAAAACCCATACAAATGTCAATGATAACTTAAAGGGACACTGTGTGAGATTTTTATTTGTTTATTTCCAGAATTCATGCTGCCCGTTCACTAATGTTACCTTTTTCATGAATATTTACCACCACCATCAAATTCTAAGTATTCTTTATGACTGGAAAAAATACACTTTTCATACATGAAAAGGGGGATCTTCTCCATGGTCCGCCATTTTGAATTTCCAAAAATAGCCATTTTTAGCTGAAAAAATGACTGTACTTGGACCATACTAGAGAATATTTGTTTATTACTGAGTAAACTTTCATGTAAAGATCAAATGTGGCAATAGGCAGCCCAGTTTCAATGAGCAGCATAGTTGCAGTACCGTTTTTGACCATTTCCTGCACAGTGTCCCTTTAAACACAGCATACACAAAATTGGTTAATAAATGTTTTTTCGTACTGAATTTCAAATTAAAATTTAGCAAATATAATGGACTAAAACATTATTCATTTGGAATTAGGGATGCAAATTATCAATTAATTCATTAATCATTAGTTGATAGCCTTATCGATCGACTTACGATTAATTGATAAGCGGCGTTTCCCCCCCCAAAATCTCAATGTTTCTCAAAAAAAAAACCTAACTAAATCTAAAAAATTTAATTAAAAATTGAGATAAAGAACCAGATTTAAATTAATTATATTTCAATTATTTAATCCAAAGGTGATTTAAATATTCCCACTATTCACACCCCTCACACACTCTTCACATGCCCATTTCACCTGAGTCTCTTGTCAGTTGAATTGTCGATTAATTGCGATTAATGTTTTTTTAATCGATTGATGCATTGGTTCGTTTGCATCCCTATTTGGAATAGCCTATAACAAGGGGGTCAACAGGGAATCCCAGAACTACCACTGTAGCCATTTGAAAAGTGTTCATTTACATGCAATTGATGGTGGGTCGGTCGCAAATAGGCCTACAGGAGGAGAGAAGTGCCACACACTCTCGAGTTGTATAAACAAGTTTTTAATGTGACAACGTTTCAACCTGTCGGCCTTCCTCAGGTCACAGCTCACAACTCGAGAGTGTGCGGCACTTCTCTCCTCCTGCAACTGTTTTACTGGTTGCCAGCACCTCTTTTTCTGGTGTGTGTTTTGCACCTCAACTCACGGTTGGTTGCAAATATGAAAAAGATGTGCAGCATTTTGGAAAAAAACCCTTCTGAATATTTGTGCCATCATCAGTGTGTGACCTCGCTTTTGAAAGAATTGGTCAAAAAAATACTTGGTCAAATGGTCAAACACCCCTCTCAACCTTGTGGAAAGCGAATTCCCAGATGCGTTGAAGCTGTAATAGCTGCAAAAGGTTGGACCAATATCATATTGATCATCATATCATCATATATATTATCATATAGCCTAGGCCTATAGCCTAGCATATAAGCTTACTCTATGGGTTAGGAATGGGATGGCAGTTAATATGTGAGTCAAGGCAGGTTAGTGAATACTTTTGGCAATATAGTGTACATTTGAGCTCTGATAAAGAGTCCCTTTTCGATGGCTTTGGTCAGAGCCGTTAATAAAGAGAGTCTGGACAACTGGGTTCGAACGTTGAGCTATACCGCTGTGCTGATTGGTTCTGGGTTGGTCACGTGTTTTATGGACGCCATGTTTGCTCCCCATACTCCCACAATGAGCATATCAGATATCAGAATTAACACTTCACTATTATTATTACATTGTTATTATGCCAAACTGTTTATTAACGGCTCTGGCTTTGGTGTGCTTGTAGCACCTCCCGGAGGCCAACAAGGGAAACAGATCACAGCAAGTGTGGGAGCTTCCCTTTGTTGGCTTATGTGATTTCAACTTGGATTTATGCCCTCATCATAGGCCTACTCTACTCCCATTGTCTAGTTAGATGCTCACGGAACCTGACATTTAACAAATATTTTGACTCTGAGGGATATAAATATATAATTTTATTTTTTACTTAGTCATGATATGTGTCCAGACAATGTACAGTGGTTACATTGAAATACATCACAAACTGGAGAAAAAAGGTCAACATAATGGACGTTTATTGATGTGTAATAGTTAGCTTTCAATATTGCCTTGAATGTGTAGTGATGATTTACCAGAGCTTGATGACATGGCATAGGCCTTGCACTGGCAGGTGGGGGGCCCTAGGCTGCAGCCATCTAGTCTGGGTAGCATGTCATTTTTCCGACACCCCTTTGGTCCGATTCGTCAATATTCCGAAAATTTCCCATTAATCCTACAGCCCACTAACTCGAAATAATTAAATGAAACCCTTTGCTCCGACAGCTCAATGTTCCGACCAATTAGCCTACTGTTTGGGGTTGGTCATCATCCCAGGTCGTATGTCCTGCATTTCCCGGTGCCAAGTAGACGCAGCTGCATGCGCTGCGAGGAGCACAGATGCCGTTTGAGTCGGTCTTGCTGTGCCCTTACCAAAACTACCCCTAAACATAACCTGTCATTAATGCAATGTTGCCAAGTTTTGCAATTGTGCCCTACCCAAAACCATTCCTAACCCTAACCTGTCAGTAGACTATTGCAATGTTTATGAGTTTTAAAATTGTGCCTTGACCAAAACTTTCCCTAAACCTAACCTGTCACAGACAGCATGACCACTGCGATCAGAGATGACGGTGATCTAAAGCAGCTTTTGGTCGGAACATTGGACTGTCGGGACAAAGGGTTTCATTTAATTGGTAAAAAGTTATCTGAGACTAAGTGCTGTAGGATCAATGGGAAATGTTCGGAACATTGACGCATCGGACTAATGGTGCGTCGGAAATATGAGCGGACCCCTCTAGTCTGTGCATTAACCCAGCCCTGTGTGTAATCATTATAATAACTTTCACAAAGCCAACAATTTTGCATCCTGCCTTTGATGGGCGGCTGATGGAACTTGGTAGCCTACCCTCACTGCAGCCTGTAGCTATGGTCCTCCGAGGACATCCATGCTCATCACACACACACACACACACACACACACACACACTAGTGACTAGATGATTATTATCATCATGGCAGCAAGAGCTCACTTTATGACATCGGCTCCGCTCTCCTCCACAGCCAGACAGGTTCAAGACAGATCAACAGGCTGGCTCCGTCTGTCCCCCAACACCCACACCCATCCCATATCGTTATCGTCAACACGTGCTCTTTGAGCGTCTTCGGGGCGAAGACAGACAAGTCGGCAAGCGAATCAAAAGCCTGGTTTTTATCCGTCAGCGCGAACAGAAGGCAGGACCTTACGTCGTGTTTGGGAGGTTTCTAGAAGATACGTTGTCCCCACCCTTTCCCTTGGTCCGCATCACCCGGCACGCCGTTGTTCCTCGAGTTTGGCTGCATCATGTCTGCTGTGAAAGCCCTTAATCCGAAAGCCGAAGTGGCCAGGGCGCAAGCGGCCCTTGCCGTTAACATCAGTGCTGCTCGAGGACTTCAAGATGTTCTAAAAAGCAACCTTGGACCAAAAGGAACCATGAAGATGTGAGTTGTGTTAGCATCATGTGTTTAGCGTCATGTGTCAACCGGAACCATTGTATGAGGCGCATGCTAAACTAGCCTGACGTTGAAACTTGAATACACAAACAAAACATTTCCTCGCGTTAATTGAAATTCACCCGGTTCGGGTAGAGCACTTGGGCCTGTCAATGCTATGACTCCTGTTGATGTATAACACGAATTCATAACGCCAATCATAAAGGAAAAAGCTGGGGACTACCTAGCTTGCTAACTACTTAGCTATCATAATGGGAGTACCATGCTGAAGATGTGCCAGTAATGGGCTAAGCTAACGGCATCCTGGGGCCTGTATGTGGTGCTCACTCTCTGTTTGAGAGTGGGTTGTCAGTTGATATGCGGTTACTTTTATGCATTACTGAGGCAGTACACACGTTATAGTTGTGCTTAATTTTCTGACGCACATGCATTCCCGTTGTGTGTGTTTTTTCTATAGGCTTGTGTCTGGTGCCGGAGACATAAAGCTGACGAAGGATGGTAATGTACTCCTGCACGAGATGGTACAGTAAACATTTCCTTTTATGGTTGCTTCGCAGTCATGTCATTTAATGAAGCATTTGATATTTCCGGAAAGATTCCATTGTGTGGATAATGACAGATGTAATTTCCTTTCACAGCAAATCCAACACCCCACAGCATCCCTGATAGCAAAGGTTGCAACTGCTCAAGATGACATCACGGGAGATGGAACCACCTCGAACGTGCTCATCATTGGTGAGCTCCTCAAGCAGGCAGATCTCTACGTGTCAGAGGTGAGTCTTAACAGTACGTTACCCTGGGGGTTAATCCCGAATTTCAAGGTCCAATCACAACTCCCTAGGTCAGGTGCTGGTCACTGCAGCACCAATTTGACAATTAAATACAAAAGAATATTGCACACGTCTTGGATTTTTGTTTAGGACGAGCAATGCCTTTCACCTCCAGTGTCATCAGGTTCTTTTGTGTCAAAACTTCAGAATAAAGTCCTCATGAAAGTAGCACTCATTGAGCGCTTTCTGATCAAGCGCCATTGGACATGACATTTGTGACAAATCATAGTCTGGAACACCCTTATGACGAAAATATTTTGCAGGGACTTTTGTCAATTGTCAACAAACTGTCTTTTGGCCTATTTGTACATTATACGCTCTTTGTGAATGCTGTCATTTTAGCATGTTTGTTTCGCACTATGGTCAGCTGTAAATGGGGCACATAGTGTGGTTCCTCCAGAAAGCATAGTGTGGTTCCTCTCGAGAATAGCAGAAGAAGTGCACACATGGGCAGCACTGTTTTATCAGAACTTGCCCATTGGACATGATGCCATTTATTACACATAATTAGGAAAGTCCTTGTGACAAAAAATATTCTGCACGGACCATAATTGTTGACAAACCGTTTTTCAACCTGATGGTACTCTCGGCTCTTTTTTATGGCGTCCTCAAGACTGTTTGTCTGGCACTTAGGTCAGCTATTACATTGTTTTTTGTTTTGCTTTTGGTTTTTCTCTCTCTCCACAAGTGCTCCATAAAACAAACCTTGGCTTGACTTTTTTTTTTTAATGATGATTATCTAAGAGGGTGTACATCCAAAAATAATTTGCAGAGGGGTTTGAAATGGCGAAGGCTTTTGAATTGTCCCAGTGACTTAATAGGTGTGTAGGAACTACTGTTAATTGTCAACAAACCGTGTTTCAACCTGTTGGAACTTACACTATATGCTTTTAAATAGCATACTCAAGTAGTTTGTGAGCTGTAGATGTTTTTTTTTTTTTTAAATGCACTGTAAATAAAATTATTTTATTATCATACAGGGTGTTCACCCTAGGATAATTGTGGAGGGCTTTGATATTGCCATGGACAAGGCACTTGACTTGAATCCTTACATCCTTACGAAATAAGCTTTGATTATTTTATGGTCAAGCAGGGTGTTCATCGTAGGATAATTGCAGCGTGTTCAGCGATCACCAAGGATAAGGCACTTGAATTGAATTCGGTGCATCCCTATTAAATAAACTTTGATTTATTTTTTATTTATTATCAAACAGGGTGTTCACCCTAGGATAATTGCGGAGGGCTTTGAGATGGCCAAGGACAAGGCTCTGGAGGTGCTGGAGAAGCTGAAGGTGTCCAAAGAGATGGACCGGGAGACGCTCATCAACGTGGCCAGGACGTCACTCCGCACCAAGGTCCACGCCGAGCTCGCAGATCTTCTCACAGAGGTAACAGTGTTTCGTGTTGAAGAAGAGGATTGTGCACATCCCAGGGAAAGGTGCAGGACGATGGCCAACTGTAGTTTTCAGAGTGAGAAGTCTTAGAATCCTCTTTGTTGTATTTTATTATTTCATGGCAGGATAACGTTTCGACCTCAAGAGTCCTCTTCAGATTCTCTACCAACCAGAGAATTTGAAGAAGACTGTTGAGGTCGAAACGTTATCCTGCCATGTAATAATAAAATACAACAAAAAGGATTCTGCGCAGAAGGCTCCAAAGGCTTCGTCGTCATCAACTTCTCACTCTGAAAACAACAGTGTTTCGTGTGTCAGTGTGCCCCTTTTAACATGGTTGAATTATGTATATGTATCCATGGATTCTGCAAACAATAATACAAGATAAATTGTTGATACTTTTTTTAAAGTCACATTAACTCAACGTAAAGGAGTGAAATACCTTGATTAGTTTTTTTTTTTAAATTTCACTTCAGATTTGGCTTTTTTCCCCTTATATCTTTTTGTGTGATTTTATTGCATGTCTTCAGTTTCTCTCAGATCAATGCAGATTCTTTCTAAGCAAGTGTGATGTGAACCTTTTTGTGACTGTGCTTTTTGGCAGGCCGTGGTGGATGCTGTGATGGCCATCCATAAGAGCAATGAGTCCATCGACCTGTACATGGTGGAGATCATGGAGATGAAACACAAGACAGAGAGTGACACCGCGTGAGTACACCAGAGTAGCCTGTGATCTCTCTCTCTCTCTCTCTCTCTCTCTCTCTCTCTCTCTCTATCTATCGCTATCTCTCCTTGTCCATCGCAAATGTGGCTGTAAGGTAGTGAACCTGTTTTTGTTAGGCCAGAGGTGATTGTAAATCTGTTAGAAGAGAAGCCTACTGACATGATTTCCAGACTGCCAAAGGGATCTTGTTTTATTAGTTACGATTTGCCTCCAGGTTATGTATCCTGTAGATATAGACACTTTCAACCATCTTTTCCAACGCACACCTCAAGGAGTGCTATCTATTTAAAAAAATATTTTAAAAAACATTTTGCTTATTATTTTATTTTGATTGTTTTTGACTCTCTCAATCTGATGAGTGTTTCCCCCTTACCCCTGAAAAACACTACCAGACTTTTTTTTCATGGTCAAGCTGTTCATTTAGGTGATATATTTTTGGATGTTTTGTTTTTCCCTGCCCTCCTCAGACTGATCAGAGGCCTGGTGCTTGACCACGGCGCCAGACACCCAGACATGAAGAAGAGAGTGGAGGACGCCTACATCCTGACCTGCAACGTCTCCCTGGAATACGAGAAGACGTACGTGGAAACACCCTCCCCCACCTAATGCTTTTCACTACTAGGTGTTAGTTAGCTAGTAATCATGTTGTTTTGGAAGCAAGTTTATGTACAGTATGCCACATCAGATATACAGTGCCCTCCACAATTATTGGCACCCCTGGTTGAGAGGTGTTAAAAGCCTTAAAATAAATTCAGTGTTTATTGCAGAAGAATACTGTCACACTGAAAATTGTAGGAAAATGTAGCCTTCAACTCAAATGAATTGTAAGAAAATAAAAAAATCCCTGACTAAAAAATAATTATTTTTCATTAAATCACCTGTTCCACAATTATTGGCACCCTTAACAATTCCCAGGAAATAAATATAATTGAAGCATTTCTGTCATTTCTACAGTAGTTTACAAAGTTTACCAGAGTATGTAGGAACATTTAATTAGTAATTCATCACTTCCTGTTTCCCTGGGGTATAAACATGACGTGACACCGAGGCCATTTCTCTTATCCACTCTTAAACATGGGAAAGACAAAGGAACACAGCATACAAGTGAGGCAGATGTGCGTCGACCTTCACAGGTCAGGCAGAGGCTACAAGAAGATTGCCACTCAACTGCAGCTGCCCATATCCACTGTGAGAGGAATAATTAAGAAGTTCAAAACAACTGGAACAGTGGTAAACAAGCCTGGACGAGGACCCATGTTTATTTTGCCACCACGCACATTGAGGAGGATGGTAAGAGAAATCAAAATATCTCCAAAGCTCACTGTTACAGAATTACAACAAATGGTAGCATCCTGGGGTCACAAAGTCTCCAAATCAACCATCAGGCGCTGTCTACACGCCAACAAGCTGTTTGGGAGGCATGCACAGAGACAACCTTTCCTCACTCACAATCATAAACGCAAGCGTCTGGAGTTTGCCAAGCGGTATTGGGGCTTCAACTGGGACCGTGTGCTTTGGTCAGATGAGACCAAGATTGAGCTTTTTGGCAACAAACACTCTAAGTGGGTCTGGCGTACCACGAAAGATGCGCATGCTGAAAAGCACCTCATACCCACTGTGAAGTATGGGGGTGGGTCAGTGATGCTGTGGGTCTGTTTCGCTTCCAAAGGCCCTGGGAACCTTGTTAGGGTGCATGGCATCATGAATGCTTTGAAATACCAGGACATTTAAAATCAAAATCTGTTGCCCTCTGCCCGAAAGCTGAAACTGGGTCGTCACTGGGTCTTTCAGCAAGACAATGACCCTAAACATATGGCCAAATCTACACAGAAATGGTTCACCAGACACAAAATCAAGCTCCTCCCATGGCCATCTCAGTCCCCTGACCTCAACCCCATTGAGAACCTGTGGGGTGAGCTGAAGAGGAGAGTACAGAGGAGAGGACCCAGGTCTCTGGATGATTTAGAGAGATTCTGCAAAGAGGAATGGCTGAATATCCCTCTTTCTGTCTTTTCCCATCTTGTGAAACATTATAGGAGAAGATTAGGTGCTGTTTTGTTGGCAAAAGGGGGTTGTACAAAATATTAACACCAGGGGTGCTAATAATTGTGACACACATTATTTGATGTCAAATAATTATTTCTTTATGTGGGATTTTTTCCCCACTGAATAAATGCACTTGTATTGAAGGTTGGATTTTTCTCTTTTTTTCCATTAAGGTCCCATATTATTTAGAAAAAAAAAAATAATAATTGGAAGCTAAAAAACACATCTTAACCAGGGGTGCCAATAATTATGGAGGGCACTGTAGATTGGAATTTGCAGCGATACAAAATCTCACAGCATACCAACAAAGTTTCAAGTAATCTTTGGAGAAGATTAAGAAATGCATTTGTTGCGATCTACAGTGAACTGGTGAATGTTCACGGTCCTATATTTCGACATCTCCGTTTGAAGTGATGTTTGGAGAAGATTAAGTAATGTGTGCTTTTGTGCGTTTTTAGAGAGGTGAACTCGGGCTTCTTCTACAAGAGTGCGGAGGAGAGGGACAAGCTGGTGCGGGCCGAGAGGAAGTTCATTGAGGAGCGCGTCAAGAAGATCATTGAGCTCAAGAACACAGTCTGCGCAGAAGGCTCCAAAGGCTTCGTCGTCATCAACCAAAAGGTATTTTGAATATTCATTCCATAGTCCATTCAGCTGTCATTGGCCAAAGTTTTTGGGGACGCATTTGAATGTTTTGTGCATTTCAAATGACGACTATAATCAAAGTTTTCCCTGCCAGACACAGTCCGATCATGCCACTTATGAACACTTATAGTCCATGTTCATGACCATCAGAAAAAAAGGCTCCAAATATTTCGTTAAGTAATCTGATTGGTCTCTGGTCTGGAAAGAATCATCTCTCGATCCGCTTCTGAACTGCAGTACATCTTTGGTGATGCCTGCCTTATAGAATTTATATGCATATGACCAATGAAACCCTGGTCATCCTTTTAATTCTTGACTGCACATTAGAGTTATGAAGCATATCCACATTGCACGTGTTGAACAGATGTGTTATACATATTTGGTCATAATAGTGTTGCGTTTGTGTTTGCAGGGAATTGACCCATATTCTCTGGACGCTCTGGCCAAAGAGGGAATCGTGGCTCTGCGCAGGGCAAAGAGGAGGAACATGGAAAGGTAAGCTTAAACCTACGCCTTGGTTTTGCGCATTTTAAGTGTTATCTCAGTGTTTGACATGTAAAGGCTGAGTAAAACATCACTTAAATGTTCGTGGAAGTTGATGCTTTTGCATGTCTGCGAAATTTTCATTTACGTTCAATGTACAAAAACCTACTGCTTATTTTTTTCACAGTTTTTTTAATAAGTACTAATGGTATCCATGATATGACCGGAGTTGTCAATTCCTCTATTATTAGCGTGGGAAGTAATTATTACTGTGGGAAGATGCTTTAAATAACAAAAACGGTTACAACACAAATGTTCTCCCCCTCTGGAGAACTGCTTCGCTTTTTATAGGTTTTCAGGGTGGCAGTTGCTTTATTTTATGGCAGTATTTGGCAACACTGGCTTTCATATGAGCGTTGCATTGTTATTCTCCTTGTACATGAGTAACACTTCTTCTTCTTGTTGTCTTGTTCTAGACTCACCTTGGCCTGTGGCGGAGTGGCCATGAACTCTGTGGACGACCTCACGCCCGAGTGTCTGGGTCACGCCGGTCTCGTCTACGAGTACACGCTGGTCAGTTGACTCTCACAACTCCTCATCCATTCACAACTCCATCAACTGCACATTATATAAAAGTTTTTGTGGGGGGCTTTTTGGCCTTTATTATTACAGGACGGGGTGAGAGTAGACAGGAAATGATTGGTAGAGATAGATGGGGCAGGGCCGGGTTATGACTCCGGGCAGGATTCGAACTGGGGTCCCCGTGGGCAATGTAAGCCCAACTGTGGGCGGCTTAGCGCGCTGCGCCACAGCGCTCCCAACTGCACATTGTTCAATAGGAAAAAGAAATAATCAGCACTGGGGGAGCGGTGGCTCAATTAGTTAAGACGCCATACTATTATGCCGGCGACCCGGGTTCATTTCCGACCTGAGGTCATGTGATGATCCTTCCCCCCTCTCTCTCTCTCCCCCACTCATTTCCTGTCACGCTCTCTGACTGATTCTTTTTCTTAAGATGTGTTTTTAGCCTTTATTTAGGACAATCAGCACCAAGTTATGCCATTTTCCCGTACTACTCTTCCATACAGTCACTACTTTTCATTCTTCCATTTACATTCGAGGTCTTTTTTAAATATCATGTTATGGTGTGTTAAGTCCTTCTGACACCTCTACCCTGAAGCCTTGACCTCAACTTCCTCCTGAGTATGTCTCTCATCATATCCTCTTGTTCTCCGTGACAGGGAGAGGAGAAGTACACGTACATTGAGAAGTGCAGCAACCCGCGCTCCGTCACCCTGCTCATCAAGGGCCCCAACAAGCACACCCTCACACAGATCAAAGACGCCGTGCGCGACGGCCTGCGCGCTGTCAAGAACGCCATCGAAGACGGTACGTGTAGTGGAAAGCTGTTGTTCGCCCATGTGTCTTGTTCGCCTTGTGCTGTCTGCTGAAGTAGTGTTGTCAGCTGTGTGTGATTGTTGGTCAACTTGTACATGTATCTTGTCCATCATGTTAGTTCTCTGGCATATTCTCAATATAAGCAATATTAATAATACATACGTTTTATATAGCACTTTTCATGATACTCAAACTCGCTTATATGTAGCCCATGTTGTCTTCCGTGACTTGTCGTGCTGTCCTCCGTGTATTGTGCACTATGTCTGAATTTATGTTGTCTACAATGTCATTTTGTTGTCATTGTTTTTTTTTTGTGATCAACATTTTTCATTTTATTGAGAAGATTTGACTGTACAAACAGAGGTCAGTTTTCTGCTGACATACAAGTGACACAGTGTGTCGATGGTCACACCATATAAAAATTAAAGTAAATGCATTCCCCAATAAACAAAAAAACAAAACAAACCAAAACAACACAAAAACACACACATAATAGTAGGTCAGTTAAGTGAAACCCAGGTTAGTCAAGGGTCTTGGTCTCTTTCAGAACATCTTGAATGGATCGTAACATGCTTGACCATGCCTGAGCAGTTCTTGGCTTAGCTTTAAGACGTGCTGTATGTTGTCATTGTTGTTGCCAAGGTGACCTAGTCTTGAATGTATTCTTGTTGCATCCGTGTTCTTGGGCCTTACATGTTGTCCATAGCTGGATCTCAAATGGTGCCACTATGCTTCAGTGCGTAAGTAATACACCATATGCACTGAAACATGAACACTGAAGTGCACAAGTGCCCCATTTTGAGATCCAGCAAATGTGTGATGTGTCTCCGTGTCGGTTGTTGGTCAAGTTATGGTGTCCATGTTAGTGTTGTTGGCCAGGCAGCTTATCTTGTTGGTTTTTGTCCTCTCCCTGCTGTGTCCCAACAGGCAGCGTGGTTCCCGGGGCCGGGGCCTTTGAGGTGGTGGTAGCGGACGCTCTGGTGCAGCACAAGCGTTCGGTGAAGGGCAGGGCACAGCTTGGGGTGCAGGCCTTCGCAGACGCCCTGCTGGTCATCCCTAAGGTGCGTATGGGGGCTGATAAAAAGGGACTGTGTACTTGAAAAGTACATATCAGGGAAAAGACAAGCTCTCTCAATTTTGCTTGAACCAATCAATCAAAGCATTATTCAGCTCATCCATTTGAAATTAATACTATTAGCATGTCCCTTTGTTAGATGTGTAGATGTCATAATTATTCATGACTTGGTGCTCAGGATTGTCCCTTTCTGTAATCCTCTGTGAGGTTAGATATATGAAGAAAGTTAGCAGGTCTCCTTGTATGCTGTCTGGATAGATTTGTTATACTACTTAATGAAATCATCAAATAAATAAATTTCGTACTCAAATTGTCTTTTTCTCCTCAGGTCTTGGCTCAGAATTCGGGCTATGACCCTCAGGAGACCCTGGTGAAGTTACAGACTGAAAACAAGGAGTCTGGGGTGGTTGTTGGTGTCGATCTGAACACGGGTAAGCAAGGGCAACCTCTTGAAGTAATCTCTACTCTTTAGCAATGCTGGGGGTGGCGTTCGCGCCAATGTCTTTTTCTTAGCGTTTTGCTCGGTGCATAATTCCAAAAACAGTATGGTAAAAAGGAAGAAAGGAGTTGCACGCAAGAGCTTACCTATTACTTGGGGAAATCCTGTTTACTGTGCTGATCCACAAATTATTTTATCTAAAATATTCAATCAAGCTGGAATGGCTGAAGTCTGTGTCGGTCACCTCAAAGGCCAGCTACTGGTTCTCTGTCGGCCTGAACTCGTTATCTGTGAGCTGAGTGGTTGTAGCCGGTTCCTAACGCTTTTGCTTCCTGGCTTCCTTTTGCTTCTGGTTTCAGCTTCTGCTTTCTGTTGTAAAAATGAGGTTACTTGATGAACTGAATGATTTGATTTGTTTCTTTTTCTCTGTTCAGGTGAACCTATGGTTCCCGCAGAAGCCGGTATTTGGGATAACTACAGTGTCAAGAAGCAGCTCCTACACTCATGGTAAGATGTTCCTCTGCACAAAAGACATAAAAGTCCATTAAAAATCAACAAAAAAACAGGTGAAAGGCTTTGTATACTGAATCTGAGCAACAATTTCATAACGTTATGGATGCGTTAAAAAAAAAACCGAATGCATTAAAAAAAGACTGCACAAATGGACGTCTTTAATGTCTTTAGAGTCTATACCAGTTCCATCCGTCTGCTTTGAAATGATTGTAATGTTGAGTTTGGAAAGTACGTTCGGATAAAAGCATCCATGTTGCTCTTTTTAGACTGTAATGTGTATTCATTTTAAAGTCTACCTTTTGAAACAACCTCTGCTGTGTATATAACATTGTTCAAATTCTTTGTCTCCCCTCCCAACACTACAATTTTATACTGAATTATAATTATAAATGCTATGTAGCAGTGGTGTAGTCTACTTTTTATGGTGGGTATACTGTATATTTGAGCATTTTTTGAAGTGGGTATACTGTATATATTTGTGCTATTCAAATCAATGGATCAATCAATTTGAAGTGGGTATACTGAAATCCCTGAAATCTAGAAGTGGGTATACTCCATATACCCGCGTTCTACGTAGACTACACCACTGCCATGTAGGCCTAATTCATTTTAAATTGTTAAGCTCGTGTTTTGAATAGTTGTGCTGTGTAAATGCCCCCAACCCCACCTTTATCCCCTTCCTCTCCTCTCTCTTTATTCCCCTGCCAATTCTCCTTTTGTAAAGCGACCTTGGGTTACCGTACTTATAAGGCGCTATATAAAATAATAATAAAAAGTTATTTATTATTATTATTTGTAAATAACATAGTACTTCGTCTCTCTCCTCTTCCCCAACAGTACGGTCATCGCCAGTAACATTCTGCTGGTGGATGAGATCATGAAGGCAGGCATGTCCTCTCTGAAGGGCTGAGTGAGCACCCCGCCAGACCACCATGGCCCCATTTTAGTTGTCACCATGAGAATGTTTATGGGCGGAGGAGCTGCGATGTGGCGTTGTTTGCGTTCGACTCCCTGAAGTTTTGTGCTCCGAGACCCACAACTCTGGGGTGTGTTTCTCAAAAGTGTAGTTGTTAGCCAGTTAGCAACTTCGGTTGTTGTCAATGGGAAATTACATTGCAAACAACAAAGTAGCTAACGTTGTTGGCAACTATGGTTTCGAGAAATGCACCTCTGTCTGTCAGGCCTACCCATCACCACTGCTACTTAGGCCCCCCTCTCGGGTGTCTCCATTGAAGAAGTCTCGCCCCCACTCCACCACCGTCTTCTCACCTCAATATTATTATTATTAGTATGCTCTTCCTGTCAGATTGTCAGTGTGGTACATTGCCATTCTTTATTTGTACTCATTAAAAAAACCTTTTGGCTGATATGTGTTTATCTGTTTTTTTATGTTCCTATTGTTTAAAACTTTGCAAGAATGATACAGGAGCGTTGTGATGTGGTGATGATGAGATGAGGATGTGCTTTGATAAAAGATAATGGTTGTCGTCAATTTCAGTTAAGGGTGGATAAATTGGCTCGGGTACCATGTTTTTCAACAAATTAAACATTCCCAGATTAATTTTGAGCACAAGAAAAATACACATTACACAAGAAAAATACACAATACACTTGCTTTTGATGGCAAGAAAGAACACTTCGGGCTATACGCATTGGCAGATAAGCAATGCAGCCAGCACTGTGCCTCCTACCCATTGGGAGGCGGTCAAATCCAAGAGACAGAGTATCGCAAGGTAGCCTCATGAAGCCCCGAAGAAGAGCCTGTTGAGGAAGCTCTGTGATAGCCCTTTTACATACCGATTCAAACAACTTTTGCTTCTGCGTTCAGGGGCGAGTTCATACAATGGGACCAGAAGATGTTGTGCTTTTGCTGTCCATGTTAATGGTTTCCTATTGTCAAGGTAGGATACATCAATATTCCAGTGTGAATGTTGTTCAGTCAAAAACTGTTCATTAGTCCAGATGGGCAGGTAAAATAAAAGAACAACCGCCATAGCTTCTTATGGGATTGTGAAAGAAGTGCGTCTCATAATATACCTCTGGTCGTGCGTAAAAACGCACTTTTATAATATTTGCATGACAACATTCACAGACGATATGGTGCAGATACATGGCGGTAGCTTCAAGATGGGTACCGACGCAGCTGACGGAAGAGATGGAGAATCCCCCGTGAGAAGTGTGATAGTGAAACCTTTTAAACTAGATATATATCCAGTCACCAACAGCAATTTCAGGTAGGTTATGTTATGCCATATTCCAGCGGCCAGGCGCCTATGACTTGGACATTGGTCAAGAGTTTGAAGCATGTTAAAAGTAGAACTAACTCAAAACTCATCATTTCATGAAAATATGATCACCACTTGTTAGTGGGTCTCGCAAGGTCTAGATAGATATGCAATCTCAAAGTTCTCAAGTGCTTTTAACGCATTGGACATGTGACATTGGTTTTGCTGTCCATAGGAAATTCGTCAAGGAGCAAAAGTATAAAACAGAAGCAGAGACGTTTGGATGGAGTTTTGTGTTTCAGGACTTTGTGTCAGAAGAGACAAAGGGGAAAGTGACAGAGAAAATTGAGGTTTGTGGAGAAAAGACACTAGTGAAATACAACAACAGCTGTTTCAAGAATGTAATCTAAATTCTCAATTATTTTTTGTTTTCTAGTCAGCACCTTGGTGGCTACCTGTGGAGAGAGCCTACTGGAGACAGGTACTGTCTGGATTGCCAATACTCCATCCAGTGTGTAGTTTGTGTAAGATTGCAAAATGCCTAAACTCAGTGCATAGCCTACGGGTAGTGCATGCAGTGGGGCATGGGGCATGCAGTATGTTTGCAGTTTATTTTGCAGCATGCATGTGGTGATTCTGTGTCAAATCACTGCATTCATTTCCTAAACCTGCAGCAGTACCATATAATGCAGTATTTTTCATTAGGGCACATGCATTTTTTGATAATTTACAATTTAAATTTACAATTATGCTTACCCAGCCATTGCTAACAGAAAACCTCCTTGAATGGCTTCTTTCACCTATCCATTTATAAAAGTAACCCTTCTGTGAATATATCCAAGATAGGGCCTACTGTTTCTATCGACATGTTTTGTGTGTGTGTGTGTGTGTTGCTTTTGCTCTGCAATGCACATGTGTATTTTCTAACCAAGATGCATTGAAATGGCACATAATGCATTGGAATGGCAAAGTGCGCACGCATGCACGCTGCAGAGCGAAAGCAGCACTGCTCCATCAAAAACGAGCCCACTGTTGCCCTTTTCAGCCAGTTGGCCCAGGCTCTGGTATCATGGAGCGTCTGGATCACCCGGTGGTGCAGGTGAGCTGGAACGATGCCCAGGCCTACTGCCGCTGGAGGGGGCGAAGGCTGCCCACGGAGGAGGAGTGGGAGTACGCCGCCCGCGCTGGGCTTGACGGTGAGTGACGGGGACACAGCCTTGGCATAATGGTTAGGAAGTTTCGTTTGTTTTTGGATTGTAATCCCACCTGGACCTCTACCCAACACCTCCATCCGTGGCTGAGATACACTTGAGCAAGAGTTGAGGTGCCCTTGAGCACCACATTGTTCCAGGGACTGTAACCAATACCCTGTAAAAGTCGCTTTGGATAAAAGTATCAGCTATGTGTGGGCAGCTGTGGCATAGTTGTTAGGGAGATGGGCTTTGGATCGGAGGGTTGCAGGTTTGAATCCCACCCTTCCACTTCCTGTCCATGGTTGAGGTGCCCTTGAGCCTAGGCACCTAACCTCACACTGCTCCAGTGACTGTAACCAATACCCTGTAGTACTCAAAAAAGAACTGGAAGTTGTTTGGATAAAAGTGTCAGCTAAGTATAATAAAAGTTGATTTAAAATTTCAGTACAGTAAAAATGTACCTCTTTCTTTTGTCTGGCGCTATTACCTCACACCTGAAAAAAGTCACTTTAAATGTGCGTAATAGTATTGCAGCAGGGCCCCCCCAGACTGTGATGTCACTGAGCCTAGCCATATGGTGTAGACTCCGAGCAAACCTGGGTTTGAGTCCTGGCGAGGCAAGTCTATTCCCCTTCGCTACAGTTGCTCTTGGTATAAAACTGGCTGGTATAAATGAATGAATGGATGAATGAAATGGTGAGTGTATGACTGTGACCTACCTTTAGGAAAGTTATTATTCAGCGTTGTCACGGTAGTTCTCTGCTGCTCTTTTGCAGGGAGGACTTACCCATGGGGCAACAAATTCATGTCGAATCGGACCAACCTGTGGCAGGTATGTTTTGGACACGGAAATGGTGGATGCTATGCTGCATGAGATGCTTGTCCTCATGTATAACTTTGTCATGACATTAACATGGTGCAAATACTCAACATAGCATTTCACATGCTTTTTTGTACTCTAATGGCTATTACTAGCAGATTTTCTCTAATTTTCACATAAACAACACATCCAACAAACCAGCAATACAATAAATTAATAAATAAATGACTTTTCTCTTATCTCTTTTTTTCTCCATACTGTATATTAATGCTGTTGCTGCTGTGGTTGTAGTTTTAATTGTGTAGTTGCAGTTTATTGAAATGTTAAATGTGTACTTTTTTCAGGGGGCATTTCCAGATGGGGACCTAGTGGAGGATGGTTACCATGGCCTCTCACCCGTCACCGCCTTCATCCCCCAGAACAGCTACGGTAAATAGGCATCAATGAGGGCTTGACATTAAGGAGCTGTTTCCGCGAAGCAGGATATTTTTTATTTGTGGATAGTTTTTTCTCCTGGTTACTTTGGTTTTGGCCTTCCGTTTCCACGTAGCAGATATTTCAAATCCAGATATAAAAAAGCAGGCTTTAACAATATCCTATTTACGGGGCTGAAACCCATTTGTTACAATGGAGGATTTCTTTTTATCCACGTGTTTCGTTTACACCTGAACAGGAGAAAAAAATACCCTGCTAAAAAAATATCATCCTACATGGAAACGGCACCTAACTGTTTTGCTCACTGGTGTGGTACATCTCTTTGTCGTGTGTCTTTGTCTTGTGGTTTAGTCCATTGGATTAGATTAGATTAAACTGTAGTGTCATGACGCATCTATATCTACAGAGTAATTTACAGTGATACATATAGATGTCCTATAGAAATATACATTGGGTATAAATATACAGATGTCATATGTAGATTTTATATAGAATACACACTTGTCTGCTATTCATGTCTGTCTTTTTAAGTCATTTATTTATTTATTTATTTATTGTATTGCTGGTTTGTTGGATGTGTGTTTATGTGAAGGCCTGTATGACATGTTGGGGAATGCGTGGGAGTGGACGTCTTCGCGTTTCCCTGGAGGTCAGCAGATGTACGTGTTGCGTGGGGCCTCTTGGATCGACACTACTGATGGATCGGCCAATCACAAAGCTCGAGTGACAACCAGGTGCGTTCACTCAAGTCAAGTCAAGTCAAGTTTATTGTCAATTTCTTTACATGCACTGGTCATACAAAGAATTTGAAATTGCGTTTCTTGCTCTCCCATGCAGACATAGACTAATCTAGGTAAGGACATAGACAGTATAGACATAGACAGTACTCATACATGGACATAAGACAGTATGGACGTAGACATTGCTCATTAACAGAACAGAACATTTAAAGTGCAAGACTGGACAACAGAAGACTTGTAGAGAACATACATTAAGAGGAGGTATTTTGTTGTGCTTTTTCTAAAAGTCCTTTATAGCGTTCTGACATAGTAATAGTAGCATTTGAAGAAAATAAATAATTAAAAAAAGGTTTATTAAATACACCAGCAGCAGTATGTGTGTGTGTGTGTTTGTATGTGTTTTGTGTGCGTGTGTGTGTGTGTGTGTGTGTGTGTGTGTGTGTGTGTGTGTGTGTGTGTGTGTGTGTGTGTGTGTTTAGTGCAGGTAGAAAGTGCGGTGTGCGTCTGTGTGTGTGACCCTGTGTATGTGTGTGTGTGTGTAGTGTGTGTGTGTGTGAGTGTGTGTGTGTGTGTGTGTGTGTGTGTGAGTATGAGTTGTGGGTCAGTGGTGTGTATGTTTGGGTATAGTGCAGTAAAGTGCGGTGTGCTTGTGTATATGTGTGTGTGTGTGTGTGGGTGTGTGTGTGATGTGTGTATGTATGTGTGCATTGGGGGGGGGTGGGGGGGGGGGGGGGGGGGGGGGGGGGGGGGGGTAATGTTTTGAGTTAGTGCAGGTTGAAAGTTCAGTCACAGATGTAGTAGTGCAGGTGGAATGTTCAGTCGCAGATATGGTGGTGGGGATGAGGGGGGGAGCGTTGTCAGTGGCCTGGCTGGCTAGAGGCTGACAGTGAAGGGAGAGTGGGTTGAGTGTTCAGTATCTTGATTGCTTGATGCATCGTGCTGCTTGCAAGCCTGGTGGTACGGGAACTCGCTAAAGAATGACACAAAGGGGAGGTGCTGTTGTGCAGCGCACTATGCCCCCTCCAGATTAGGGCTTGTATGCCCTTGGGGACCCAGATTCGAGTCATGTGGGTCATGTCCCTAGCCTGGGAGTACCCATGCTGCCTTGCACATTCTTTTCGAATTGCTGGACAATCATGTCCCATCTCTCTCCCACTGATTTCCTGTTACAATCTCTTCTGTCCTGTCATCCTGTCCTGTTTATATTTTAAAAAGATTAAAATAGAATAAAATTTAAAACAATTACATTACATTTCACTTAGCTGACACTTTCATTTATTCAAAGCGACTTACAACTATTATTTTCCAGGGTATTGCTTACAGGGCACTTCAGCCATGGATGGAGGTGTAGAGAGGTCAGGGGGGATTTGAACCGTCAACCTCTAGATTGAAAGACCAACTCTACCCACCCGACTAGCCAACCTACCCACCCCCACGCCCCACTACTCACGCCGCGACGCCCCCCCTACCTTGGGCCCCACGGCCACCCTGGTGCTCACGCGGTCTACCACCCCCGTGGACTGTTGATTCTCCCCACCGCTCCCAAACCAACCCCAACGCACCCCCCTCCGCGGCGCCCCCCACCCCCCCTACCCCAGCCCCCCCGTTGACTGCTGTAGCCACGGCATGAATCTCTATAGCAGTGGACTGTTGATTCTCATTCTGATGCCTCCACTGCCCTATTTGAGCAGTCGGCCATCTTGAATATGTTGGCCTCCAAAATGTCCATCTCCAAAGCTCCCTCACACTGCTCACATTTGCAGCGATTTACAACCAGACATGGATCGAAATGTTGTTGTACCCTAGATAAATAAATAGAATGGATGTAATAGAAGGATTTCAGACTTCTCTAATCTGCATTATAGACAATGGGGTATGTGAGTAATGGGGCCATGGTGTAGTGGTTAAGGAGTTGGACTTTAGATCATAGGGTTGTGGGTTCAAATCCCATCTTCCACTCCCTGCCACAGGTGGTAGGTGCCCTTGAGCAAGGCACCTAACCCTACACTGCTCCAGGGTCTGTAACTGTACAGTAATACCTGTGAGATAAAACATCAGGGCATGTAAAATTCTGTATCATATCTACCGTAATGTCGCATACTCTTGGATAAAAGTGTCACCTACTATGTATAATGCAATGTAATGTAATCTAATACGGTGATTTCCTGCTGTTGGTTTTCAGAATGGGGAACACTCCAGACTCTGCCTCCGACAACTTGAGTTTCCGATGTGCCGCAGATGACTCAACACCATCACCCCAGAAGAAAAAGAAGAAGCAGAGTAATGAACTGTGAAGCCTGAATGGACTTTAAATAAAAGACACAAAATGATCCAGTAGGGCCCATTATCTCCTATGGAGACCCTTAGTGATGATCTGGTGGCCAGGGGGTATTCCAAGATGCTGATTAAGTGATAAACCTGGTGATAAACCTGGCTAAGTTAACCTACAGAATGTGGTAAACCTGCTCATACATTGTTCACATGTAATTAAGAAAATTAGGCCTTCAGGCTGTATTAGATCAGGGATGGGAAACTTTTATGATGAGGACTCAGGGACACATTTTTTTTTTCAGTTGCCACCATCAGAGGGCCACATGACTACGCATCTGACTGCTCGAGTTCGAGGTGCCGTTGCTTGCTCACTAGCTGCCCATATTGGTGGGAAGGAAATAGAAATGTGCTCAAAGAATATTGATTCAGTAGTCGTTTAAAAAACAAATCAGGTCATTATTTCTTAAAGGTACACTGTGTGAGATTTTTTTGTAGTTGTTTATTTCCATAATCCATGCTACCTATTCACTAATGTTAACATTTTCATGAATACTTACCAGCACCATCAAATTCAAAGTATTCATTATGACTGGAAAAATTGCACTTTTCATACATGAAAAGGGGGATCGTCTCCATGGTCCGCCATTTTGAATTTCCAGAAATAGCCATTTTTAGCTGCAAAAATGTGCTTGGGCCATACTCGAAAATATTAGTTTATTACTCAGTAAACTTTCATGAAAAGATCAAATTTGGCAATAGCATACCTGCCAACCATTACGCATTTTGTGTAGCAGATACGGATATTGGCATCAAACTACGACGCTGTCACTTCAAAATACGGGAAAAACCAATAGCAAAGTGTTTTCACGGGCCCTTATGAATTGCTCTGTAGACTTGCAACCAGACAGAGCCGTAGATATGGCTCTGCTTGCAACTGTCTTGCGCTGGCCTCTCCATTGGCCAGCAACGTGTCGGGGGGAAATATTGACCAATCAGAGCGCTAGTTTAGAGGTCTTTCATTTGTTGTGCTGCGCTCCGCTCGAGTCGAGGCCACAGACAGTGGTCGAGGCATCAGCTGCCGAAAGTTTGCTTCGAAATAACACAAGCAGAGAGACAGGGTAATGTAGGCTGCTACTCCTATGATCTCTGACACAAGTGTCCTCCTCCTGTCATCATAATGTTATCCATTTTGGTACTGTCGCTGCAGTTTTACAAGTGAGCACCGTCAAAAATCACTGTTTCAAAGGTAAATTAACTTTGAGAAAGGTAGCCTCTATGGCAATAGTGAATTGCGTCCAGTTGCTAAATCCGTAAATTTATGAAAATAAATAAAGGCCGAGGTCTGCCGTAATTGTTCACCCAATGTTTCGCCGTATTTGACGGCAATATGTTGTTGCTTGTTTTGATATTGGACCGAAACGAGATTACTTCCGAATGAGAAAATGTGTCGATGACTGCGCTATAAATTAGCAGATTAATTAGCAGCAAACTAAATTCGGTTTCCCCTTGCGTCGGATCATTTTAACTCGGGGAAATAAAGCGACAGTTCTAACGGTTGTGCTCGGAGTACATCCGTAACCTACCGTATAGGAATACTGTTCCCCCCTGAGTCGTGGCCCATTCTGTGAACAGATGTAACAGGTCGTGCGTCATACCAAATGCATCACTCCACGACTACTATCCGTAATCACGTAAGGCAATCTATTAATAAAATCAATTCTCCTATCATCATATATGTGCCGAACAGTGAACAATAGCCAACTCATGGCGGCAGATGAGGGTAGATAGGCCTACTATTATGCAGAGAAGTACAAAAAAGAAGCGTGCATGCCCCTCAAAAGTTACCGTGGAAGTCCCAAGAGCAATAGCCACCCCCATCACTCAGTAGAGCCACTACATGACGCATTTTACTGAATGAATGCGAGTGTGATTTTGATGTTAGCCCCCAAGGTAATAATATTAACCTGATATTATCCTAGCTTAGATAACACTTGTCTTTATCTTTTTCTCTACTGCTGATGCTTCTTCACAGCAGCGTGACAACATCACCAATATTGGGGGAGATGATGTAAGAATCATTACAATTCAACTTTTTGTTCATAAAACTCACTGAAATGCCTCGATATTATATAATCAAAGTATACATTTTCCTACATGTACCTTCTACAGCCAAAAAATAATCAGCAAATTATTCAATTTCATACTCAATTCCAGCTCCTTAACACCCCCCAATTGACCAAATGCTCTGTTTGACTGGTACATAGGATAACTTAATATAGCCACTTACTAGCCAGACTGGTGGTATGTTTGACTAGTAAGATTAACAGCCATATTGGCTGGTGATCAATAAAGTTAATTTAGGGGCCTGAATTCCAGCACACTATATCATAGCATTTTATTGGTGTTATGGTGTGAAACAAAAAAAAAACATCTTCCATGAAAGTTGAATAAATTATGGTAGTTCAAAGCACTGTGAAAAGCAAGATAAACTATTTGCCAGATACACTGGATGTTAGGCTAAAATGCATTAAAATGCAGGAAATTGCATCTAAGAAAAGCATTTTTTTCTGGGGGAGGACCCCTACACCCCCTGCCTGAATGAAGTGTCTCATATCTTCCCTGTTGACATTTGGCAGTAGGTGTAGGGCAGACTATGCAAAACAAAGTAGTCTCTCAGATGGGCCCGCCGGCGGCCCAGTTGCTTTGCCATGCCGATAAGTTGCTACTCAAAAAATTTTGTAAAGGTTGGCAGGTATGCAATAGGCAACCCCAGTTTCAATGAGTAGCATAGTTGCAGTACCTTTTTTGACCATTTCCTGCACAGTGTACCTTTAAATTACTGTCTTATCTATGGGCCGTGCGGAGTGCCATGTGGCCCCCTGGTCTCCAGTGTCCCATCCCTGAATCAGATGATTTACTATTACCTCAAGGTTAACCTAAACTGGTTTACGATGAACTAGGTTCTTGTAATACCCCCCAGGACCCTCTCAACCTCATGTTTGTGAAATTACTTTGCAATTTTTTTAAAGAATATTTTTTTCTAAAAGATATTGTCAATGTCTAATGAAATGCACTTGGCTAATAAAGAGACAATGTACACTGCAAGAAATAATTGTGCTAATGTAAATGTGTGCTACTCAAATGTTGTGCATTGGAGATGCGTAAGCTTTCAACATTCAACATTTTAGCCACACACAAGATGAATCAGGAACAGGAAGGTCAAAGCCGTTTGGAATCAGTTGCATATTCGAAACTTAACGGTGGTTAGTGAAGAGATTTATCCTATTTCTTGCACATGACAACAAAACGTTGAATACAGAAATGAACCATGGCACAGATGAGGCAGGAAATGGGAGTCTCTATGCCAGTATGTCCAGGTAAAATGTACTGATGATACATTGTGCTTAGCTGACCGTTGACATTCATCCAAAGCGACTCACAGTTGCTGTATCACATGGCATTGGTTACAGACAGTCCCTGGCAGGGCCGATGACAGATTTTGCCGGGCCCAGGACAAAGTCATCTGAAAGGGCCTTCTCACCCAATACATACAATGTAATGACGACCCAATTGTGGGCCCCCTCTCTCCCTGGGCCGGAACAACAGACCCCTTTGTCCCTGGAGCAATGTTGGGTCAGATGTCTGGATCAAGGGTCGTTCAGTCAGGCAGGAACACACATTTTCTGTCTACCAGCGAGGGTGGGATTCAAATGTGCAGCCCTCTAATACAACCTCCCTAACCATTGTACCACACTACATTGATGGGAAAAGCCTGTCAAATGCACACACCTGTAAGGTGGCTGACAAGAGGCTAACGATGAGTTACTGCTTTCAAATCAGGGATTGTGAGCTAATTGTGGATCAACATGATATTAGCTCTTCTCTTACCAAGACCGTTTAGAAGACTTTCTAATTTATAGTAATATTATGATCATGTAGTTTGAATTATCCAGAGTAGCATCTGAGACTGAATAATGTCCAGAGGACTCTGTCACCCATAAAACGCAATTTGGGATTATTGAGTGCCTTGACCAGGGCTAAAATGGTGGCACAACCTTCTGGTACATAATGGTGACATTGGGGCAACGAGACTTAATATTTTTTACCATAAATTTTTTGACCTGCTTTACATGGACCAATGGGCCATATTAGTAACATTTTAATAACATTCCTCAAAGGCTTGAAACACTTACCCTATCATATCCAATCAGGATGGTCGCTAGAGGGCGATGAACTAACATGTGGGCTGGCTTTTTACACCAGGAGGCGGGACTTACGGTTGCAGATTTTCTGAGGGCGAAAATGGCGCCCAGCTCGAAATCTGGGAAACACGAAAACAAACAAAAGCAAAGAAAACAGGAATCCCACATCGTGAAATTGCTCAACAACTCAAGGGTGAGAAATACCTGTACGGAATACCCCGTACTATTGATTGTCTTTTGGAACAGTAACTCAAGAAAGCACACGTTCACAATGAAATGACAGCTAGCTGCTACATTTCTAGCCAGTATCAAAATAATAGAATGCTAGTTTGTAACTTCAGCAATGGTGTGTCCAAGGGCCTCGTCCGTGCAGTAACGACAACCAAAATCTTGCCTTAAATAATGAAATACAGACAGAATGTTATTCATATCTTGATCGTGATTAAGACTTATCAAGAGTCGAACTTGCCCGCGAGCAAGTTAGTTCAAGGTTAGCTGGTATATAACGTTCACATTTGTATTATGTCGTTAGTTTATTGATATCTTGGGTTGAAATCTGCCATTTCCCCCACATAGTTCTAGACGTCACTCAAGAATAACCATGCCAACATGTATGAAATGTAACATTTAATCTGCCTAAATCTATGTGACTTGCAGTACAGTAGTCTGAATGATGTAGGTGAGTGGTGTGAATATTACAGTTTTGAGTTTGAACTTGTCTTTATCATCACTACTTTTCCTCAGCTGTCGGGCCATCTGTCAGACCGATGGTTCAGAAAGCGTCGCCCGCGTGTTCGCGTTCCCTTGAAGACCATCGTCAGTGAAGCAACTCTACGAGCACAGTAAGGTTGTGTGTGTGTGTCTGTCAGTCTGTCTGTCTGCCTGTCTTGATTTTGTGTCTTAAAAGATTGACCTGTGAACACAAGCATGCAAGACCCATTTTCTCCTGTCTCTACTTTTCAGACACATCTTCTTGGGTTTTACCAAATGTGGACGTTATGTGCTGTCCTATACCCGTGACTATGGGGAGGCGGACGACACCTACATATATCACCTGTACTGGTGGGAATTCAACCTGCATAAGAGTCTCAAACAGGTACAGCACCACAAAGTTACTTAACCAACATTATGTCTTCTATTCTCTTTTTATGCTCTGTGCCTTGTGTCTTAGTTCAAAGGTTGCCGGTTCAACTCCCTTCCCCACCAGGTTGGTGGGGGGAGTAAGTAACCAGTGCTCAGTCTCCCCCATCCTCCTCCATGACTGAGCTGAGGTACCCTGAACATGGTACCGTCCCGCCTCACTGCTCCGCCGTTTGGGGTGCACTTGCGCGTGTGATGCATGAATGCAATTTCGTTGTGTACAGTGTGAGCAACGTGCTATGGAGTGCTGGGTCACAATGACCAATGAGAGTTTCCCATTGGAACAAGTGTTAGAAAACCACTGCCCACAGCTGTGGGTATGTTAGAGCTGGATGAACACATTCTAATGCAAAATGAGGGTCCTAGCTTTTAAATGCAACTTATCTCATGTTTGAATGTGCTTCGGAGGCTGAAATATTTAGGATTTAATAGGCAGATGGCACCCTCTTCTGAAAAGGGCTTAGGCTAAAATGGGTTAAACTCAATCCAATGGAATGCATCCCGTGTCTGACTGCTTTAGCTTATTCGTCTGCCTCCTCAGGTGCATCGGATCCGCCTGTTTGCGGACCACCAGATCTACAGTGACCTGCACCTGGCTGTGTGTGAGTGGCACAATGCCCAGTCCAAGATAGTCATCTTCGGATACAGGTGAGACGCTGATACGGATTGCATTACATTACCGTGATGGGGTGACCGTCACAAGAGATGCGACTGATTGATGGGAGTCTGAGTGTCACTCCAATGAGCCTGTATTTTTTGGTGTAGTGCTCAGGCAGAGCCCCAGTTTGGTACCCCTGGACTAGGCCCGCATTCGGTTTTCTGGAGGAGGGTAACTCTTGAAAGAAGGCTCTAGTTCTAGGAAATGACCGGACCGTTCATTCAACTGTGTACCACTTAATTTTACCTGTGAGGTTCTGATTTGTGATTGCATCGTGTGTGTGTGTGTGTGTGCGCCTGCATGCGTGTGCGTGCGTGTCTCTGTGTGAATGTGTGTGCGTGTGCGTGTGTGTAGTCTGTACAGCTCCAGCTCTGCTTCGGGCGAGGTGCTGCTGAACATGCTGATGAGCGATGAGGACTCCACCGACGTCTACATCACCATCATCTCCATGCCCCCCGACACGCCCACGCCCACGCCCTGCCTCACCTGCCAGCCCTCCACCTCCTCTGCTGCTGCTGCCACAGCCACTGCCACTGCCACACCAAAAGGTTGGTTTTAAAGCTTATTGTATTATTATTATAAAAAATGGTAAAGGGCCTTGTATTTATAAGAGGGGATGTCTGCGCTTCAGCCTGGGTGGTGTTCACAGTCAAGGACGGCAGTATCATGACAAACTGGGCTACTTCACAGTGACTAGACCCAGGGATGACTGGAGCACTCCGCAACTTTTTTAGAGTTTTTTTTATTTTGTCATAAAGTCACTGACGTTTCGGCGCACCTGCGCCTTCCTCGAAGTCCTTACAGGCCTTAAATTTGTGTAAAGGGTCTCACTAGAGTTGTATAAAGTAGAAGTAGAAGTTGTTACAAAAGTAATTGCAATACTAGAAGCATGATCTTACATAGCTGCGCCGCTATGTAATATCGTGCTACTTGTGTTGTAATTACATCCGTAACAATACTTCTGCTTCTACTTTATACAACTCACTACACACACACACACACACACACACACACACACACACACACACACACACACACGTACATCTGGTTGCGTCTCCTTCTAATTTGCCACTCTTCATTTGCCTGTGTGCATGGTTCTCAACTAATACCCACCAACCGACCAAATGCTCAGTTTTTGACAGTTGTGCATGTGTCTTGTGATGTTATGTGTATGTCCTGTCTTAAAAGAGTCTTGCTCAGGGATGCAAAATGAATTTCAGTGTAAACTGACAAAGTATAATCGTACCGTATCATATCGTAACTGGCCAAATGCTCAGTTCGGCTGGTAGAAAAGAACTTACTAGCCACTTTGACCCATTAGTGAGTGTGTGTGTTGATCTAGTAAGATTAACATGATATTAGCCTACTACATTTTGGCTAAAGTTAATTTAGAGCCCTGCCTGTGCGTATCCATCTGCACTTCATAGCAAAATATCTCCCTCCCCATGAGATGAGTGTCTGGAGTGACTCTCTCTCTCTCTCTCTCTCTCTCTCTCTCTCTCTCTCTCTCTCTCCTCTCTTCCCCCCCCCCCCCCCCCCCCACCCTCTCCTCAGCAGGTGAGTGTCTGGAGCATGGCTTCGTGCTGAATGCCCATGGCTTGGTGCACCCCATCCCCACCTTCCAGCCCCCCCTTGACACCTTAATTTCCCTCGGGATCAACAAATGATACTCTACTTCCCCTTCCTCCCCCCCTCTCTCTCTCTCTCTCTCTCTCTCTCTCCTCAGCAGGTGAGTGTCTGGAGCATGGCTTCGTGCTGAACGCCCACTACCAGGTGGTGCACCCCATCCCCACCTTCCAGCCCGCCCTGCAGCTCAAGAAGGAGAAGGTCATCCTGCTCAACACCAGCTACTCCCTGGTGGCCTGCGCCATCTCCCTCTGCCAAGGTACCCACACTAGATTAAACTAACAGTCCACCGTGTTTCAATAGTAAAGTGTGTTCTTCTCTGACCTGAGATGAGCTCCAACCCAACCTGCCTCGTCTCCTGACGCGCCCCCAGTCAGCAACGCGCACAAGCCCATTTGCTTGGCTCAGCTTTGCCTACGGACAGCATGAGGTGCCTTAAGTTAGAAGTGACCAAATTGTGCCACGTGTTCCTCATTTAAAACATCCCTGCACAACTAGTAAACCGATCCAAAAGTTGTTGCACAAAATGAAACGTGGCGCGATTTCCTACCTAGATAAAGAAATGGCACTGTAATGACAGGCTTCAAGTTTTGGCAAAGGACGCGCTCAACTTCTTGGAAAAACGAATGTAATGACAGGCGTAGTAACACATTCGGAGTACTTCGACTTTGATGCATTGATACCTTCACTCCTAGTCCTCTTGCACGAAGGGAGAGGGGGAGGGGGGGACTAGGAGTCCCCAACATTTCTGAATTTAATGTGTTAAAAGTCACCCCTCTTGTCTTGACCTTTATTTCTCTGTAGGAGGGAAAGCAGGAGAGAAGGACCAGGTGCTGTACAGGAGCAGAGCCAAACCACCATCACCATCATCAACATCGTCAGCCCTTAATTCCCGCCTTGCTTCATCCTCCTCCTCCTCCTCTTCTTCGTCCACCTCTCATGGCTCAACAGAACGCGCTCAGCAGCAGGGCCAGCAGCAACGCCAGACCACACCCGTCCCCGTCTCGCCCAGCCAGTCACAGGCGGCCATGAGGGCGCGGGAGTTTGCGGCGGACATTTTCAGGCGGGCACAGGCAGGTAGTGGCAGTGGTGTTGGCGGGTCCCAGCAATCCCCAACAAAGCCACTGCGGAAAGATGGCAACAGCGACCAAGTGAAAGACAAAACCATAGAAGACCTTAAGGAGGAGGAGGAGGTGGAGGAGGAGGAGAGGACTGTTGCGGATGGTGTTGGTTTGAATGGTGGCAGAAACAGAGATGTGAGAGTGAAGCTGTTTAGCTCAGGCCTGGAGGAGGAGGAAGAGGAGGAGGAAGATGTCCATCTTGGGCCTCTCTCATCCAGCATAAAGCAACAGAGTTGTGTTGGTGGTGGTGGTGGTGGTAAACGAGAGCAGAGGCAACAGCATCAGGACAGCACTACTACAGAGCCTCCCTCCTCTCCACAGCGCAGCACGTGGCAACAGCAGCCAGAGCCGGAGCCAGGCTACGTCAACTACACGCGCCTCAAGTACTGGCTCCCTCAGCAGGGACCCAGCCACCGAGGAGGTCGAGGAGGTAGGTGGTGGACATCTCTTAGGCTGAATCTCAAATGGTGCACTTGTGCACTTTAGTGTTCATGTTTCAGTGCGTATGCCGTATTAGTTATGCACTGAAACATAGTGCCCGAAGTGCACAAGTGCGCCATTTGAGATCCAGCCTTAGTCTTCTTCAACTCTAGCCACACTCTTCTAGTCTGAATCACTCAAAGCTATTTGATTAACAGGTTACAGATTCAAAAATGTATTGTCATTGTCAAAATGCAACAGCATTGTGTTTGGGGTACAATACTTAGTAGCAGCAGGTTTTCAAGTAAAGTGAATAAGAGATAAAAGTGACACCATGCAGAGAAGTTCATGGTGCTTGTTTCATAGGCAAGTTGTGAGTGAGGCTTGAATTAGCAACCTCCTCGTCATTACTGGACTTCATCCCCTACTCTTTTAGTCTTGTAAAATGGCTATGGTCGGTTAATCCCTCTGTCGGTCTCTCTCTCTCTCTCTCACTCTCTCTCTCACTCTCTCTCTCACTCTCTCTCTTTCTCTCTCGCTTTCTTTCTCTCTCTCTCTCTCTCTCTCTCTCTCTCTCTCTCTCTCTCTCTCTCTCTCTCTCTCTCTCTCTCTCTCTCTCTCTCTCCCCAGATGATGATGGAGAAGATCATGATGACAAGTTCCAGCTTCCCTTCACTGTGACGGACCTGAAAGGCAACAAGCTGCAGCTGATCAACGGTGCCTGCAGTGGACAGGTGAGATCATCAGTCACTATGCTTGTGTGTGCACATGGTGAAGTGAACGTGAACGTGAAAGCCCACCTGGGAAACTCCCAACTCCCATTGTCATTGTGACACAGCACTCCACAGCACACAAGTGTTCCTCTGCACACAGCGAAATTGCATTTATGCCTCACCTGTGCGAGGGGGCAGCCCACAATGGCGCCCCAAGTTATCAGTGCGGCGGGACGGCACCATGCTCAGGGTACCTCAGTCATCGAGGAGGATGGGGGAGAGCACTGGTTAATACTCCCCCCACCAACCTGGCGGGTAGGGAGTCGAACTGGCAACCTTTGGGCCACAAGTCTGATGCCCTAACCGCTTACCCATGACTGCCCTGGGTTTACCGTTCGCAAACAATCCCTGGCTGCGGTCTGTTCAACCTCTGATAAATTTTGGAAATGGCTGTCGGTCAAAAAAATGAGCTCACGTGGTTGGCTGCCTAGCATCTTGCCCCTCCTTACAGCACAAATGTTTGTAAGCGAAAAATCTATGTATATGACTTAGCGTGGCCTTGGCCAGAAGTTGAGTTGCAGGGCCAGTATCCCGAGTATGAGGCTTATCCCGGTTATGATCAAATTCGGGATAATGTGTGTTTACTGTATATTGAGTAATACATAGTGTTATATTCCAGTCTTCATTCTTGGCCATAATTAGAATTCTCTTCAAATCCGTGTAGCCCGGATACCAGCAACAGCGTTCTATAGGAATCCTCTGTATTCGGGATGGGGTGTTTCCATGCATGAATAATACCCCGGTTTCCGTGGGAATACTCCACCTAGCATATCCTGATTTCTCAAAGTCTCGAATATGGGCTTATCCGGAATACTGAAGTCGGTTGTCGGTTCCACTCCCGACCCACCAGGTTGGTGGGGGGAGTAATCAACCAATGCTCTCCCCCATCCTCCTCCATGACTGAGGTACCCTGAGCATGGCACCGTCCCGTCGCACTGCTCCCTTAAGGCACCATTGAGGGCTGCCCCCTTGCCATTGTGAGGCATAAATGCAATTTCATTGTGTGCAGTGACACTTGTGTGCTGTGGAGTGCTGTGTCACAATGACAATGGGAGTTGGAGTTTCCCAATGGGGCTTTCACTTACAACCCGATCATACTATTCGGGATACTGGACTGCATATAAGCGCACTCCATGACTTTAAATGCACGTGGTGTGTAAGTTGCTGGTGTTTCTCGTTGCAGTGTGTGTGCGTGGAGCAGCTGACGCTGGACTTTGAGTACGTGATTAACGAGGTGATCCGGAACGACGCCGAGTGGAGCTCCCGCTTCTGCTCCTTCAGCGACTACGACGTGGTCATTCTGGAGGTCAGCTGCCCGGCTCCTGCTGCTTTCTCAAACAAACTCACACACGTATTACAGTATACAGTGACTGCCTGCCTTTTAGTTTTTTGTCTGGTACGACTTATAGCGGGGTGTGACTTGAAACCTGAAAAATACAGTACTGTAAATAAAGCCTCATTAATGAGAGATAAGTTGCATAGTCAAACGCTGAGGTGGACTGGACAAACCAGCTTGATTGTAAAATGCTCTTAAATGCAGGCCATTTCATTAAGTTAATCTATGTGGTTTGTTGGCTAAATTGAAAGACATGGTTGTTTGGGTTCAGTTTACCTTTCCATGTTTGATATCAAGAATAGTCAAATACTGGTGAAATTTCAGTTTGTCTGGTTACTAACCACTCTGACCCATTAATGACTGTGTTTGGCAAGTAAGATTGACATCTACTAGCCATTTTGGCTGGTGATGAAAAAAGTTAATTTAATTAAAAGTTAATTCCTGGTCAAATATATTCAATTAACCAATCAACACTTGTCCACAGATGTGCCCAGAGACGAACATTGTGATCATCAACATTGGACTGATGCTGGCCGCCTTTCCCCCGGCAGAAGACAAGTCTTCAAGGTCTGATGTGCCCATTGACAGTATATATAATGGATGTGCCCCACCATTTCCTGTCTGTCCCTTACTTTGCACGTGTTATATATTCATACATAGCAATTTGCCAAAGTGAGAGATCGAGGCCACGAGGTGAGGTGATTTCTCGGGCCATGATCACACCAAACACGGATTTCTGCTTACAATTTGACTTGTGGACATCTGGAAATCCCACATCAACGTGAAGTGGATTTTCTGCCTTGAGTCAAACTTTTCTTCTCAATCCACCCGGGGTGGAGAGGCAGAAAATCTGCAATGGAAAAAAATACAAAATCTTTACTGTAAAGTCCTTGTTCAGTGTGATCGCTACTTTAGTGAAGATTTCTCATTCGCATGCATCATATGTGCTTCATCAAATATGTTGCTTGTAGTCTAAAGGTCACTCCAATACCCTGTAAATACTGTACGAAAGCATCAGCCGGCGTGTAAGTCTCGTGGACGCACCAAGAAGTTCAGGCTCAGGATATTTTTTTGTACTTTAATCTATGTAAATGTAATGTAACATAATAAAGGATATGTGCTTCATCCAATGTGCTGTGCGTAGGCCCGAGTCGTTCCACACAAGCCTGCAGGTGAGCTGGGACCTGAACACGGGGGAGTGCTCCACGCTGGGAGTGGGAGAGCTCAAGGAGATGAAGGGACAGAGCAGGTGAGCTGAGCACCGCACAACTTCACAACACAACGTCCGATTCTCTAAGCCAGGGGTGGGGAACCTATGTCTCCAGGGCCATTTGCGGCCCTTGGAGCCGCTTTATCTGGCCCCCGATATAATTTTAATGTTATTCAGCTTCACATGAAATATGAAATATTTTGTAAACTTAAAATGCATTTGCAATACAATTAAGTTATATTCAGGGAGCCTAGAGAAGGTGGTGTTTGTTTAAAAGGTGGCTGCCTCTAATATAGGCCTAAAGTGAAGGGGGAAATCCTGGTTTGTGTTCATAGTACGTCCCTCGGATGAATTTGAAGTGGCCCTTCGAATGAAATAGGTTCCCCACCCCTGCTCTAAGCAGATTATTAGACCACAGCTGCATCTGAAAGGGTTAAGGACTGCTCTAATGGTGCTGGTCTGCTGGTCTCCTCTTCTTGTCTGTCCTCCTCCCCCTCCTGCTCCTCCTTCCTCCTCATGGTCCTCTTCCTTCCTCCTCATCTTCCTCCTCCTCTTGTCTGTTCTGTCCTTCTCCTCCTCCTGCTCCTCTTCCTCCTCCTCTTGTCTGTCCTTCACCTCCTCCTCCCGCTCCTCTCGTCTTCCAACTGCTCCTCTTGTCCTCCTCCTCCTCCTGTCCCTCTTGTCTGTCCTCCTCCTCCTCCTCCTCCTCCTCCTCCTCCTCCTCTTGTCTGTCCTCTTCCTCTTCCTCCTCCTCCTCCTCCTCTGCAGTGGCAGTGTGTGGGGCGGCTACAGGAAGTCGTGTCTGGACACGGTGATGAGGTGCCTGGTGCCCGAGAACAGCTCGCGACACATCAACCGCATGACCAACGAGGCCCTGCACAAAGGTAACACACCAGGGCTGCATTTCTCGAAACCAAAGTTGCTTACTACATTAGCTACTTTGTTGTTTTCAATGCATTTTCCCATTGGCAACTACCGAAGTTGCTAACAGGCTGACAACTGCTAACAGGCTGAAAACGTTTGAGAAATGCACCCCAGGCTGCCAGAGATGGACAACCTGGAGTCATAAAAAGCATTATTAATATTTAGTAAATAGTTAAAAAAAAAATGCTAATATTTTGTACATCATCAATTAATTATATATAGTTTTGTTAATGCTTTATGAAATATCTACTAATTATATGCTCAAGATTTTACAAACCTTTTAACAGAGTATTTTTTTATTCATTTACAAAAAATATTAACATAATTCCCACTCATTTACAAAAAAAAGTTGTTTTTTTCATCATTAGTTAATTATTTGCTAAGTCTTAACAAGGCTTTTTATGCATCCATTATTATAAAGTGTTACCCAGTCATTACTTACACAATCCAGTACCACATGTTCCAAATGACCTGTCCAAGTCAGCCAGGTTGATTTGTTTTTCATGATCATCTGGTTGAACTGGACA
Source organism: Engraulis encrasicolus (assembly GCF_034702125.1). NCBI lineage: Eukaryota > Metazoa > Chordata > Actinopteri > Clupeiformes > Engraulidae > Engraulis > Engraulis encrasicolus. The sequence continues at coordinate 42,718,958 of NC_085857.1, read as the reverse complement.
GGGAAAACAAGTCACGTACATAGAGTCACGTTTATTGGTTACGTACATAGAGCCACTTGTGTGAAGCATGCCTTTAATGCCACCTCATACTCCGAGATAGCCACCCTCGGCGTGGGATGGTGAGATGACTTAGATTGAACATGAGCGTTGTCCCTCCTCTGTGTTGTGCAGGCCTGTCTCTCCGCATCCTGGCCGACAGGGATCGAGGGACATGGATTACCCACTGATGACGCTGACTGCAGCGGAGGGAGAAGAAACCACGGCGGCATGCGTACATGCAACACTACTGCAGTCACCTCAGCGATGCAACCCTCTGGCTTCATCTCAATGTCAAGAGTTCTAGCCTTGCTAGGACATGAAACGCCTGGTGATTGGATACCTCGAGGAGCTCACCAAAGAGTATCCAATCAGTGGACGTTTCACTTCCTAGCAAGGCTAGAACACTGGGCATTGAGAAAGAGCCTCTGTCTCCCCACCCACAGTGCACCCACCCCTTAGCCATCCATCCCATTCCACCTACCTTGGTCACTGCCCCTCTCATAAAAAGAGAGAAAAGGCAGCTTCAACCAGGACTTCTTTACTCCTGCTTATTTTTTATTTTTCCGTGACGTGTCGAAAATAGCAGCCTTTTAAAAGCCTTGTGAAGCTAGTTCTGAAAGTTTTGTCATTGCATTTCATGCGAATGCAGCGGGTCATTAATAATGATTTTTAGTGTGATGGTAAATATCACGTCACGGAAAAATAAAAAGTAAATGCGAGCAAAAAACAAAATCCTGGTTGAAGAGGACTTATCTCTCTTTTTATCTGGTTATTTGTTTGTCCTGCTCCCAGGTCAGACGTCAGATGTGCGAGCGTTTACCTTGGTTTCGGCCCTTTAGAGGAGCTTTTACCTTGGTTTCGGCCCTTCAGAGGAGCGTTTACCTTGGTTACGGCCCTTCAGAGGAGCGTTTACCTTGGTTACGGCCCTTCTCATCTCAACTTCACATGCTTTGTTTTGCACTGGCATTGCCATGTCATTGTTTTTGTGTTTTTTAAATGGTAGTCTGCGAGTTTACATAGAAGGGACTCATGCCATTCAGGACAAACGTCATTCCCTTTGAATCATAAAACCTTTTTTAAAAATGATTTTAAAAAGCCAAACGAACAAAAAAAAATACAATTCTCTTTTCATTGTGTAGATGTCATACACCCATTCACAGTGACCTTATGTTAACGACCACACTTGGAAACTTGGGTAACACAATTTATAATAATGCTAAGTTTTAAAGCTTTAAAGGGGTATGCCACTATTTTTGGGCTGAATATGGTTAAAATCGTTGCCCTGTGTTTAAAAAGGTAGTAAAGTGTCTTTTTTTTCATGTTAAGCGTTGTCTTGTTTTAAGGAGGGAGTAAGTATCTAAGCTAGTGCGAGTCAGTGGATCACACATGCTAGTGATCCATTGACTTTCACAAACTTAGCTACATACTCCCTCTTTTAACTTGTCTTAAAGCAAGACAACGCCTTACATGAACAATAAGACACTTTACCACTTTTATAAACCCCGGCCAACGATTTTAACTGTATTAAGCCCCAAAATGGTGGCATACCCCTTTAACACTCAGTTAAGTGTTGGTAAAGCTTTAAAATGTACCGTTACTATTATAAAGTGTTACTGAAACTTGATGCTGCTGCTCCCACTTCCTACCAACTCAGGGCTTCAGTTGGAGGCTCCGTGTGTGCGTGTTCGTGCGTGTGTGTCAGAGAGAGATGCTAGGGCGAGGCTTTTGTGGACATTCAGAGAAGGAACTAAAATGATAGTATTTGACTTATGTGATGTCTTGTCTTATTAAAGTGTGCTATGTATAGTCAGCAAAGCACCTCTCTTTTTTTTTACATTTACATTTTTTAATCTTAAAGGATTTTGATGATTTAAATATTTAAGGGCAATATGGAAGTATGTGGCATTGTGTAGGATTGCTATAAGGACATTGTACTTGTATTGTTTTTGTGTCTTAACACATACTTTCTTGACTTGTAATGTAAATATTTATAGGTGATTAAAACAAAAGTGGAATAAGCCAGGGGTTGTGTTCAGTATTGTCAAATATTTGTCAGTTAATGATGTGTTGGCAGCAGAGTATCATCATTGCCTATTCAAATGTAACCAGGTGGGGGAGCGCTGTACACTCCATGTGTCAGGCAGGGCCGCTGGTGACTGCTTTTGCCTGGCCCGGGGCAAACTCATCTGAATTGGCCTTGCATCCAATACATACATACATCCAATACATACCTGTCAGCTCCCAGGGTTCAAGGCCAAGCTGAGGTCACGACCCTTCCCTCTTTCTCTCTCCTACTCTAGCCTGCTTATCATCGACTTTTAAATCTCTTCGAGACTTGGTCTGACCAAGACCATAACAATTAACATTTCACAAAACGGCATGGCTGACCCGCCTCTCTAGGTTTGCTTCTGGTTGTTTTTTTTTCATGACAAAATGGGTGAAGTTCCCGATTTTTTTTAAAGGAGATCATACTGTATATTTACATAGCTTTTGGTGTGACTAGAAGCAGCCCAAAGGTGTTGTGCCACTAGGAGGCCGTGGTCTGCCCACTCCTGCTCATTTCCTGTCACACACTGACATCCATATCAGAATAAGGGTACAAAAGGCCAAACATTAACTTAAAAAAAAATTGAAGGGTTTATTTGCAAAACGGTGTATCTTCATTTTGTAGAATGTTGGGAAATTGACCTTTTGTATTGGGCATTCCATTGAATTGCATTGCAAAATGCATTTTATATAGGTTAAATAGCTTGTTCTCAAAATATTTGAATGGTAAGAATTCACATGCAGGTGATAGACCCCATGAACAGTCATTTTCAAAAATAAAATGCAAAAGTAAAAAAATGGAGATACAGATACGTTTAGCAAATAAACCCTTCAATTGTAACTGGGTGGAAAACAGCTACTCACAACCACTTTCTTTGCCCAATATAATGGAAATTCACATGTCTTTTTTCACAACTTTTACTGAAGTGAGACAGCTAACTGGCCTGTATGCTTTGGATGCAGAGTCCGTGTTCAGTGGGAGAAGAAAGCTCATAGGAAGGACATTTGCAATGCAATGACCTTGAAGGGACATTGAAGTTAATCTTATCAGTGAGAGGGAAACAAACACACACGTCAACAATGGTTTAGTGATATAAATCTGTTTTCATTCCTTTTAAAGTGGCAAACATTTAGTCCATTTTACAATTAGCGCTACATCTGTTTGTAAGTCACTCAGATTTTGCTACAGGTAAAAGATTCAAGTAAGGCCATGATGGTAGGAAACAGTACAATTATAATAGTGATTACTGTGAATATATCTCGTCACCAAACGCCACAACTGACATAAGTACTTTCTTTTCAATCTGTAAACAGAAAATAACATTTAGCCGATAAGTGTCAATTCACTCCTCCTCCCCCCTTATATATTTATTTATTTTATACCAACACTTTATTTCCCTGACCTTAACCTACATGAAATACTGCAGAACCACTTACATGCTATACAGGGGTATTTCAAGAAAGTGCTTCAGTAGCAGCTTAACTAGGTTAAGGTAAATCAGCTAATAGAAGAGCCTGGGGTCCTCATTTTCTTATCCAAATGACGCCAGAATGCTCTCTATTGTCAGGTTTACTACTTTCTTTAGGCTATCTTAAGCCAGATCACTTCACCATGTTCTCGTAATACCCCCCAAATGTTGGTTGATTTAAACGATTTTAATCATTACACTATTTTTACGTCTTTACTGAGCCCTGTTGCTTATTGAGGCAGATGTCATTTCCCTGCTCTAGATTGTCATGGCGTTGCTCCATACAGCATGTGAAGTGCCTTCATTGCATTGATGGGCAACCTGGACTAAGAAGCTACAATCCAGCGCCCCATATTCCAAATGACCTGGGATGCATTTCTGGAAAGCGTAGTTGCTAACTATGTTAGCTACTTTGTTGGTTGCAATGCAATTTCCCATTGGCAACTACCGAAGTTGCTAACTGCTAACAACTACGCTTTCCAGAAATGCACCCCTGGTTTTACCTGTCTATTTGCCCCCATTGACCATGTAAAACTAGATCATTTTGGAAATTGTGGCACTGGATTGTAGGTTCTAAAATCCAGGGTGCCCATCACTGCTTAATTGTCATGTCAGATATACTATATACCTAGATGCATTAGTATTTCTAAATAATAATTATGAAACTCCCATAGTGGTGAAATGACAAATGTGATGTTGATGAATGTAGAATGAATTGGGTGGGGAAAAGGGGAAAAACAAAATGGCTGCCTCCACTGTTTTCTCTGCTTATAGACCAAGATGTCTTGAATACCAGTAAGATTCATGTAGAACGACAACAGTATTTCCGTTCGGCTTCTAAACTTGAACACACGTCTTGACATTTCGAATTTATTTTCATTTCAACCATTTCAGTGTGTAGTTTTTGAAATGAAATATACAATCTCTGCTGGCCAAGTAAAAGAAACACAAAAGAAATGTTCACTGAAAACAATAATAAAAACAAAAACATTAAAAACAAAATGAGAAAAGTAAAAAGCGCCAGACAAACACGTTAGGCTTATCGATGGCAGTGGCACAGGAGGCGTCGCTGTTATCGTGTTGCGACACCATCGCTACAAAAGCGACTCTTCCGTCCCCCAAGTTATCAGGGAAGTCGTGCTTACATCTGCCCCAGTTCCATCACATACACTACATACACGACTTGGCACTCTCGACTTCGCAGAGAATTAAAACAACCTTAACTCTTTTTTTTTTTTTTTTACGTACACCTTCCACATCAGTTACAAGACTTATAATATTGTAGTCTGATTGGCTAACCTCCACATCAGTCATTCTAAGAATGAAAATAAAGTAATCTGATTGGCTAGTCAATGGTTTCAGGCAGAGAAAGGTTGATTTAGGCAATTAGGTGGGGTGAGGATTGACAGCGTTGAGGGGTGTGGGGGTGTGTGAAGGGAATGGAAGGGGTTAACAACACAAGGCAGAAAATAAAGATGACTGTGGCTACCAGTCACAGTACATGAAGATGAGAGATGATGAAACAAGGCTTTACACATTTTAACACGCAAATCAACAACTGAGGCAAAAAAACAAAAAAACAAACTCCCGCCTCGGAGTCTCCCGCTTCTGTGTCAACTCTCTTTTCAAGTCCATTAGCATTAGCAATGGACGAGTTCATTGTCCCACAGGTTCATTACCAAACGCACGCACAAACATATATACCTTGTTACACACATGTCCTCTTACCGAAATGTGAAGGAGAAATAAATATCAAAATGTGCAAAGAATACATGGGATTTAGGGGTAGTGGGAAGAGGAGGGTGGGCGGGGAAAGGGCAGTATGGCACAAGAAAAACGAATCATTCCCCCACCCCCAAAAAGGCATAGATACAGGATATGATCTCTCTCTTTTTTTTTGCTCTTTTTGTGTGTAAGCACTTTAGTAGGCATAGTGAAAAAGATGGCAACAGAAGAGGCTCAAACAGAACGGAGATGATGGTGTTGGTGTTGGTGATGAAGATGAGGAGTGGAGGCAAATCAAAATTGCTCACTAATCAATGAATTAACTTGCACAGTGGAGAGAGCTCGCTCTTAAAGGAGACCAGTGATGGGAGAAACTGGATTCATTATTGTACAATCCAGTGCCACATACTATTCCAAAAGACTTGGTTTTTACCTGTCTAAAGCCCGATTCGGACGGGATAAATATTACCAATGGACCCCTGGTAATTCGCAATTACCCCCGGACCCCTGTGATTTTTCGGGGCGCATTCAAACGGGATAAATAAACATCTGTTATTTACTCAATTCACAGACATTACAAGGGGGTGCAGAAGGCGCGCCTATGTGAAATTACCCCAGGACGTCTGTGTTTCGCCGAATTACAGTAGGTAATTCGCGGCGGAATTATTACCTCTCAAATCGCGGACATGGCACATTCGCACAGGACTAAAAACTCAGACATTCTCCGTAGTTATTCCGAATTACCGGGGGTCCATCATAGGTAATAAAAGTCCCGTCCGAATCGGGCTTAATTCGACCAGGTGATTGCCTCATGGAGCGATCAGGCTCGTTATTGACCGGGCATCCTGTGCACCGCGCATGTGCACCCCAAAGTCCCGATTGACCCAGTCGGCAACTCTGGGCCCGCCCATGAAACTGCTTGTTCTCCCCCACGTTTGCTCCACCCGCTGTGCGTAGTGGCCAATCAATACGCCAAATGACTGGCAGTGACTGGCACCGCACGACCACGGGTGGAGCATTCGGAGGGGAAAACGATGCAGTTTTATGGGCGGGCCAGGGGTCCGTATCTCGAAAGCGTCTTTGCTAACGACGGTAGCAATGTCCTTCGTAAGAGCGACTCAACTCTCTCTTGACAGCGACGCTCACCACTAAATCCAAGGGAATGGAAAGACGGTCATTAGACGGTCTTAAAACGGTTAGCAACGACAAGAATCGAGAAACGGACCCCAGAGCAGCTGACTGGGTCAATGCATTTCGTACGGGTCTGCACATACGCACCACAAAATCACAACGTGTTTCGTACGGCACTGGGCATGTGCGCTATGCAGGGGTGCATTTCTCGAAAGCGTCGTTGCTAACTATGTTAGCTACTTTGTTGGTTGCAATGCCATTTCCTATTGGCAACTACCCAAGTTGCTAACTGCTAACAACTACGCTTTCAAGAAATGCACCCCAGATTAGCTCAGCGTGGGGCATCAGGAGTGCAGTGATCAAGTGGTTTCATTGGACAGGTGAAAAGCAGGTCGTTTGGAATATGTTGCACCGGATCATAAAACCAACAAATCCAGGCTGCAACTGGATCACGGATAGAGACACATTTCTCACAGTTACGTAGAGAGAATTTTGCTCTTTGAGACACAGTTCCCAGGCAAGCTAGGCTGGCCCGGCTCTTTGTGGGCTACTTTTCTCAACTAGTAAGTGCCACTGACTGTGCCCGAGATAGTCCTTGGGTGTGTGTGTGTGTGTGTGTGTGTGTGTGTGTGTATGGGTCTCTGAAGAGTTTGTGTTTGTGTGTGTATCAACAAAGTGTGTTTGGGTGAGTGTGTGCGTGACTATCAGAGGATGCCAGAGTCGGTGCGAGGGCGTTTAGCGGAGGGTTCGAGGGCCAGGCTGGAGTCGGCACCAGCAGCAGCAGCAGCGGCGTGGGCCGGCAACTCAGGACATTCTTCATCACTCTCATCGTCCTCTTCCTCCTCCTCATCTGGAACACACACACAAACACACGCATACAGACATGCACATCATATGAGGAGTGCACAATAACATACTTGTGAGACGGTCATTCCATGTCAAGTTCAACAAAGAAAAAAACGTGCAAATCGGTCTCAAAAATGGGTACTGGACTTAACCAAGTCAAATAACAGCAAAAAAACTAAGTCCACAACACCAAGCTCTTGTTTCTCTTATTTAATGTATAACGTTTCAGCCCGACTTTATTTCTTTTTGCGCAGTTTTTTTTGTTGTTGCTTTAATTCAATCACAGCATACACACACACTACTGGTTATTTTTTTGTAAGAATTTGAGATATTTTTTACGTAGAATGACAAAAGTGCAGTTCAGGGACACACAAATGTGTAGATAGAGTTGAGACGATATGACCTGTGAACAACCCTCACCTTTGTCAGGGTCCAGTGTGTTGAGACTGCGGCTCAGAGTCGAGAACTGAGTTGGGAAAGGAGAGAGAGAGAGAGAGAGAGAGAAATGAAAATTATTTTAGTGTGTTTGTATACTGAATATGTTTTGGAAATATATTAAAGTGAGTGATTTATAACGTTCATTATATCTAACTGTTAAATCAAATATGTCTTTATCCTTTACTTGTCAATTTTCGGTGGTGTAACTTCCATCTTCATCAGAGGGTTACATGGATGTTGATGCGTGACGTGCTTTAAACATCCATGTGACCTCTGATGAAGACGGCGTCAAGTAGAAACATGTAGAAACATGTCAAACATGTCATGAAACATGTCATGACATGAAACATGTCAAGTAAATTATACAATTTTACACTTCATGTCTGAAGCCAAAAGAAAATCTTAACACTTGTATGAGAGCGAGTAAACTTAACTCACTCTCTTACAAGTGTTAAGATTTTCGGTAACATGTCCTTTGAAGCCCATATCTATACTGCCCTACAATATCAGAACGCAGTATCTTGAAAAGGGTCGAAAATGGGTTTAGACCGGAAATTGGCTTTAAAATACCTTCTTTTTCTTGTGTTAAAATTTTTTGGCCCAACTTGGTCCCGTTTCGGAAAAAAACGCAAAAAACTGATTATACTGCGCTTTTTGGTTTTAGGAGGTTACGTCGTACTAGCCAAGAACGCAGTATAATGCGAATTATACTGCACTTCTCCATTGACACCATGGTTTTGGTGTAGACAGTAATACCACAACAGAGCGCAGTATAATGATTTTTTCAGCTAAAAAGTAATGAGAATGTGTTTTTTTTGCTTTTTTCTTGTGTGCATAAATTTTCACCATAAAAAAGTATTATATGGAAGTGTCATCACCACTTTACCTCCAACACAGTCGCGTGGACAGAAAGGAAACTTTAAAGCCTTTTTTCTCAGTTTGGCATTTTGAATTATACTGCGTTCTGAAATTGTAGGGCAGTATAGCGCATTATGAGCACATTTACAACAACTTATAATGCACATCATAATCATAGTGCATTATGACTACACTCATAACGCTTCATGATGGAGTATATCAACAGTCATGAATAACTATAGCCTGGCCGCGCCAAAAACCCCTACAGCAAAGCTGTCATTTTGCGGCCACTAGGGGCGTCTAGATTTCTAGGCTAGAATAACTATAAATCTAGCTTATAATGCATTATACATCTTAGGGTGGTTTGAGTGCTCTTGAATGGTTGTAAACGACACACAGTGAAGGGGCTAATAACAATACAATTATAATACATTATGACTGTCATACTGTACCATGACTAATTATGATGTGCATTATAAGTTGTTATAAATGCACTATAGATAATTGAGTTTATGGATGTGTGTGTGATGTATAGGCAGTACCTACTAGGGATGGCGAAAATTGAAAAAAAACTCTTAACCGGCTACTGAGACTCTTTAACCGGTGGTTAACCGGTTAACCGGTGGCAAAACATTTTAACCGGTTAAAGTTGATCCGGTCGACTATCGGTTAAACGGTTAGCGGTTAACATCCCTAGTGCCTACCTCTCCCATGACGGCGATGGGGGTCTCCCCCTTGGCCTGGGCCACGCGGTGCTCGATCAGGTAGTACATGTACTCGTCATACAGCAGCCGGATCAGGTGGAAGGAGCCGAAGCTGGCCGCGCTGCGCAGGGTCAAGTCCCGGATCACCATGGAGCTGCACACAACACACACACACACACACACACACACACACACACACACACACACACACACACACACACACACACACACACACACACACACACACACACACACACACAGGGGGGTGTCATTCTAATATCCTAACTCCTGTCCTCCATTGCTCCCTTGCCTGCTTGTGGCCTCGCGATGACGTCACTGATGACACAAGTGTACAGTATGTCAATAACTTGCAAAAGCAGTTCTAATGTCATTTCCAATCGGGCTGGTGAATGAAGAATAGTCCCCCAAAAGTTGTTGTGGTTGCACCGTTCTAACGAAATAGACACATTTCTCCACAAAAGTCCAATTCCCTCCAATGTGTCAGTACAAGACCCTCTACTCATCCGTAGAAGGACCACATGATAAATCCATTTGACTTGTACTAAAAGAAAAGGACTACAAAGAGAGTGAGCCACCTGTAGAAGGACCACTTGAGCAGGAACTGCTTGGCGGCCTTCGGGAAGGCGGGGCTCTGCTGGTAGGGCTTTAGGACCTGGGAGACCACGCCGTCCAGCCAGGCCGCCCACTGCTCCAGGGAGTTCTGCTGCTGCAGCGTCACCTTGAAGTCCTGCTCCAGACGCTGCACCACGCGCTCCTCGCACCGGCACACCCACGACGCCTGCTCCTGAACACACACACACACACAAACCGATTATACACACATACATATGAGCTCTGGACACACACACACACACACACATGCACACACCCACCACGCCTGCTCCTAAACACACACACACAGACACACACACAAACAGATTATGCACACATACATATGAGCTCTGGACACACACACACACACACACACACACACACACACACACACACACACACACACACACACACACATGCACACACCCACGACGCCTGCTCCTGAACACACACAGACACACACACACACAGATTATACACACATACATATGAGCTCTGGACACACACACGCACACACACACACAGATGCACACACCCACGACGCCTGCTCCTGAACACACACACACACACACACACACACACACACACCGATTATACACACATACATATGAGCTCTGGACACACACACACACGCACACACCTACGACGCCTGCTCCTGAACACAAACAGACACACACACACACACACAGACATACACATATACTACTACATATGAGCTCTGAACACACACATAGACACACATACGACTGCTTCTGAACACACACACATCCATATACAGTACACCTATACACATGAGCTCTTGACACACACACACACACACACACACACACACACACACAACATCTTGCTCATAATCAAGGCTCGTTGCTCTCAACCAAGGCCTCTGAGAATAATGTAGTTACCTGTAGTTACTAAAGTTACCTGTACGTTGGCGAAGTCTACGCGGTTGAGGTCTGAGAGCATCTGGTTGATCTGCGTGGTGTTCTGCAGCACGGCGCGGGCCGCCTGGGCCAGGTGGTTCAGGGACGTGTAGCGCCGCAGCGTCTGGGCAAATGCACCCACACACGTCACCTGCACACAGGAAGGGGCACAAATTGCTTTGTTCACTTTACCCATTTTAGCTTTAGCCCTTTTTGGGAAAAGGTGCCCTCTCCCTATTAAATCCTAAATATTTCAGCCTCCGAACCACATAAAAACATGAAATAAGTTGCCTTTACAAGCTAGAATCTTCATTTTGCACTAGAAAGCGTTCATTCAGCTCTGACATACACACAGTAGTTTTAATAAAACTGCTCAAATCAAAATAAGCTGGGCTCAAATCGCAGGTGTGAATCTTATCCTTGATTGTAAACACAGAGGCGATGCCCGATGTTCTGTTTCGAGTCGTAAATATAAAACAGTGTTTGATAAATACAATTTGTGGTCAGCGACTCCTTGAACCTGCAAGATTCTATCATAGAACATCGCAGACGACGAAGAAATCTTGACTGACAATCGCTTGCGTTGGTCCTGCGCGTAACGTTCCACCGATTGTCGTAAGGGGCGATTTTCAGGTAACAATCGGCCGATAGCTGTCAAGATTGAGCCCACCTTTAAGGGGCTGCTTAATACCTCAAAAATATTATATACAGTAGGTTTAATACTGTAAAATACAGTGAATAAACTATTTCAAAACTATTTTCAGGTAAAAAAAAATTTTTTTAGTGTGTATCAAACTACTGTACTTGCCAAATCGTCCGGACACCAAAAGTGAATTCCCTGCCACGTTCTAGAAGCTGATCTAATGGTTGCCATTATTGAAAGCTCGTTGTGCTCAACTGATTTAGAGTCGGTTTGGTCTCATTTGTAGAAGAGCTACTTTTTTAACCTTCAATTGACAGACAAGCAATTTCAATTCTATAGTGTGTGTGTGTGTGTGTGTGTGTGTGTGTGTGTGTGTGTGTGTGTGTGTGTGTGTGTGTGTGTGTGTGTGTGTTGACAGATTTGTCAGGGCCCAGGACAAGTCATCTGAAAGGCCCCCCCTAGCCCAACACAAATACGTACAATGTATTGCGGCCCTCTCACCCTGGGCCCAGGACAACTGTGTGTGTGTGTGTATTATATTGTATGCCTAGTGTGTGTGTGTGTGTGTGTGTGTGTGTGTGTGTGTGTGTGTGTGTGTGTGTGTGTGTGTGTGTGTGTGTGTGTGTGTGTGTGTGTGTGTGTGTGTCGGACCTTGACGCGGACCATCTCCTCGGGGATGTTCATCATGGCGTTGCTGAGCCAGGTCTCCACACTCTTGCCAAAGTTGCGGATGGCTTGAGTTAAGGCACCTGAGGAAGAGAGGACAGCAATCCGAGCAAAACCACATCAACAAGGGTAAAAAACACAATCATTCGACTCAAGGGGAGGTGTAAAATTAGCTTATTTCCAGACAGTGTACAGTATTAATTTGGTGAGAGAAAATTAACCAAAAAGCTGTACCTTTTGGCTTTGGGATGGAATTGTGTGGAGTAGATGGTGTAACAACTATTTAATAGCAGGTGCTTACTGCTTACTGCACCATGCATTTACTCCTACTTTTACTTTTGACACCTCTGATTTTGGCTTTATAGGTCAGTGGGAGTAGCCTGGTCCTGACCACCCCATAATACTACCATTTCATTTCGTATTCATGGTCTGGAATTTGTGTGATCTGACGCGATTGCAGGAAGCTGGAAGTTTTCACTCAGTTATGGTTTGAAATGATTGGACAGCTCTCACCCAATCGCAGACAGTCACTCAACAACAACATAGCGCTGGCGTTTTACGTCATCGTAAGTGCCCTCCCCCTTTCCCCCCACCAAACTGTCTCTTCGCTTATTGGCTGTTTACTGGGGAGGGTTGGCTGGCCAAATCCTACCGCTCATCCTATCGCTCCACAGACAACTGTGGCCAGACCTAGTACGAAGCCAATTCTCTTGGCGGAAGTACGTAGGATGGCGCGCGAGGCTACAGTGGCAGTTGATTGTGATGTATTTGTGGGTGGTAGGAAGGGATCAGGCCTAGTGGTGGTGGTGGTGACATTATGTGTGTGTACTATACTTTACTTAAAAAAACAAAACAAAAAAACAAAAAAATGTACTTTGCATCTGCACTTGTTCTGTATATTTCCTGTGCACTTTTTATCTGCTAGTGATGTTGGCTATGATTATGTCCTCCGTTGTAAGTGGCTTTGGTTGAAATGCAATGTAATGTGCTGGTGGTGTTGGCGACTCACTAGGGATGGGCCGCAGCACGTCGGGGATGAGCACCTCCACCAGGTTCTGGTACAGGATGTTGTCACACTCCCGGCTCCAGTTCAGCACCGGCTCGTACTTGCACAGCAGCACCAGCGCAGACTTGGGCAGACGCTTCTCAGACTCATCATGCCTGCACACACACACACACACACACACACACACACACACATACCACGCCGCACACACACACACACACAGATAGACATGATTGTAACCAAGGGGAAATTTGTTCTCACCACCATCAGAACACACACACACACACACACACACACACACACACACACACACACACACACACACACACACACACACACACACACACACACACACTTTATACATTATTTAATTCCAAATTACTGGTTAATATCTACGTACTAGGTATCTAATCTTCTGCATTTTTGTAATTGCTTGGAGTTGAAAGGGGTTGCACAGAAAGTGCTAAGAGAGCACATGCACATCTGCCCTCGGGTGGACAGAAACACACACATACACCGTGAACGAACACACAAACATACGAACGAACACACAAATCGGACGATCACATAACCTCCTTGGCGGAGGTAAAAATGTTGTGGCACGACCCATATCAGGGAGGCCTTGGCTAGAATCTACTGACATATGGCGTGGGGGGCCTTGTCATGGTCAAGTTTGGGAAGCCCTGTGTTACTCACATGGTGGCAGGGTGAACTGTGAACTGGAGCAAGCCCTGCTAGTGCTACTGCTACAGCTACTGTTAGCAGGGTTGCCAGATGAGACTGATGATGTCCAGCCCAAAAAATGCTCAAAACCCGCCTGGAAGCACTAATTCCTGGCCAATTTGAATTCTATGGTCATCAATAACTGCAGAATAACCCGCCAAAATGCCCTTTTTGCCGCAGACGGTCGTCCTAAGAAGCCCAATTGGGCGGGAAACGGAAAAATCTGGCAACACTGACTGTTACTCACATGGTGGCGGGGTCGGTGGCGTCGTTGCTCTGGTTCTGGTCGAACCTCCAGAAGGTTTTCCACAGCGTCTCCACCAGGGGGAACTGCAGATTCACCATCACGTCCAGGATGGCCTGCAACACCACGACACGCCACAGGAAACATCACAGATCACATATATACATGGGTTTACACACATATCACGTCCAGGATGGCCTGAGACGCCACGTCACACCACAGGAAACATCACAGATCACATATATACATGGGTTTACACACATATCACGTCCAAGATGGCCTGCAACGCCACGCCACGCCACAGGAAACATCACATATCACATATATACATGGGTTTACACACATATCACGTCCACGATGGCCTGCAAGACCACCCATGCCACAGAAAAGATCGCACATCACAATGTTACATCAGTCTCTGATGGACATAAAAACATGAAATGAGTTTCATTTAAACCATTTAGACCCTCATCCTGCATTAGAATGCATTCATTCAGCTGTAACCACATTTTTATTTTAAAAAAAAACTAAAATCTCAAGAGCCTGAATGCAGCGTATATGTGTCTCCAGGCACCAAAGGTCAAACAACATGTACGAGTCATCAGGCTAAAATGGCTTAAACAAACGCCCTCTGGACCTCATCCTAAGTCTCCCAACGGCCCCCTTGACCTGCTCACAAGCCTGCCGATGCCCCCCTTAGTATTTTTATATCCCCGAAACGCGGAGCGTCGGGGATGTAATGGTTTTGCGTGCGCCGCGTCCGCCGCGTCCGCGTCCGCCGCCGCGTCCGCCGCCGCGTAAGGTCTTTCGTGTTAACGCGATAACTTTTGAACGGATGTTTGGATTTGTACCAGATTTTTTGGGTGAATGCTCTAGGGCAGGTTCAAGAACTGATTCGAGTTTGGAGGTCAACACTTTCAAGATGGCTGAATTGAAGATGGCCGAATTTTTGTTTGGTCCATAACTTCTGACCAGGTGGATGGATTTGTCCCAGATTTGATGTGTGAATGCTCTGGGGTGGGTTCATGAACTGCTTCGAGTTGGGAGGTCAACACTTTCAAGATGGCTGAATTCAAGATGGCCGAATTTTTGTTTGGTCCATAACTTCTGACCGGGTGGATGGATTTGTCCCAGATTTGGTGTGTGAATGCTCAAGGGTAGGTTCATGAACTGATTCGAGTTTGGAGGTCAACACTTTCAAGATGGCTGAATTCAAGATGGCCGAATTATTGTTTGGTTGTAGAGGGTTACTTGTGCACAATCCCTGGTGCTGAACAAAAAGACTACGTATTTTTGGAAAAAAGGTTCGCACACTTTGGATTTTTTTTTCTTTAAGTTATTTTGTCTTCTTTTTATTTATCCATTCATTGGCAATGACGTTTCGACTGTGAATGGATAAATAAAAAGAAGAAAAAATAACTTAAAGAAGAAAAATCCAAAGTGTGCGAACCGTTTTTCCAAAAATACGAATTATTGTTTGGCCCATAACTACTGACCGGGTGGATGGATTTGTCAGTGCGTGTAAAGACATTGACAATAAAACCAACTTGATTAGCTGTGGTTGTGCCACCAGATGTCTTGGCCCAAAAAAACATCACTGACCCATATGCTGAGTTTTTTTTTAACCTAGTAAAAGCTATCCAGTAATAGCAGAGGCCTATGGTTTTGACTTCCTGTTTCTCAACAACAGTCAAGGATGTGCCAATTTCAACTCCCCACCCCCACACCCCTCTCTCTCTCCCTCTCCCCGCCCCCTCCCTTCCTCCGCAACTCTCTCATCTGAAACTGAAAGCGGGAGAGGAAGTTCCTGTCGGAAAGGCAAGCTGAGCTTTTTCTGACTAATCTCGCAGTGCTCAAACACAGCAGAGCGGTTGGTCGGTGGCCATGTTATCAATAGTGAGCCATACATCACATACATACATACATACAATATGCAAACAAGGTGACCCAACATATGTATACTCACTTCATTGTAAAATCAATCTAAGGGCGTATTCAGACCAGGAAAGTCCGATAGTTCACTTTGTTTGGTCCGAACCTAATTTTAAAAATTTGGTGCGGGTGGCTTTCAGACTGTGTACATTTCAGTAAGCGGACCAAAATCGACAAGAAAGCCACGCGCCCTGAGGTCGTTCAGCTATTGGTCAGAAACGACACGCGCAACAAGTTAAGTAAGGCTATGTCCAAATAGGCCTACAAGCATCCAAAGAGTTCAGCGGCATGTAAAATAAACGTTCACGGCATGTATGGCATAGCGCTCACACGAAATATAGCGCAGACTATCTGAAGCTCATGACATGAAGGGAGTCTTCCTGAAAGCCAATTGATTGATCCCGCGAGTTGGGATAGCCACATTTTATCCGTGTTTCTTTCTTTCTTATAATGTTATATAGCGTGCGGGCGAGATGGCTGGTTTAGTCATCAATATTAGGATAACCACCTCCCTGCAATCAGTGTTTTACACTTGGAATGTCTGGGAACGACGCAAAACAGGCTCAGTGTGAAACATTGGTGATCTAATTTCAGGCACCACGCCATTCTTTCTTCTCGAAAATAAACTGCACTGTCATTTGGATACGTTTGCATTGGAATATTGGCTACCATTTGCAGCAATATTTCCCGCACTCCATCAAGAAAAAAGTAACATGATGAGCACGGGCATATCGTTTTGATCATACAAACTTGCCAACATGCGACCACAGCGGGTAAATTAATGAATTACCTTCGTTGTCTTCATCACAACTTCTTCAAGTAGGCTAGCCTACATCCATCCAACGCACAGCTAGCAAGCCAGGGGGATAAGTGCCAACGTCGTAATTATTGCTATCATTATCAGAATCCATACTGTGCGGACTACAGTGTTTTCTTCCGTTTCTTCAGTAGATGCTTTTCGGATTTGCCCCAATCAACATTTAAAATGCTGTGATAGGTAAATTAACAGTCTCTTTTTCCTTTCCTGTGCTCCACTGACAAGCCATCCTCATTGAAAATATGAATGACCGTAGCCTGCGCCCACGATTGCGATAGTTTAGGCTATTATTTTATTAATATTAATATTGTTGCAAACAAACCACTCTGTCGAATTTACACCAAAGACATGGACATGACAAGTTGTGGAGTTGCTTTGTTTACACTCTGTTTCCCATGAATCTCGACAAATGACGGAAGCTCCCGAGGCACAAAAGAGCAAAAAGTCTGGGATTAGGTCCGGTCTGCTTTCACACCTCCAAAAGGTCTGCACCAGGGCTTGTTTGATCCGGACCAAGTCTGACCTTTCAGCTCGGTCTCGGTCCGCTTGTTTGGTCCGGACCAGGATTCGCTGGTTTGTATTCAGACCATCCCAAAAGGTCCGAACCTGGTCCGTTTGGTCCTTTGGTCCGGACCAAACGTGGTAGGTGTGAATACGCCCTATATCATTGTAAACATTTTCCCAAATGTTCGGAGCCCACCTCTGACCCAAGAAACAATAATACTCAAATAAATTAATCAACAGCAGCACACACACAAATATTATTTTTGATTTTGACAAAATTATTTCAAGGCCCATTTGGAATACCTTCAGAGCCAACCAGTGGGTCTGTGCCCCCAGTTTGAGAATCACTGATCTAGAAGACCCTACTACTGCATATCTACAGCTTGTCTATATACAGTAGAGTAGTCCAGGGCTATTCAAACAGAGGCCCTGGGGCCTGCGGGGCCTGGGGTTCTGGCCCCCCTTAAGGTCAGAACAAAATGAAAACAAATATGTGTACTATCTGTGGCCATGCATAATTTGCGATCACTAACACTTCAGGCTGGAGATATCTCTACTATGCATTCACATGAGAGTCAACTCTTATCTAAACCAGTGTCATAAATAGACCATCCTAAGGCTACTAAGAAATAGAGAAGCAAATATCTGTTCTGTCTGGAAAGCTATCTGCTTGTTTCGCACCCTAACCTCGAACATTGTGGTGCTCGGAGTTACACAGATTCTTTGTTTGGCCCCTTCACTGGAGGAAATTTGAAAAACTGGCCCTCCATGACTTTTTAATTGAATACCCCATGATGCTACGGTGTAAGCCGCGTGTGTGTCTGACCTCGCAGTGTTCTCTGTAGAGCTGCTGGTAGGCTGCAATGTTGTCTATCGTGAGGCCCGCCGCCGCCACTTTACTCTCCAGCTCGATCACCGGGAACTCGGGCAGAGAGCGCGTCGCGTCTGTCAAAAAACAAGATGGCTTCACTGGTTAGACGGAAATAAATACAGTGCATCCACCTGTTTTTGTTTTTGTTTTGATTGGGGACTTTTTTGTGGCTTTTGAGTGCAAGAATGTCATTACCCATATGGTATATTGTGGTAGATTATGGTATGGTTGGTATATCAGGTATCATCTTGAAAAATGATATAACATGTTCAATAGCTGTTATAATTCTCTTCGACTTTCAGAAACAAATCAGATCTTATTCTGTTCTCATGTTTTCCTCATTTTTTCCCCTCGTCCTCTAATTCAGTAAGATCTGGCCTTCATCTCCAAATTCAGAGGAGATGCTGTCATATAAAGCCAGAGCTACATACTGTATATCATATCAAATCAATTGGAGACATTCCAAATATGTACTTCTGTTCTGGGCTGCTACTCATTTAACCCACAGAGGGTTTCCGCAGACATAGACCAGAAGGCTTTGAAACACTGCATCTGGCAAAGATGAGTCCTACAGCATTTTTCGCTGAACAGGGAAAAATAGGAGAACATGGAGTAAGATGCAACTACACAAATGCAAAGTGTGTGTATGTGTGCACGTGTGCACGTGTGTGTGTGTGTGTGTGTGTGTGTGTGTGTGTGTGTGTGTGTGTGTGTGTGTGTGTGTGTGTGTGTGTGTGTCTATAATGTGTAGTGTTTGCATGTGTGTGTGTGTGTGTGTGTGTGTGTGTTGTTGTTGTCGTCGTCGTCTCGCCCAGGAACTGCTGGTACTGCTGCACCTGTGTGTTTGTGCGTGTGTGTGCGTGCATGTGTGTGTGCATGTGTGTGATGTCTTTGGCTATGTCTCAAATCACGCACTTGTGTCAGTGCACTGACAGTCAGTGCACAGTGCACACAGTGCACTGAGGTCTTTCGTGCATAGTGTTGTGGAAAGATTTGAGCACTATGCACTGTGCCCTCGCTGGAAGTGACGGCTGGGCATGGCATTAGCTCGCCAAAATATCAGTTGGCTACTGTTTACAATGCACAGCGTCTGGTGCTTGTATTTCCATTTCCTTCACCCCAAAGGACAACAATCACACATACAATACTTTGGTTGGCATGAAAAGGTTGGTGTCCCGTCAATTTTTTCGCCATTCTTAGGGGATCATCCTGGCACTTTCAGTGCACTGGCTCAACTGAAATTTTCAGCGTGAGCGTCCTAGGCACTGAAACACAGTGCCCGAAGTGCCCAAAGTGCACAAGTGCGTGATTTGAGACATAGTCATAGTGTAGTGTGTTTGTGTATATGGTGTGTGTGTGTATGTGTGCTGGTGAGTCTCACCCAGGAACTGCTGGTACTGCTGCACCTGTGCGCTGATATCCGATAGGCTGCCGCCCTGCTGAGGCACCGCCCCCAACGACATCCCATTGGTGATGCCCTCCACCTTCTGCACCGGCTTTAGCCTATCAGAGACAAGCACAGCTCCCTCAAACCTAACTCATACTAAAGTCATATTCACATTCTGAATGCTTACTCAAACTATCTCTCTCTCTTTACCTCTCTCTCTCTCTCTTTACCTCTCCTCTCTCTCTCTCTCTCTCTCTCTCTCGCTCATTCACAGATCTCTCCCTCACATAGACGGACCGATAGAAAGACTCTCTCTCTCTTTCTCTCTCTCCCTCACTCTCTCTCTAACACACACACACACACACACACACACACACACACACACACACACACACACACACACACACACACACACACACGCGCACGCACAGACACACGCACACACACCCAGCCTCTGAAGGGTTCATCCAGAAACACACACAGAGTCTCTCTCTCTCTCCTCCTCTCTCTCACACACACACTGTCTTGGAAGTGTTTAGAGATAGAAACACACATACACTCTCTCTATCTCACAACCATATACCTGCACACACGCACACGCACACGCACACACACACACACACACACACACACACACACACACACACACACACACACACACACACACACCTCTGCTTGTGTGTAGTGTAGTGTAGTGTAGTGTAGTGTAGTGTGTGCACCTCTGCTTGGTAGTAGTGTAGTGTAGTGTAGTGTAGTGTAGTGTAGTGTAGTGTGGTGTAGTGTGTGCACCTCTGCTTGTGTGTAGTGTAGTGTAGTGTAGTGTAGTGTAGTGTAGTGTAGTGTAGTGTAGTGAATGCACCTCTGCTTGTGTGTTGTGTAGTGCAGTGTAGTCTAGTGTAGTGAATGCACCTCTGCTTGTGTGTAGTGTAGTGTAGTGTAGTGTAGTTTAGTTTAGTGTGTGCACCTCTGCTTGTGTGTAGTGTAGTGTAGTGTAGTGTAGTGTAGTGTAGTGTAGTGTGTGCACCTCTGCTTGTGTGTACTGTAGTGTAGTGTAGTGTAGTGTAGTGTAGTGTAGTGTAGTGTAGTGTAGTGTGTGCACCTCTGCTTGTGTTGTGTGTAGTGTAGTGTAGTGTAGTGTGTGAATGCTTGTGTGTAGTGTAGTGTAGTGTAGTGTAGTGTGTGCACCTCTGCTTGTGTGTAGTGTAGTGTAGTGTAGTGTAGTGTAGTGTAGTGTAGTGTAGTGTAGTGTAGTGTGTGCACCTCTGCTTGTGTGTAGTGTAGTGTAGTGTAGTGTGTGCCTGCTTGTGTGTACTGTAGTGTGGTGTAGTGTGTGCACCTCTGCTTGTGTGTAGTGTAGTGTAGTGTAGTGTAGTGTAGTGTAGTGTAGTGTAGTGTAGTGTGTGCTTGCTTATGTTGTGTAGTGTAGTGTGTGCACCTCTGCTTGTGTGTACTGTAGTGTAGTGTAGTGTAGTGTAGTGTAGTGTAGTGTAGTGTGTGCTTGCTTGTATTGTATTGTAGTGCAGTGTAGTGTGTGCACCTCTGCTTGTGTGTGAAGGGCTGCTGCCTCATGGCCAGGTGCTGCTGGTCCTCCATCAGCCTCAGCAGAGCGGAGCCGGCCTTGATGCGCAGGCCGTAGTAGTGGTACTTAGAGTTGCCCCTGGAGGAGAGGAGACACACACACACACACACACACACACACACACACACACACACACACACACACACACACACACACACACACGCATACACACGCATACACACGCATACACACACACGCATACACACACATGCATACACACATACACACACACAAATGTTACATAGTGGTACTTAGAGTTGCCCCTAGAGACACACACACACACACACACACACACACACACACACACACACACACACACACACACGCATACACAAACACACACACACGCGCATACACGCGCATACACACACACAAATTTTACATAGTGGTACTTCCAGTTGCCCCTGCAGACGCACGCACGCACGCACGCACGCACGCACGCACACACGCACGCACACAGTAAAGACATGCACATCTTGTACGCACACACACAGACACACACGCACACACACAAATAAAACACAGACACACACACATTGAATCCGAAACAGAACCCCGGAGGCGCCGTTGACTGTGTACATGTGTGTGTGTGTGTGTGTGTGTGTGTGTGTGTGTGTGTGTGTGTGAGTGAGTGAGTGAGTGAGTGAGTGAGTGAGTGAGTGAGTGAGTGAGTGAGTGAGTGAGTGAGTGAGTGAGTGAGTGAGTGAGTGAGTGAGTGTGTGTGGGTGCGCGTGAGTGCGCGTGGGTGTCCATACCGTGTCCCCAGTCGCCTGGTGCGTAGCCCCATGAAGACGGAGCGTATGAGCTTCCCGAAGGAGGCGGCGTTGACGGGCTCCAGCTTGGCCTCCTGGCAGTGCAGCAGGTAGTGGCAGTACAGCGTGCAGCGCGGCAGAGACACACCCTCCGCCGTCTCATAGTTATCCAGCAGCCACTCCACCTGAATATACACAAACATACATATACAGCATATATAAACATACGCCATATGTACTAATTTAATATAACATAGAATTAGACAGCCAGGTAGTGGCAATACAGCGTACAGAGACATATCCTCCGCCGTCTCATAGTTGTCCAGCAGCCACTCCACCTGAATCAGAATATACATTTACAGCATATATAAACATACGCCATATGTACTAATTTAATATAACATAGAATTAGACAGCCAGGTAGTGGAAATACAGCTTGCAAAGACACGTCCTCCGCCGTCTCATAGTAATCCAGGAGCCACTCCACCTAGTTATAGTCAAGTCAATGTGCAGTAAAAACTAAGATACGGATACAGACTGATACTGATATAGGAAAACAGTGATGGGCATAAATTGATTAATTAGTTACAATCTAGGGCCACATAATCAAAATGACCGGGTGATCATTCATTTAACCAGGTGATCATTAAACCAGCCAATCACCTGGCTGCGTCGGACAGGTAAATCCAAGTCATTTGGAATATGTGGAATTGGATTGTAACTAATGAATCTGTTTTGCCCATCATTGTATAAAAAGACACATCAAATGTGATCTACTACAAATGTAACAACATAATATTGAACAAAGGCCCTCTACCACATACAATGGAGTGTAAATACAGTACATGGCAGCAATATGTGTATCATAGTAATGCCAGTGGACACACAGACTTGCAATAATATGCCCTTTTGTAGGCAAAAGATCCATGCAATTCTACTTCCATTAATTACGATGCGGCTTAAAGCGGAAATGCGCGAAAACGTCATGCAATATCATGAGAATATCACATTTTATCCAAACTGACTTCAGACTGGAAATGGACTTTGTAATATGCCTTTTCTCTAATGACCAAATCATGTGTTTCTTGCTCATGCAAATACTGTGTATGACCACTGCAGTGCCAACTGAATGTTTGACTTGGCAGTATGACAGCTTTGGTAACCAATTTCTCAGTCTCAGTGTTTGCACAGTACACGGTACAGTACAGTACTTTGACTTTTGTAGTGCAGTGTCTGATGATTAGAAATCAACTAGTACAGAGAAATCTGTCTATTCAAACGTGGTCATTCAAATGTGAAAATGCAGTATGTGACTTGGGGGGGGGGGGGGGGAGACGTTTGACTGTTCCCATATGAAAACTAGCCAACAACAGGTTGCTTAGTAACAAGAAGGAAGTCAACAAAATCTGAGGCGCAGCGTGTGACTGGGCCTTGAAAAAAAAGAGAAAAGAACAGGATGACAACCTCTACATTTTGTTGGGTGCGATAACAATGTAAAAAGAGTCTAATTGTAAGAAAGTGAACTTTTTGGAGACTCCGACTCTATTCAAGAACAAACTTGACTCAATACAATCTGCAACTTTGTTTTTCCGCCATTGTATATAGAAGCAAACGATTTGACTATTTTTTTTAATGGTCGCTGGAGAGAAACAGGAAATGTGGGTCTTTTTTTAATGCCAAGACTGCTGTGGCACAAATCAGATATGTGCAACATGTCAAGCTAAAGAAAATTAGATTTGGGTGACTTCAAACTGACAGCCTAAGTGTGTTTACTGTAAGCCACGCACAGATATCTCATTCAATTTGTCTGCTGCTGGCGTGTTGGTGAACGGCCTAAATGTAGTAAGACTCACAGTGGTCCGAGAGCTGCGAGTGCTGTGGGTGTGGGTGCTGTCTGCTGTTAGAGAAGTACAGTATAGTAACGTATCACCCAGTGAGCGGACGGAACGTCTTCTGATTGGCTGAACAGGTGTCCTTTATTCCCCGGTAGCAGGACACCTATGATGTCATGCGGGCGTGAGGGCGTCAAAGTTGCTTCTTTTCTAACTTTCTGGCGAAGTGCCGTTACTAGTTATATCGCATCTGGTTGTCTAGTCAAGACCGCATCGTTAGTTCTATCGCATCAGGTTGTCTAGTCAAGACCCCGTTACTAATTCTATCGCATCTGGTTGTCAAGTAAAAAACCCAGTCGTCAATTCTATCGCATTTGGTTGTCAAGTCACCCCAACATTCTGCGCGCGTCCTTATGCCTCCGATAGAAGTGCGTCTCACTAGATTAGGAAGTGGTGCCCATAGCAACGTACCAAGTGCAGTGGTGAATCTACTTTCTCACGAAGCCTTAGATCAACATATTAATAAATTAATACTTAAATGCTGGTAACTGGGTGATAAGCGGAATAGCGGCCTTCGAGGTGTCCCGATATCAAGGGAAAATGGATGGCTGCGCCGTCAGGCTAGTTAGAACGCCTCGTCCATTATTTCCCTTGATATCGGGACACCTCGTCTGCCGCTATTCCATACGTATCGTAATTTCAAGGCACCAACTCAAACTAGTACCTCCCGTCTTTGTCTCTTGCTTGTGCCCTCTTGTCTCTGGCTACGTTTATTAGTATGGTGGAATCAAAACAGAAGATGCACAAGTGGCATCTCGTCTTCAATCTTTTAGATGCCTTTTACACAAGGAACTGCTGGTTTGGTTAGAGAATTAGTGTTGTATCTAGTGCGGTTTGGTGTCAAAAACGGCGGCCTAGTTGTAAGAGTTTCAGTGGCCAGAGAGGTGCGAGTGGTGTGGGTGTCATGACACACATTGGAAATGTGTAACGTGAGAAAAAAAAACTAATATTGGATTTGGATGCCTTCAAACTGGCAGTCTAAGTGGGTGGCTTTCCATCAGAATGTACTGGTTAGAGAGCTGTGCTTAAAGGTGCAATATGTAATATATTTAGCCATTTCTTTCCAGAATTCATGCTGCCCATTTACAAATGTAACCCTTTTCATGAACTTACTGCACTTTGGTCATACTAGTAAATATTAGTTTATTATTGAGTAAATATTCATGAAAAGACCAAATTTGGCCAGAGGCAGCACAGTTCCAATGAGCAGCAAAGTTGCAATATCTACTCTGACCACCATCCTACACAGTGCACCTTGACCTGTGTTCCAGTACCCTACAGTCAGGGCTCTATATTCACTTTTTTCATCACCAGCCAAAATGGCTAATATATGTTAATCTTACTAGCCAAACACACACTCCACAATGGGTCGAAGTGGCTAGTAATTCTGTCTTTTCTACCAGCCAAACTCCAATTTTCACCAACATTTGGCCAGTTAGCTGGTGTTCATTTAAAGCCCTGCCTACAGACAGTGCGTGTGTTGAAACTCACGGTGGCTGGTGAGGCTCGCGTGGTGTGGGTGTAGCCCTGGCTGCTGCTGTTGCTTCCTGCTCCCCCCAGCATGTATCCGCCCGGGAGGACGTAGCTTCCTGCCCCCTCTCCCCCTCCTCCTCCTCCCTCCACCACCGCCGCTGCTGCTGCTGATGCCCCTCCTGCACTGCCACTCGAGGTACCCGTGCTACCCGCCATGCCAACCGTCACACCAGCGCCCGCACCACTGCTGCTGTTGGCCACGATCTGGTAGAATAATGTAGAGTAGGGCAGAGTAGAGAAGAGTAGAGTATAGTAAAGTAGAATAGAATAGAGTAGAATAGAATATAATAGAATAGAGTACAGTAGAATAGAATTTAACAGAATAGAATAGAGTAGAATAGAATAGAGCAGAGTAGAATAGAATAGAGTAGAGTAGAGTAGAATGGAATAGTGTAGAGTAGAGTTAAGTAGATTAGAGTAGAGTAGAGTAGAGTAGAGTGGAATAGAATAAAATAGAATAGAATAGAGTAGAATAGAGTATAGTAGAGTAGAGTAGAATAGAGAGGGGTAGAATAGAATAGAATAGAATAGAATAGAATATAGTAGAGTAGAGTAGAATAGAGAGGGGTAGAATAGAATAGAACAGAATAGAATAGAATAGAGTAGAATAGCCTTAATTGTCACTGTGCACACCAGAGCTATTCTGCTGTAGAGAGGCAAAGAACAGTAACTAACTGCATTTAGTCAAAGTTGAGTTTGAAATTGAAATGGGTCTTCATAGCGCCTCCTTTATCTTGTGACAAAGCCTAATCATGGCTCCCATGACAGGCAGGAGTGACGTTACCTGGGAGGCAGCGGAGGGCGAGCTCTCGTAGTAGGAGCCCGTGGCTGTGGCCTGAGAGTACAGAGACGTCTCCGAGTACGGATAGGAACCCGAGCGACTACGGAGAGAGGGAGAGAGAGGATGAGAGTGGGAGAGAGAGAGAGAGAAAGAGAGAGAGAGAGAGAGAGAGAGAGAGAGAGAGAGAGAGAGAGAGAGAGAGAGAGAGAGAGAGTAAAAAGAGAAAACAAGTGAGAGAAAGGGAGAGTGTATGGGAAAGAAAAAGAAAGTGAGAGAGAAAAGCATTAGTGAGAGTGCATGACAGAGAGTGAGGGATATAGATAGATAGAGAGAGAGGGAGAAAGAGAGAGGGAGAGAGAGAGAGAGTAAGAGAACAAGACAGGGAAAAAGTGTGTGTCTGTGTGTGTGTGTGTGTGTGTGTGTGTGTGTGTGTGTGTGTGTGTGTGTGTGTGTGTGTGTGTGTGTGTGTGTGTGTGTGTGTGTGTATGTTCGAGAGAGAGAAAGTAAGAGAGAAAGTGTGTGTATGCTAGAGAGAGAGAGAGAAGGAGTGTGCATGCGAGACACAGAGAGAGAGAGAGAGAGAGAGAGAGAGAGAGAGAGAGAGATAGAGAGGGAGCGAGAGAGAGAGGGAGCGAGACAGAGAGAGAGCGAGACAGAGAGAGAGAAAGTGTGTGTATGCTAGAGAGAGACATTGAGAGAGAGAGGGAGGAGAAGGAGGAGTAGAGAGTACTCACATGGCTCCAGTGAAGTTGGCGTCTCGTCCCTCCACATACTGCTCCTGGCTGGAGTAGACGTGCGGCACAGAGCCCTGCTGAATGGGCTGCTGCTGCACCTGGAGCACACATGCAAACACACACACACACACACACACACACACACACATACATGCATACACGCACGCATACACACATACACGCACACACACGCAAATACACACACGTGCACACACACGCAAATACACACACACACGCAAGCACACACGCAGACAGACAGACAGACAGACAGACAGACAGACAGACACACACACACACGCAGGCGCGCGCAGGCTCACACACACACACACACACACACACACACACACACACACACACACACACACACACACACACACACACACGCACACACACACACAAGCACGCACACACACACACACACGTATCAGTGAGAAGCCTGACATCCTGTCCCACCCCATGCATCCTGCTCTCCCCTCTGACCTCCTCTCCCCTGTTATGTCTCACACAGGAGAAATCTTCACTCCTTCACTTACATCCCTTTACATGTTCTCCCTTTAGAGCTATACTACACATAATACATTAGCAAAAATCTAGGAGATTCACCCTCTACACTCTTTTGGTATAAAATATCCTAAGGTATACAGGTTATAGGTTACACACAGTGGTTCTCAAACTTTTCCCATCATTACCCCCTTCGGAGTGTCTGGATCCCCCCCTTGCTTATTGGAGAGACAGGAAATCATTTCCTTGGGGGGAAAAGTACCAAAATCAGATGTCACACGCCCCCCCTGCGATGCCTCCGCGCGCCCCTAGGGGGGGCCTGCGCCCCACTTTGAGAAACACTGGGTTACAGTATACAGTAGCCAAGTGACCCTTGTTATGGGGACCGGGAACTTTGCTTTGCGCACTGCTGTCCCCCCTTTGCATAGTGCACTTTATATATTTAAGTGGTCTACTAAGGGCTCATCCCATTATCTAACCTCCTGTCCTCGGCTTGTGCTGGCGGCCACTTGCTTCGCTAGAAACAACAGTTTCCTTGCCGTCATCCTAGGGCCTAGGCACAACAACTTCTGGGGGGTGGGGGCTTTCCCCCATTTAACATGCCGCCGCTTGCAAATGAGATGACCTTTAAGTTGCGCTTCTGCTAGATATTGAATAATCGTTCTATTGTCAATGAGGTCTTGCCTCGCGAGAGGTTATGGGATGGACCCCCTAGTGAGCCTGGCCTAAGGGGCCATAGGGGCCTTACCAACAACTAAACACAGGGCCCCAGGGCAAGACACTGACAGGGAGCCCCCATATGGCAGGCTAAATTGACAGTAGGCACCATCATCAATACAGAAGGGCCCTGGGCCCTAGGGCAAACGCCCTGCTCGCCCCCCTCCGTATAGCTACGCCCTTGGGGGCCTTACTCTGAGTGCTGTGGTGACGTCGGCCATGCTCTCGCACAGCAGCACGGGGGCCAGAGTCTCCCCATCCACAGCCAGCATGTGCACCGGCACCTGGAGCTGCACCGAGAGGGGATGGGGGAGGTGCGGGTGGGGGAGGTGGGGGTAGGAGGTCATGGAGGAGGGGTAGGAGGAGGAAGGGTGGGAGACGGGGAGGAAGTGGGGGAAGTGTGGGGTAGTGCCGGTGCCGGTGCCGGTGACCGTGGTCGGGTCGTGATGGTGGTAGACCCAGTCGCCGGCCCCTGCTGCGGTGGCGTACAGCCAGGGCTCGTAGCTGGCGTGTAGGTGTGCCGCCGCCGCTGCCACGTGGCCAGCTTTCTTCCCTGCCATGCCCTGGTCCTCCTCTTTCTTCTCCTCCTCCTTCTCCTTCTCCTTCTCTTCCTGGTTCTGTTCTGCGTGCCTCCACCTGTCTGCACCTCCTCCTCCTCCTCCTGCTCCTCCTCCTGTACCTGAGTCTCCTCCTGAGTACCTCTGTATGCCTCTGTCTGTCTCTGTCTCTAGCTCTCCTCTCTGCTGCTGCTGCTGCTGCTGAATACTAGCCTGCCTCCGGACATACACATACATTACACACACGGTCAGCATCACGTGTGTTGGGCGCTGGTTAAACGTATGCAAATATTTTTACATGTGTGTGTGTGTGTGTTTTGTTTGTTTAGTTTCAGTGGATTATCTAAAGCATATGCATTGCAGTACAATAGTTACCAATTACTACCGTATTTTTTGGACTATATGTCGCTCCGGAGTTTAAGTCGCAACGGCCCAAAAATGCATTTTGAAGATGAAAAAAACATATATACGTCGCACCGGACTAATCGTCGCACATTTTTGAAAGGTTATTCTATCCATGGAATCTATGTTGTGATAACTGGCGCATGGTAAGCTGCTGCTCAAAGACGGCATTGTTTTATAAACCAGCATCTGAAGTGGCAACGCATTCAGAGGTGATGGTAATGCACCAACTAAGATGGTTTGCCAACCGCCATAAAACCACAAAAAGAAAAAGAAGCAGTGATAACGCGCCATGTTGCCCTGTAGTCAGAACAACATTCAATTGTCGGCATTGTTTTGCGTTTGGACCGTGGGAGGGTTCGAGGCAACTTTGTTCCGTCTCCAGAGCACGCCTTTCTTTACCCCCTTTTCTGAGACTTCAGCCCATGACGGTATCAAAGGTGAGGGGGATTTCATCCATGTTGTGTAGCCTATGGTAGTGTCACCTTGTGCACGTTTGTCAGAAACTCGCGGAAATTACCAATTTTCACCTGGAAGTCGGCTGACTGTCTTTAATAACACAGACGCTCGTTCTCGGATAGAGAGGCGATTGCGTTGCATAGCGCTCCACGACAGGGGATTGCATTGCATAACGCGATAAATCCACGAGGTCCCTGACTTCCGCAAAAAGTCCTATTCATTTCTTTGGCAATGTCATGGAGCCCGTAACAAGACAGTTGACTCGCAGCGCGCGCGTTGGACACATTTGTCCTGTATTCAGCTCTTCTTCTAGACGTATCCTTGAACCTCCAGATACCTTTTTTTTCATAACATGCACATTTTCCTCCGCTTTTCTCCAGTCCCCAAACAGTTTTCCATTGCATCCAAACTTTCGTTCAGCTGCCCTATTGCCATTTTCGGCAGCATATTTAATTACTTTCAGCTTGAACTCAGCAGTAGGCTATATTAACATCTTTTGGGTGGTATATTTCTATTCAGTCGGCATTGTAAATGCTATTTTTTGTTGTGGTAAGTTGTAAAAAATGTTCTATCATTAGGCAACACAACATAGGCCTAGTTGCGCACATAATGCTCTCCAGTGGAGAAAAAAAAAACAAATATGTCGCACCAGAGTATGTCGCATGTCCAGTCAAACCATGAAAAAAAGTGCGACTTGTAGTCCGAAAAATACGGTAATTAATTTATGGGGCATTAGCCATCATTGTACCACCTGACGTCAGAGACCAAAAAAAACGTCATTGACCCAGCTGTAAAATACATTATTCAAACGGATACTTTGGGTCGGAGATTTCATCATTGTAAGAAATACAATAATAATAATAATTCTCAAGTTCTCACAAAGAACAAGTCTCTACACCTGTTTTTTTTCTTGCGTTCTGTCTTGGCGTTCTGCATGAGCCACTGCATGTAGTGTGGCAGCATAATGTAAAAACATGAACAGAGTAGCCTGTTACTCTACCTTTCGGTACAGCACTGTTTGGTTTGGTACAGGTCTGTTCGGTTCGGTCCAAATACAATACATTTTACCTTTACAGGCCTACTAGTTGCCTTTTGCAGCTAACAGTGCGCTTTCCTGGATGACTGTTACCAATAGGAATTCTGGAAATGAAATTGAAAGGGTGAGAAGGTTCTGAACGTTGGCTTGGAATCTCGGTTGTCAATAAGGACACGGACAAAAAAAAAAGTCGTGGCACTGCACGATTGAGCAGCTATTGAAAAATAGGTCACTTCAATACACGCTTCCTGATTTCTGCAATGCAAGCCACATGAAACTGAAGGAATGGTCATACAGCACATCAGACACTCTCTGATACTGGTCTTTGACATGATCTTAGACGGTCTGAAATGTTTATCCAAAACATTAAAAGAAAAAAAAATGTTTCATGAGACCGACCCAGTATTGTCAATCTGTCGCTGTTGGCAAAGTAAATAGTGACCATGTTCCTAATAACTACTTTTTTACACGATAAACTCTGTGTCTAATGTGTGCTGCTAAAAAGAGGAAGGAGTCTTCTTAACACAAGTTTTAATTCACGACGGTTCGACTGAAGTCAACCGGACACCAAGTCTACACTAATGATTAGTACTACAGTGTTTCAAATGAGGGCAACACTGACAGATCTACCGGTAATTACACAAAGATCTACTAACAGCTTCCTGCAAATGACAGATAAAGATCTCAGCAATATTGCAATAACAGTTCA
The DNA here is from genome assembly GCF_034702125.1 of Engraulis encrasicolus. Lineage (NCBI taxonomy): Eukaryota > Metazoa > Chordata > Actinopteri > Clupeiformes > Engraulidae > Engraulis > Engraulis encrasicolus. The sequence goes on along the minus strand of NC_085857.1, from coordinate 42,687,725 downwards.
TTTGCAAGTCTACATGGAAGATAAATCTAAAAGCTCTGAAAAGAAAAAAAAACCCAACCCCAAAGTGTTTTCTAGTGTGCAACACTTGTGGTGTGCATGCATGTGTGAGTGCATGCAGTGGTTAATAGTGTGGGATCAAACCTGCCGATCTGCAAAAATAATTTCCGATAGTGCTTGGATCTCTAGTATGTGTGTGTGTGTGTGTGTGTGTGTGTGTGTGTGTGTGTGTGTGTGTGTGTGTGTGTGTGTGTGTGTGTGTGTGTGCGCGTGGTCGTACCTGAGCTGTCTGCACCTGCTGCACCACCTGAGTGGGGACCCCCGTCTGCACCACTGAGGGAGGGGGGCTGGAGTCCGACACAGAGTCATTGGAATGCAGAGAGCCCTCTGGAGACACAGAGAAGAGAAGAGAAGAGAAGAGAAGAGAAGAGAAGAGAAGAGAAGAGAAGAGAAAGGACATGAGATGAGATGAGATGAGATGAGATGAGATGAGATGAGACGAGATGATATGAGAGAAGAGAAGAGAAGAAAAGAAAAGAAAAGAAAAGAAAAGAAAAGAGAAGAGAAGAGAAGAGAAGAGAAGAGATGAGATGAGATGAGATGAGAGAAGAGAAAAGAAGAGGAGAAATAGATGGAGATGAAAAATAAAGATAGAGAAATGGAGATAAAGAAGAGAGATGGAGAATGGAGGTGGAGAAGGAGAAGAACATTACAACATGAAGACATGTGATAAGACTCCCATCAGATTGTTGGACTGTTCACCCACTAATAGGAAACGTGTGCCAGGGTTAGAGCTTTGAGACTGGTTAGTCTTACCCTACTGATGATGATGTGTTGTTGCAATGATATTCCTGCTCAGTACGAAATGAATCGCAGGTGCAAGCAAGAGAGACGGAAGAGGGGAGAGTCACAGAGTTTGGAGAGATGGAGAAGAGAGTCAGAGATAGAGGATAGGGGTGGAGAAGAGGAAGAACATGAGATCGGTTCCTATCAGACGTGTCCATCACGACCTCAAGACCAAACAACGCAAGAAGAACATGAGAATGGGACCCGACCCGATATCAATTAAAAATCAGGACCAGGAACACTTCAGAGAGTAACAAGGTCAAAAGACTGACGTCACCCTTGAACAGCCTTCTAGTTTGTCACCAACATACACATGGACCGACCGACCGATATGGCCGCGTATAGACTCTCAGTACACAACTAAAAACAAAAACCACTCCATGATTTCCTGTCTTTTTTTAGAGAGTGCGCTCAACTCCCAACTATTTCATACAAGGACTTTGGGTGCGAGCAAACAGCAAAGTTCATATTTAGTAGAAAATCTCGGGTGTACTTCTTGTATTTTATTCAAGTGGTTTAGCATGACAGACAGTTTCGGCCAAAGCCTTCTTCAGCGTCTTTATATTTCATACTTCTCATACATTTCTGTGAATGGACGCATGTTCCTCACGTCTGCAATTGTAACGCCGGCAATAAAGCTACTTGATTATAAGCAATAAAGCACTTGCTAGTCCAGCTCAACTATCTCTATCTGATAGCCTTTTGGGTTAAAGATATATATATATATATATATATATATATATATATATATATATATATATATTGGATCAAAAAAGTTGCAGGAGTTTCTGTAATGTTTCTATCTATTTCCGTTTTCTTACTTTCTACAGGTAGAGTTGACACCTTTACCGATACACAAGACGAAAAAAAAAAACGTTCAAACAGAGACAAACAGGTGTGCAACAACCAAGCTCACTGCACAGTAAAAAAAAACGCAGTGCTTATTCAACACTTAGAGACAGTTCTCTGGGACCAAATAAATTGAAGTTAATGTTAAAGTGACTCTCTAAGTGTTGAATTATTACTGCATTTCTAGCTATGTACCGGTACTCTACTAGCCTACAATACTCACTGTACACCCCATCGTAACACACTGTAAGATGTCAAATCGACTCTTCGAGTGTTGACTTAACACTGCATTTCTAACTGTGTACTCTACTAGCCTACAATACGCACTGTACACCCCATCGCAATACACTGCAAGATGTCAAATCGACTCTTCGAGTGTTGACTTAACACGGCATTTCAACCTGTGTGTAACCTACTGGCCTCCAATACTCACGGTACACCCCATCCAGACGGTAGCAGCAGCTGCTGTAGAACATGATTTGTACAGGTCAGTCAGCTGAGCAGACGCACAGTTGCCACCAAGGTGGGCACATCAAAGACCAGAAGGTGACGGAGTACGAGGGAGCAGGCAAACACAAAGGATGCTTCTGTTCTGTGTGACTCTCTACCTCTCTCACGCGCTCTATCTCTCTCTCTCTCGCTTTCTGTCTTTCTCTCTCCATTTCACTCTTTTTCGCTCACTCTTATAGGGTGGCTGGCAGAAGGACGGCTAGCCTTGGACAGCTAATCTCGGCAGATGGGCAAAAAAAATCCCCCTTTTGGTAAACATGAGTATCAGGTGGAGAGAGAGGCCGGGAAGTGAAGGAAGAGAGAGAAAACGAGGGAAGAGAAGAGCCATAGTGTAGTCTTTTAGATGAGAGGGTGAGAGATGAGGGGTGAAGGGGACTAAGAAAGAGTAAGTATTGTAAGGAGAATGACAATTTGCACACCAGAGATGAGAGAGGATAGACAATTGAGTGGTGGAAGAGGGATACATACGCTCATGGTGAACAGGGAGAGAAAGACAGATGTCCTGTTCCAATATCAATAGATCGCCCTCTCCGCACTTTGTTTGGGCAAAGTTCTTCTAGTGTTAGTCTCTTAACCAACCCACCCTAACCTCAGCTAAGCGTAATGTAATATTATTATTATTATTATTAATAATAATAATAATAATAATAATAATATTTTTTATTGCTAGAGAAAAATTGTATGAATTATTATTATTTCACATTGACATTCACAAGTTTTGGCACATTTTTGTGAGGAACATGAATCTGTAGATAAACAAACAAACGGACAAATAAATAAAAACATTTATTATACAATACTCAGTCCCTCCAGTTTTATACTGATCAGCTGTTGAGTAGTAGACAAGAGGGTGAATTATGTGGGGGGAAAGGAGTGCAGAATATTGTAGGGTCCTCCAGTTGAGGATCAATGTATCAATGTTGCAATTTAGCGGGAGAAGCGCACTCCTGGACTGGCTCAAGCAGGGTAGGCCTACTGGCTTTCTGCTGTCTCTCTTTCTCTGCATCCCTCAAACTCAAAAACATACACGCATTGATTTAAAAAAAAATCACAAACAGGGTGAAGGGGGTGAAAAGGAGCTGTAATTAAATACCGTCACAATCCATCTGGTGATACCAGGCGTCAACTCGCGTGCTCGAATGAACAAAGAGAGCGCGCATACTCGGCTCTGAATGAAAATATTATTACAAGTTACCCACGACATGGCAAAATCGCACAACTGATTACCGATAAACAAAAGTTACGTCCAGCCTACCAAATAGGCTACATCATCTTTCACCCGCATAGTTTTGGTGATCGGGACGACTTATTTATTTCTCTCCTTATTTTGGGTTTTAATATTTTTTTTTCCGAAGCGCAATTTGTCAGGGGTTGAGGGCTAGTTAGCTGTGCCAGAATGGATATCGCATGCCACTGCGAACACAATTACCGAGTTTTAATGCATCACCATTAAAGCAAATACACAATAGATATAATCTTTTACGAGTTATTGAATCACGAACGACGCACAAAACCTAACCAGCGATTTTATCTTTATCATAGCCCAAAATACATTAGCGAAGAAGATGAACAACACAGCCGCGTCAATACAAAATTACGACACAGATTCAAGATTAGATACAAAACGTTTATTATGACTAAGATATTCCAAAATGTAATTCCCCTTGAGAGACGTCCACATGTTTTAAATTTCTGCAAAGTTTGGCCAATCAGATTCTTATAAACAGACCAAGTATGCACGACGGTGTATTTTCTTTTCTTTCTTTTTTTTCATTGCAATAAAGAGGATGACAAAGACATGACATAACAATAAGGCACACAAGGTCAAGTAAATACAGTAAATAACGACGGTGTATTTTCAAGTACCTGCACATCTGTATTATGACATCACAGCAGCTGATTATCAACGTTCCAAACGTCCCATGGTAACTGCGATAAACATACGAAATTGATCATTTCTGAAAAGCGTTTCTATGAATCAGCTGCGTTTTGATTTGCGGTGAGTATTTATATTATATTATTATATTTTAAGTATTTATATTATATGGTTTAAACAATATATTAATCATAACTATACTGCACTACATGGCTATAAATAATTCATCTGGGTGACTGCTTTGATTTTGATTTAACTGAATCATTTTTTGATTGAATAGCCTCTTTAATCACTTTGTGTCAGAGTTGTGAAAAATCTGAAGCAGATTATCGTGTTGTGTAATAGGCTTATGTACAGATTGGATGGCTATCATTTTTCTAAATCTCGTATCTGTCCTTCTCTCCCAATTTTCTCTCTTCAGATGTTTGAGAACTACCGGTAAATGAACTTCATGACCGTATAGAGCCCAGTATGGCTCGAGGAGCAGAGGGTGACTGCCCTGAGCAGCACCCCAAGAGCAAGAAGCGGAAGCGGGCACGTGCACTGAAGCTCTGGTTCTTCAGCTTGTTCCTGTGCTGCGTCAAAGCCCCCGTTGAGGACAATGTGGAGGTGGGAGAGATCCCCCAGAAGACCCACAGCGTCCCCAACACCACGACCACTGCAAGCCCTGACAACCCCCAGAAGGCTCTAACCCGCCAGGAGATTAGGAGGAGGGTGAAGGTGGGAAAAGCCAGGTGGGAAGAACAGAGGAGGAAGAAGAAGAGGGCCTGGTATTCTCGCCTTTTGCCAAAACTAAAAATGCCTAAACTAAAACTCCTGATCATTCCCAAAATCACAAGTCTTCCCAAAGCCACCAAATGTGTTAAGAAAACTGTGAAACCACCAAAGATAAAGAAAATCCAAGACGTTTCGACCACGACTCGACCACACATAGATGACTGTGCCACCAAAGGAAACCAAAGTCCCAAGGAAAAGTCTGCGCCACACTACCAAGATGACTGGCCCAAAGAACCAACAGCAACACCTAACACCACCAAGGAAGAGAGTGAGGCCTGCCCAGGGATAGTTGTGGAGAAGATGAAAAAGGACCCTAAAAGGCTTATCGATCATACCGACCTCGAGAAAACTCTAAAAGCCATGGAGGCGGTTGCAAACCTTGCTACTCGGACAGAGCTTCCCCAGATGCCAGAGCGATCCAAACGAGTTGTTACCTTTGAGGAGGCCACTCAAGTGTGCAGCAAGGTAGTGACAAAAAAACAAACCAAGAAAGACCTGGAGTGGCACTCTGAGGCAATTCAAGGATGCAACAAGGTGGTCGCGCGAAGAAAACAAACCAAGAGAGACCTGGAGAGCCACCCAGCTTTACCCAGAGCCTGGAGGGACCAAATCAGAAGAGCCGTAAAGAGCAATGTTGAACCAGGTTGCCTGCCCTTCCAAAAGAGATCCTTTGATTTCATGACACACATCAGCCAGCTGCTTGTGGTCATCATGATTCTTGTCTTTGCCTGGGTCTGTGCCAGCACCCTCAGCAGCACTGGAGAAAGTCATTCACCCAACACGACCAACTGAACACTGTGCTGAAATATGTCTGCAATCAAACAACACCAGCTGAACCTACCGGTACTTGAAGAATCTCTGGCTGAACTGTCAAAATAAATGTTTCTAATTTTTTTTAATCACAAGTACAGCCTATTCTCTCTTTTTTTACCCATTTCATAAACAGTGATTGTTTAGATAGTTATGGAGTAAATAAATAAATAAATGAACAAACAAATAAATAAATAGCAACACAGTTGGGAATAAAAGTAATAATCACTTTACTTTAATATCACTGTCCTATGGTAATAATTTCCAATAACCCTTGGCATTGCATTTGGTAATAATAAATTCAGCATACAGTCTAATTTAAAAAAATCTGCAAGATTAGTTAATAGTGTATAGCCTGAAATGGTGGTTTGACCAATGAGTACCCCATACCTTGTGGCTGGGTTTCCAATGAGAAAATCATAGGAATATCAGTTAAATTGGAGTTATGAAAGTAGTTTTGAACAGTTAGAGGGTATTGGTGCACATAGACGAGCACCTATCTATTTCTACAGAGCTTTCAGGATGCAGCTTACAATGATAGACCTGATTAACATAGGACTAAGGTGGTCAGTCAGACGGTCAGTAAGACAGCAAACCACCTCAGCACTGTTATATGTCTCTACCAGGACCCTGGGCTGCTCCCCCATGAGGACCCTACATTAGACTTTGTCGACTTCTACACTTTAGGCCCTACATCCTACTATAATAATAATTTTAATAATAATAATTGTATTTGTATAGCACTGTGTCATACAAGGCATGTAACTCAAAGTGCTTAACAAATGGGAAAAAAAACATTGTTAGAGATAGATTTAAAAGGAGAGGTAAAGAGGAGAGGCAGAAATAGCAGGGAGGCAGAGGAAGAAGAGATAGACAGAGATTGTAGAGTCATAAGGTCAACGTAGGTTAGGACCAGGATTCTTAGATGCGTAAGGTCCATACTAGGGGTGGGCGATATGGCAAAAATGTCATATCACGATCTTGTAACATAAAATCTCTATTCAGATTTTTTTATCACGATCTTCCATCGAAAAAAAAATAAATATAACAACGAAAACAAAAACAGGCATTTAATATACTTGGGTCAAAGACGTGCCAAATGGAATTGTCATTCAGTGTCACGGATACCTTCTGCTGACTGTAACTGTAAAAAACATGATTTTTAAATAGTTTCAAGTGAATGGATGACAGCCGAGGCTTTCATGAATTCACTGGAAAAAAAAATACATAAAAAGAGTCTCGTTTTTTACAGTTACAGTCAGCAGAAGGTATCCGTTACACTGAAGGACAATTTCATTTTGCACGTCTTTGACCCACTTGCAGTTTTTAATGAGCAATTAATTAAATGTAAACACATTGATGACACTCATTAAGTGCAAAATTGGAATACGATAATGTAAAGAATATAAGATGGAGACAACAACACTAAGGAAGTAGACATCACTCTGATACTTATAGTAAACACCCTCTTTATCTACGATTTCTGGGTGGTTGACGTGACGCCTTGTTTTTTTGTAACATTGGTTAAAAACCTACAAAACTGTTATTTTTCCTTCAAAAACAAAAGAAGATGTGGTAAATTATGTTTCATATTAGTCTTAGATGAGAAGAAACATTTTTGTTAAGATTTATGTAAAGGTTTATATGTCAAATATCCTGCGGTGTGACTGTAACATTAATGAAACCTGGAATATAACAGGGCTTTTTCTGAACGGGGAAATAGGGGCGCTCCACCCTCATACCTCCGTGGGTGCACCCTCATACTTTTATTTGTATATATATATATATTTGAGCGCCCCTAATAAATTTCTCATTCATGGGGGGGAACACCCCCATTCACCCCCTGTAACATGCCATGATGCTCCCTCATGCCAAAAAATCCTAGAAAAAGTCCTGTATAATATATATATATAAATTAACCAACAACATTTTGAATAATGTATGAAGCATTTGGCATGATTGCATAAATATAAACTTTATATTAAGATATGTGAATGTGAAAAAAACTCAAGACAGTAATATTAACTACAAGTTCAATTTCGTAACACAAATTGCGTCCTGTGGTCAAGGCCAACTACAAGGGTCTTGAAGACTGGCTCCTAAACAGTCATTACCTCAGTTATTGGAGAGTGCTGTGGAAGTTTAAGGTGACTATTAACCTCTTAGTATGTCTTCATATTGCAATGTTTCTGTCACGCAATGCTTAGGTTCATTTTATGGTGTCCTGTGGTGTGACTGCTCTTATAGAAGCAAAAAAAGTTGGCCATAATGCAGTGAATTTCCTGTGGTGTGACTTCATTTTCCTGCGGTGTGACATGATGCAATGTGTTGATGC